>NC_135414.1:24213792-24566292 GCF_051991245.1 Festucalex cinctus
TTGCATGTCAAATCTCGTTTCAGTGTCGCTTCTACGATTTACGCGCTGACCGCGAAGTGGCCGTCTACCAGAAAGACAGCGTCATCTTTGGGGCATCTACCGTGGACTTTTCTCTCAGCGGTAAATCGAAAAAAGAAACAAGTGTTTCCGTTCGAAAGAACTTTGTCACTATTCGACTCTCGGTCACACTTCCTCTTCCTTCCTCTCAGGTCGCTTGCTCTTCGCCGGCTACAACGACTACACCATAAACGTGTGGGATGTCCTGAAGGGAAACCGCATTTCCATAATGTACGGTCACGAGAACCGCGTCAGCAGGGTGCGATTGTCACCGGACGGCACGGCGCTTTGCTCCGCCTCTTGGGATACCACCTTACGGGTGAGAAACGTTCACACACACATGGGTCGGACTCTATGTGGTCTGTATTTATCTCACGAAATGATTAGCTAATTGATTATTGTAAATAAAACAAAATGAATAATTATCTTCTCTAATGCAGATTTGGGCCTAGACTCTACATGCGAGCACCGGGAATCAACAGTAGCGTTTGAACAAATCTTCAGTGGGACATTGGAACAGAAAAATCTGAAAAGACAAATCTATCATAAATATTTAGTGTGTTTCTTTTAACACCAAGTGGTGGTGGTGTATTATTCTCAGTCTCAGAATTATTGCATGATGTCACTGAGAATAATTGGGTTAATATTTTCAATGGTGACTCATTTCAAACATGTGGCTTTGGACATAAAAAAAATAATATATTGTACATTCAGAGTATGAAACTGGAAGAACATCATTTTGTCTCTAATTGTATTTATTCTAATTCAAACACTGGATGTCCCTTTTCTACCAAGTATCTCATTTTGAAACTGTAAACGTCCAATTGGCATTAAACACAATTTTGTCACCATTGTGTGGTATTCAAAGATGTGATATTTATTTCATGACTCAATATACACTCACAAGAATTTAGTGTGGGTTTTTTTCACATATATTTTTAAAGGAACATGCAATCCATACAAGAGTGCTAGATCCAATAATAAATCCGCCAAACCTCCGCCGTGCTGCCCTATTGATCCTTTTGTTCTTTTGACACGTCTTGGATAGGTTTAAAGGTCTTCAGAGTTTTGTTGGGCTGTTTTTCTGAGCAAAAATACAGAAGTGACTTAAGGAATCTCTTTTTTTCATCCGTGTTTGACTCACTATTTCTCAGCATTATTGGCATATATTGGGTAGGAAAGTACCTCGTGTTGGGGGGCAGATAAGAGGAAAAATTACAGAGTGAGAAGGTGAAAAAACAAAACAGCAGTTGCATCAAACTACCCAACTGTTTGCCTTCACTTATTTGACTTCAGGACAAACATCATGTGTTGTTCTTTTCCACTTCCTCATGCTGCCCACTCAAGCAGATCACATTGTGTACACTGTTTGGGACACCGTCATTGTCAATTAGTTTGGGAAACTCAGCCCAGCAACCACAGGAAGAGCTCTATGATTGGCTGTAATAGTTTTATTAATTCTCTCTTTTATCAAGCTCGTGCAGAATTTAATGTGTATAAAACTGTAAATGAATTAACAATACATATTCTGATATATCATCCTCAACTGTATCTATAAAAGACTGAGTGAGCTGATGACATTAGTGCAACAGACAACCTGCTTAGCTATTGATTTAATCACTTCTAGAAGATTACGTTAAGTCAGCTGATGCTGATTTAGACATTGCATAACAGCAACCCCCACCCGTGTTCCAAAATGCATGTTGCATGTGAAAATAGTACACAAATTACAATTTAAAACGTCATATTTTACATACGCAAACGTTTATTTTTCATAGTAATAAATAATAAAATATATATTTAAAAACATTTAAATGATGATTTTATTACTTAGCTTGTTTCATCTTAATATTGTCAGTTTTTCTGGGGAACACCTATTTTTCTCTGTTTAAAATGGTAGACCATCTCATTTGAAACCTGCTAACCCACCTATAAATAGTTGAAATATTAAATTAATAAAGTTACCGTTGATAAAGGCTCAAATCAGAACTTTAGTGACACTATTGAGGTTCAAAGGCAACTGTGAGTTGTCCGCATGTTACAACAGCTCTTCTAAATTTCTCCAATTTGGTGTTTTTCCACCCGACTGTTTTCACTAGTATTTGATGGTGACATTCATTGGCGAGAGTATAATCACTTGCTGTGTGCACCTTCGCCAGCAGCCTGTTTAGCTAGTATTTTATTTAGCGGAGAATATTGGCGCGATTTGATTTTTTATTTACGGTGCTAAGGAGCTTCGCCACATCATGGAGCCAGCAACACGGAGGAGATATAGAAAGTGTCAAGAGGTAAGTAAAATGAAGATGAGAGGACTAACGACAGATTTGAACTCTTCTTTCTGTATGTGTTGCGCACCAACGGAAAAACTCAAACTTTATCAGACAATCTTGCACAAATGCTTTTACAGCAGAACATGTGGACTGCAACAAGGACTGAATAATACTTCATCTCCTGTATTTATTCATTTATTTAAATTAGAGTAGGCTATTATGTTATGATTGAAGACACAATCACATCAGTACGCAAAACTTTTCGCTTTTCAGTTTCACCGTTTTTGTGTCTCTTTAAAAAAAAAAAGATGCGTTAAGTCTGTTGTGGGGAAAAATTGCTGACGTCACAAAGAGCCCCTTTGACCTCTTTGAATCTTTTTTTTTTTCTTTTTTTTTTCTCTCTCGCGTAACCTGCGCGGGCGGACTTATACATAAGTGAGTCATTTGGTCCTTGCTGAATCGGTCCAACTGTCTCCTTCCGCCGCCGGTCTTTCTGCGCTGCACAGAGAAGAGCCGTTTCATTATCCCTGGGAGGGTAAGTGCTTTTATTTTGCATTATATGTTCTTATATTTGCGTGTCGGCGTATCTATGATGGTATTTTGTGTGTTTTGCAACATTAATGTGGAGTCAATGTACGGAGGTGCCACGGCTTGGCTGAGTTTTTAAGAGCCGGCGTAGTGAATTGGGTTCTTTCTTTGTGTCCTCCATTGCTCTGGTAACACATCAACGGCCAGCTAGCCCTTGTGGCTAACCGGCGAGCAAATCACTCAAGTTCACCGTCACAAATTTTAGCTTAACCGGGAAGGCTAGTTTGTGTTTTGTGTAGTATTATCCTGTTTTATTGGGAAGTTGCACAGTGAAACAAGTCGTATTTAGGTCACGTTTATCACCCGGCTTCAGCGTTCAAAACCCGTTTGTCATGAGCCGTTAGAGACGGTTGACGTTGCTATCAACGCTGTTGTAACTATACGTACACCGTTTTCTTCGGGGGAAGTTGAAATTGTTCTAGAAAAATATCAAGTTCCATCGGGTTTATTTGGTTTTATCTTGAAACTGATGTGACATACACTACAGGAGGTCGTCGTTTTACGACGGAGTTCTGTTTCAACTGTGGCGACGTAAACTGAATTTGTATATCTGTTGAAATGTACGTAGTTCGGTTAGACGGAAACTCATTATTACAGGGAATATTTTTATGTAAAGCACTTTTTGGCCATGAATATAAAACAATCAAATACGGTATATTACCTGCTACCGGATGCTGTCAATATTATACAACTTTTATATGTTGCACTCTTTAATATATCATGTTGTAAAGCGACAATATTAACACGCCATGTACTATATGCAGTAATTAGGTTAGGGTTACTATTTGTACTAAAAATAACACTAGGCTGTAATGTGAAACAAATCAAACGTCAAGTGTGGCACTTTCACTTTTTTTTTTTAGGTGGTGCTGTTGTAAACATAGGACCCTCGATATTTAACTCACTTTTGGTGAATAGTGGAAAAACACAATTGAGCCCCCAAATGTTAAAGAGATACTTCACTTATTTAGCCCATTATAGCATTAAAAAGTTCAGATTTTGTCTAAAATTAATTTGATACTTTTATTTTTCACATACAATTAGTACCTTTTAAAAGCACATTTTGCAACTTGCTGTCAACTAAAAATTACATCACAAGGGCTCAGGTAACCAATCACAGCTCACCTGTTTTCTAGGTTTGGTCATGTGACATTCACAAGCTGAGCTGTGATTGGTTACCTGAGCCCTTGTGATGTCATTAATGAAAATATCAAATTTATTATAGGCAAAATATTGACTGCCAAAAATGGCTAAATAAGTATCCCTTTAACAATGGTCTGTATTGATAATTAAAAGTAGAAATGAACAAGCTTATTGCCCGTGCGTTTGCAGAACATGTCGTCCCGTGGGCTGTGGGAAGAGAGCCTGGCCCTCGCCGAGGACTACATCGGCCTGTGCTGCGCGGAGGACCCCGGCGCGGCCCCTCCCCCTGCCAGCGAGGCGGCCGCCACCATGAGGCGCGTGGGCCGGCACGCCGAGTCGCTCAACGAGGCGTCCTTCCGGAGCCTGGCGCAGACCTTCGTCAGGCAGTGCGGGCCGGACCTGTGCTCCGGCCTCCGGAAGGTGATGGGGGAGATGGTGAGCGACGGACTCTTGAACTGGGGGAGGGTGGTGTCCCTCTTCGCCTTCACGGGGGTGCTGGCCAGGATGCTGCGGGAGGGCAGTGAGCAGGAGGAGACCGCCGCTGCCACCACCAAGTTGGGGCTGGACCTCAACGAGTGGCCGCAAACCTGCAGGAAGCTGGCAGAGACCATCGCGGACTTCCTGGGCAAAGAGAAGAAGGAGTGGATGCTGGAGAACAATGGCTGGGTAGGTGCAGCTATTTTTTCTTTCAGGTAAAGTGTAACAGGTGTGCATGAGCACGTGCGTATTGAGCAGCCAGCAAAGCTTACAAATGGGATGTAGTTGAAATTCCAAGCAATGGAGGCAAAAAAAAAAACTTGATTGCTGGTTAGCTAGTTTAAAGTTAACATAAACCAAAAACGTCTCGACACTGGAAAGCACCCAAGCACACATTTGCACTTTGCATTTCAAGGTTGCACATTATTAAACACACAAACACTTTTTTTTTTTTTTTTGGCTTCATGTTTAGACTACTCTGCTGACACACGGCTTGTTGACATGCACAACATTTTTTTTCGTCTCCTGGAAAATGTTCTATATTTGAACCGAGATGCCTCATAAATAGACTTTTTTTATAGGCACACTGAGCTGGCTGCTTTTGTGAATGGGATCACACACGCACACACCTCCTGCGTTGTGCGTTGAGTTGGCAGCTGCCTTCAACTGCCACAAAGGCAACTCAGCCACATGGACTTGAAGTTGTGCGTGTGTGTGAGCAGTGTGGCAAAGTTGTGTAGTCGTCATTGCGAGACAAAGCAGCAGCTGTGCACACGACGACAACAGGTGGACGTGCTATTTGTGTTTTGTGTTCTTTCTTTTTTTTTTTTATCTGCACATTGACTCCAATTTGTTTTTTTGTTTTTTTGCACAGAAATTTGAATGTTGGCCACTCTAAAGTAATTGTTTTTGATATTGTGGAGCTTCGTAGCATAAAATTAAGATTTGTTACGTACTTGTGCTACTACAATTTTTTATTCTCAAATTTATTTTTTTCCACTTCTAATATTAGATTATTCTCATAAAGTTATGGACATTGTTCTTGCTTTTATTTTTGTATTTTATTCTACATTAACATTAAGTTTTTCTTTTTTTTTTCTTGATGTTCCAACTTAACTCTTCGATTAAAGAAAAAGGCGCTTTTACTGTTATCACCAAAATATTTTCTTTGTAATATTTTCAGCAAGAATACAATTTTACTCTGACAAAAGCATTTTTATATATAGCTAATTTATTCTCATTAAAAAAAAAAGATTACAACTTTTTGCTTTAAAAATCTCCAGAACAGTAGAACTAAATAGTTTTTTTTTTTGTATTGTCCCTTTGTGCTGTTTTTTTTTTTTTTTTGTATTTTCAGTTTTTTTTTTTCATTATTGCTGATTTGCAAAACATTTTTACTTTTACATAAATTTTATTTTTGTTGTAAAAGGATGTAGTTTTTTTTTTTTTTTTTTTTTTTTTTACTTTAATACATTGTGATTAAAATAATGTAATACTGTATAAAAATATTCATTTTCTGGAATACATTCATGCAATATGTTTCTCCCCTATAATAATCCAACTTTACTCTTATAAAATGTTTTTTTTTTTCCCTCCAATCACAATATTTCATGAAAATCTTTTGTAAATGTGATTTAAAAGCAAAAAAAAACTTGTGTATAAAATAAAGCATTGATTTTGAAGGAAGGGAACAAAAGCTTTAATTGCCCCCTCTGCTGATTGTTGACCGCCATCACACCTTCATAATGTAACTTGAACTCCACATGACATTGTCGTGATCAATGTTGTTGTTGTTTGCAGGAGGGTTTCTGCAAGTCGTGCAGCAGGCAGTCTGCTCAGGACGCATCCATGAAGACGGCGCTGTTGGCCGCGGCCGGCGTGGGCCTCGCTGGACTCACCTTCCTGTTGGCCCGCTAACTCATCTACAGTTCGGTTTGCTCAGTTATGTCCCTGTTGTCACAACATTTCGTTTTCTCTCCTTTCCTAACATCAATGCTGCGCAATCAGGCAGCCGAATGTTTCAACACACGCACGCACGCGCACAAGTGTCGGTCTCTTGCTCCACGTGATTGTACAACTGATCCGGATGCCTTCTCGACACACGTTGGAGCCAGCGACCGGAAACACTTTGGTCAGTCTACAATGTGTAAATTAATATATTATATTTATATCAAATGAATCCCTTTTTCTAGACTGACTTGCGTTCGTTTGGATTGTTTGTTTTTGGATGCGCGCGTGTGTGTGGTTGTGCGTGTGCACTGTGCAGTTGTGTGTTTGTCAGGCCCGGTCAGCAGGGCTGGCATGGCCATTTAACAATGGTGCTATATGTTTGAAATGTTACCTTTTTTTAAATGTTGTTTTTCTTAATGCCAGGGACCAATGGAATTTCAGAACAAGCACCAACAACCTATTTTTACATTGTTTTGGTTGTATTTATTTGTCACGCTTTGTAATAAAAAGGCAAACCTCCAATTTCTGCATCTTTGTGTTGTCATGTAACATAAGAAACACAATACTACACTCATCAGCTACATTAAAATGAATTGGCTGAGTCTTTGATGTCATCTTTAAGATGTGTGAATGTTGTCAAGTACAATTGTTAATCTGGTGGACGTCCTAGACTGGTTGACAGCCAATAGCAGAGCACAAAAAATATTCATGAATGAAATGGAATGGAAATTTTTTACTTGTGAATTACTGTTAGAAACTAGCACACATTAAATTTATTAATTTTTGACTTTTCACTTGCCACAATTTCCTCTTCTGTGGGTCTCCAGTGAACTGATCAATGCATCATAACAGCACTGCCTGGTTGTTGTGAGCAACAAGGCATGATTGGAACATGAAATTGGAAACACTGATTGCAAAACATACGAAATCCCATCAGCAGGGTAACAATATGGCGTCCATATGTCATGTGACCAGCAGTTGACCAATCACAGCGCAGTAGCGCTGAAACCGAGTTGGCCAAACTAATACATATTATTTAATTAATATTTTTAAATATAAAGGCGAGCGCAATGGAAACTACGTTTCAATGCATTTTTAAACCAAGAGCAGTAACAAATAAAAAAAAAAAAAAAAGCAAGTGGTTCATGAAGCTTCATTTGTTTATCACAAACAGAATCAGTGTTGAATCACATATTACAAACATGTGCTTTATAACAAAATGGCCCCAACATATGCTGTGCTATTTGTCTTTCCCCACCCCTTATATATTATTTGTCCCGATTTGAGCAGCAATCATGATAGCGAAGCTTTGGTCCCAAAGCGAAAAGCACTTTTTTTGTTGTTGTTGTATGTATCCAATTAGAGCAAATTCCTTGCATTGCGTCCCCTATTGGTGATTAGATTAAGCGTTAACCAGACAGCCACGATGGGAGCAGCTTCCACAGACTCCAGATCAGCCGACGCGCTTCTGGGGCATCGTGTGTCACGCTTTTTTCCGTTTCAGCGTGAACAGTCATCAAAAGAAGGACGGTCGACGTCTGGCCCCTCGGAAGCTTTCCCATCATGCTCTGGTGCTTCTCTTCTGTGGGCACAACACAGACAACCTAAATGTCAAATATCATGAGAATAATAATTCATTATTTCTAAGAAAGGCCACAAATTATAATTACACTTTTTTTCCATTCTTAAAAACACTAATTAGGGGTAGGGCTGGAATGGATGAATGGCATTTCAGTTCGTTTTATAGGGAAAATTGATCACGACTCACAAATTGGCACTGTCAAATAGAAATGCTGCCATCTTCTGGCAATAATGTTAAAGTGATCCGAGGGCCGTCATGTAGTGCTTTGATGCCATCTTGTGGCATCTATAGGAAATTAGAAAACCTTTTTTTTCTGGGAGGTGGGTCAATTTGACAAATTTTCACTATTGGCATGGTTCACGATTGGCAGAGGCCTAGTTTACTATTAGGCAAGGCAGACAATTGCTTGGGGGCCCCCAGAGGGCCAACAGGTTTGACACAAATTGCATATCCTTCACAAACAATTGACCATCACAAATTCTCTGAGTCGGTGTTTTTTTTTTTTTCTTTAAAAAAAAAAACAACATACTATACTACACTATACTATACTGTGCTATACGTAGTAAGGCTAATTATAATTTTTGTATTTTTTGTAAATGATGGTGAAAAATAAGACCATGTATAGTAAGGCTTTCTTTTCTTTTTTTTAAACTTCCATGTATAGTAAGCAGGTTTGTTTGTTTTTTTTCTTAAAAAAAACATACTATACTACATATATACATACACACTATACTATACTGTGCTATACGTAGTAAGGCTAATTATTTTTTTTATTTTTTGTAAATGATGATGAAAAAAAAGACCATGTATAGTAAGGCTTTTTTTTTTTTTTTTTTTTTTTAAACTACCATGTATAGTAAGCAGGTTTGTTTGTTTGTTTTTCTTAACAAAAAACATACTATACTACGTATAGTGCACACACACTGTATACACACTATATTATACTGTGCTATACGTAGTAAGGCTAATTATAATTTTTGTATTTTTTGTAAATGATGATGAAAAAAAAGACCATGTATAGTAAGGCTTTTTTTTTTTTTTCTTAACTACCATGTATAGTAAGCAGGTTTGTTTGGGGGTTTTTTTCTTAAAAAAAAAACATACTATACTATACTATACTACACTATACTATGCTATACGTAGTAGGGCTAATTATTATTTTTTGTCAATGATGATGAAAAAAAAGACCATGTATAGTAAGGCTTTTTTTTTTTTTAACTACCATGTATAGTAAGCAGGTTTGTTTGTTTGTTTTTTCTTAAAAAAAAAACCATACTATACTATACTATACTATACATAACATAAAATATATAAAATAATTAAAAAAAAAAAATAATAATAATAATAATAAAAATATATATATATAAAATATATTTTTTATAACATATGTAGTAAGGCTAATTATTATTTTGTATTGTTTGTAAATGATGATGAAAAAAAAAGACCATGTATAGTAAGGCTTTTTTTTAACTACCATGTATAGTAAGCAGGTTTGTTTTTGTTTTTTTCCAGCGACCATGTATAGTAAAGTGTGTGTGTGTGTGTGTGTGTGTGTGTGTGTGTGTGTGTGTGTGTGTTGGGGGGGTCATGAATCTTCGTCCATTACTAGTGGAAGAGTATTTAATTGTGGCATTGCTAGACGAACAAAGATACATCATTTGTAGCACATAAATGATCATTTCTAGACATTGGACAATTGCCTTAGTTTATTGTGTCTATGTGGTGCGATGTGATATCAATTTGAGAAAGTTTTGCTTTGTAGTGTCACTCACCATTTCATCTTCCACTTAGTGCTTCACGGACCTCACGTAGGAAATGATCTAGACAGACAGGCACACACGTGTAATTCATTAAAATGGAAGCTCCTAATTACTTCAGAATTTTGAAGGTGTGAATATCACTCACATCGTTGTGTTTTGGGAATCCACCATACTTCAACTTGGAGTAGACCAAATTTCCATTCACCGTCACCTCAAAACTCGCTGAGGGCAAAGTAATTATTGTTATTGTTATACAGCTCTTTTATGATACATTTTTAAGGCTTTATGAATACATCAAAATGAAGGGATATTTTGTTCTAATCTCATGACAAGACAAGAATGAGTTAAACAGTAAAAGTAGTATTAAAAAAAACACACACAAACGTAATTTAGCTGTTCACGAGTGAACACGATCACATCAGAGCCAAGGTTAAGTAGCGTTGCAGTATTAGCACGTATTAGCATTAGCTAAAAGTGTTAGCAGTCTTTCTGATGATGATGTTTGAATATTGTTGGCCCTGGGGACTGGATATTTGTGTTTGGCTACGCCATGCGCCAAACCACTACACTATTTGGCTAATAAAATAAAGTGGCTTGATGAAGAATGGATGCATTTTTAAATTGTAAAAAAACAAAACAAACAAACTACAAAGAATCAAGGTGAGACAAGATGATAACTGCTGTCTACACGATTGGCCGGTCGCCATGTTTGCCATTTGCAACATCGACCACACCCACCTTCCAGAACCACAAAGTGAGAGAAGAAACACAAGCAGGAAGTCGAATCGCAAGTCTGAACAGCTTCAACTTGATTTTCTCATGGCCATTTTTTTCCCCTCTGGGCTTTTGAGGCCGTCTCATAACATTCAAGTTGGATCAGCAACATTTTTTTACCGTTGCCAAGCCCAACATTTCATTCAGCTGATTTGCATGCACCGCTTCAATAAGTGTTTAAGTTTGTCTGTCTCTATGTGGCCTGTGACTGACTGGCGGCCAGTCCAGGGTGTAGTCTGCCTTTTGCCCAGTCAGTTGGGATAGGCTCCGCCTCCAAATTTTTTTGCACCCCTAAACAGGATGAAATTTTAAGCACAACTTTGGCAGTCTATTTGATATGAATATATATTTTAGATCATTTTAGTTTTCATAACAATTTCAACATTTTAAAATTAACAAGCAACACATATGTATTATTTATATATTAAAGATTGTTTTATAACAACTTACGAATAAATACATAGCGTAAATACGAGCGTAAAAAAAATTATCTTGTTGAGAGCAGAAAAGACTAAAACAAATAAAATAATCAACAAATATAATAACTGATTTTTATTAAGGGGAAAAAAAGACAAATACTTTTCCTGCCAACTGTTTTGGTTACGTTGATGTCTGGAAACTCCTTCTTCAGCTCGGTTATAAGGCCAGTAGCCTTAGATTCGTAACCTCAGGAGCCGCTGTAACAACACCAACAACAACAACAACACATTGTGAACCTTTTCCCATCACCACACAACAAAACACTTCCTGAACTTAAAAGGAGGGCCGACTCACCAGTACTCAATGTGAACCTGCACCATCTTGCTTGTTTTTTGTTTGTTTTGATTTGTGTGTTGCTGGTTGACGAGTCAGCACGTTCTTGCCGGGAGCCGATCAAAACGCAAAGTCACGTCCGTCTGACTCGCTTTTATTATGGTCAAATGAAACACACCCAGTGGGACGGACCTGCAGCAAGACCCGTCTGCCAAGTTGGTGTGTCAGCGTATGACGTCAGCCAGTTTGCTATTTCCTGTTTCAACTCCAACTTGAAACACAACAATAACAAAAAGACCATTCTGTGCTTCCAGCAGGACACTTTTGCACCATCCCTATTTGTTAATAAAAAAGAAAAATAGGTCAAATATATATATATTGACAAACGTTTTGGTGACAAAACTAACAAGTAAAAAAAAAAAAGAAAAAGAAAAAAGAAAAGAACATTTCCTTCATTCACCCCAAAATTAAATCAATAAAATACATGAAATTGACAATTATTCATAGATACATTTATATTTAAATAATACTTAAAAATGTTAAATAGTCCCCAAAATACATTCTCACTTTCAAACAAAAATGAAATATAAAAACAAAAAAGTTTTAAAAAAAATCTAATTCTATATATATATATATATATAGTATATATAGTATATAAAAATAAATACTGTCCAAAGAAATATATATATTTTTTTAAATGCTCCTTAAATTCTCATATTCACTGAGTCACAAGCTTAACATCAGTCTTCTTCGATTGCAAAAAAAAAAAACGCCCAAAACTGTTGTGCATCTACTTGTATGGTGTGACAGTGTGACTTGAACTTCTTCTATTAAAAAAATAAAAAAATAAATAAATAAATAAATCCCCAAAACAGTTACATCTATGGCATGACTTGCATCACATGACTTGACCACTTGCTGCTCATTTTGAAAGTGAAAGAAATCGGAAATCACTTTCATTTTCATCCCTTGCATTGTTGTCATCCAGCAAAAAGACACTAGCCTCAACATTAGGTACACCTCATGAAAGTCCATCCGTGAATGTACATTTTGCTGAGGATCGATCATAGTTTTTAGACATACAGCTTTTCATAGACCTATTTTAGAGACTTGCAGGCTGGCTGCATTCACCAACCTCTTGTGCTGGAAAATTGTGTTCAAAATACAACTAAATGTGTCAAATGTTTATTTAACGATAAGCTAAGGCTTCAGGAGTCTGATTTTGGGCAGTCAGTTAATTTCACTGCCTTTAACAAGTATACTTGTCAATTCTATTTTTTAGAGCTGGGATAGGTGGGGGAGAACCCGATAATGCTCAACTGTAATTGTCAAACTTGGAAACAACTTAACTGTTGCCCAACCACCTGTAGACCACATCATTGCCCCATTTTATATGAAATAAACAAAGTTTCAGAGTCCATGGGAGAAATGGCTGTATTTTGGCAAACCTACATTTTTCTACTGTCAATTATAAAGGAACGGGACGAAACAAAATGTAGGGAGTCTATTCTGTCATTTGGTAGATTCAGTTTATATATAATTATTGAACGTAATATCGCGTGGGTATTGAACATTTTGAAATTTTCTAAAATGGCTGGCAGTGGCAGGTTAAAACGATTTGTGGTGCATGTGACACACGGAACCAGCATGGGGGAAAAACATTTATCAACTGCTGACCAAACAGGAATGAAAACAGTTGAAAGGGAGATTTTCTTTTCTCGTTTAATTGCCCAACTAACAACATATTCAAATAGGCGTAACAACTTCCTTTGATTTGCATACTCGGCAATGCCCGAGCTGGAGCAGCTAACGAGAATGTTTTGTAACTCGCTGAAGAATGCGGGGTGTGGCAGTGGGGTGTGTAGAATGCTGAGTAATAAAGTCATCCTTTTATTATATAAAGACTGCAACTCGAAATGGGTCGAAATTAGATTATGATGGTTCCATAACAGTCAGCAAAAATATCACAGTATCACTGTACTAAATTACAGCTCTAAAATTTTGAAGTATTTGAATAATTAAAAACAGCAGTGAACACACCCTGTTCAGAGTTAAACAATATTCACATCACATTTCGAAATACTGTAGAACATATTTGGCATCAGTTTTTCTATGTAGAAATGTTACCTTTTTTTTTAAAATGTATTTTTTTTTTAAAGTGATGATTTTATGACGCAATTTAGATGTCAAACATATTGTACTGATTTTTTTTTTTTTTTTTTTTTTAATTAACACAGGGAAGATATGCTTACAGTAAAGTCACAGCCCGGATTCGAACACCAACCACTAACTGTGAGATACTCTATCAATTGCTTTTATATTTCACACTAACGAGAAAAGGAAACAATCTACCCCAATGAATGAGGTGTTAGAATTTTGTTTTAACCCACCTACCTAAAAGATCATAACACATAATGTTGAAATCTTACCACAATATATATGATGTGCTTCGTAGAAGCTTAATTTGTCCATCACTAACTAAATCAGCGTTGAATCACGTTACAAACATGGTCGTTTATAACAAAATAGCAAAACATGATCACGGATTGCAAAACACTACGAAATCCCAGCAGCGAGGTTGGCGTCCTTATGTCATGTGACCAGCAGTTGACCAATCACAGCGCAGTAGCGCTGAAACCGAGTTGGCCAAACTAAAATATAAAGGCGAGCGCAATGGAAACTGATTACCTTTCAATGCATTTTTAAGCTAAGAGCAGTTTAAAAAACAACAACAACAAAAATGCAAGTGGTTCATGAAGCTTCATTTGTTTATCACAAACAGAATCAGTGTTGAATCACATATTACAAACGTGCTTTATAACAAAATGGCCCCAAATATGCTGTGCTCTTTGTTATTCCCCACCCCTTATATATTATTTGTCCTGATTTGGGCAGCAATCATGATAGCAAAGCTTTGGATCCCAAAGCGAAAATGCACTTTTTGTTGTCGTTGTATCCAATTTGAACAACTTCCTTGCATTGCGTCCCCTATTGCTTATTAACTGTAAACCAGACAGCCACGATGAGAGCAGCTTCCACAGACTCCAGATCAGCCGACGCGCTTCTGGGGCATCGTGTGTCACGCTTTTTTCCGTTTCAGCGTGAACAGTCATCAAAAGAAGGACGGTCGACGTCTGGCCCCTCGGAAGCTTTCCCATCATGCTCTGGTGCTTCTCTTCTGCGGGAACAACACGGACAAACAAAATGTCAAATATCATGAGAAGAATTCATTATTAAGAAAGGCCACCAATTATAACTACACATTTTTTGAGGAGTAAGGCTGGAATGGATAATTGGCATTTCAGTTCACAAATGCCGCCATCTTGTGGCGACAATGCTGAAGTGAATATCAATTTGTGGACGTTTTTGCTTTGTAGTGTCACTCACCAGTTCATCTTCGACTTGATGGAACTCACTAACTGAGCGATCTAGACAGGAACGCGCACACAACACGTAATGTATTAAAAATTAAAATGGAAGCTTCTAATAACTTCAGAATTTTGTGTGTGAATGTCACTCACATGTTCCTTGTCTGGGAATTGACCAGTCTGCAACTTGGAGTAGATCAAATGTCCATTCACCATCACCTCAAAACTGTCTGAGGGTAAAGTGTTTATTTTTTTATTATTTTATTATTTATTGTTCCACAGCTCCTTTATCTGCATCCTATGCCTACACACATTAAAATAATATATTTTGTGCTAATCTAACAATAACAACTGATGCAAGTTTTAAATAGTAAAAGTAGTTAAAAAGAATAAATAAATAAATCACTGTTTATATAGTGCGTCTGGTGCACTCACTCACCAAATGATACACAAGCAAGTAAAATCCTTCATTTCTGCTTATGGGACAGTGGGGCTAATTTACATAACCCAAAACATGCCGAGCTTCGACTTGGGTTCCGGGCAGCCCAAAAACACATTCACGTCAGAGCCAAGGTTAAGCAGCTCTGCAGTTGTCTTATGTTTATTGCTCAAACACATTAACTAGTGTTAACAGCCTAAGGTCTCGGTATTTTTAAAATTAATTAATTCATTATTTTTTTTTATTGCAAACGCTTCAGGTCTGTGTATACTTGCACGGGAGGCGACAACAGCGTGTATTGATTTAAACTAGGATCAAAAGTTTTCATCTTCATTGACAGCTGGGATCTCGGCTCCTGCATACCAATGACAAATGATGATTATTATTGATGATAATAATTTGCTGACAGCTTTAACTTTGACAGCACTAAATAATAGCTGTCGAATGATTTTTAAATCAGATTAAAAACCATCTTAGAATTTTGATTAATCACCTTTAAAAGCCAAATTTGAAGAGCACCCGTTGTTTTAATTCTTTCCACGTTAAATGTTATGTCTTCAACATTTTTTGACCCACTGCGTTCACCCTCCTCTTTTTCTAATCAGTTAATTACTTGCATAACTTAAAATAAAATGGAAAAAAAAGACCAATATTTTGACACGAACAATTATTCTGAATGTCATTTGCAAACATTTATTAAATGCATGTTGTATTGATTGCTCACACACAATCTAGGCTACCTGTGCTAACAATTCTTGGTTGACAGCAGAAAAGACTAAAACAAACATAAATTAATCGATAAATATAATAATAGATTTTAATTAGAGGGTGGGGTAGGACAAGTACCTCTCGTGCTAACAATTGCTATGGATACATGGACGTCGGGAATCTTTTGCAGCTCTGCTTTCAGGCTCTGAGCCGCACGGTTGTAACCTCAGGAGCCACTGTAACAACACCAACAACAACACGTGAACCTTTCCCATCGCCACACAACAACAAAACACTTCCTGAACTTAAAAAGAGGGCTGACTCACCAGCACTCAATGAGAACTTCCATTTTGCTAGTTTTTTTTTTTGCTGTGTGCTGGTCGATGAGTAGCACGAGTCAGGCACTTTCTTGCTGGAAGCCGATCAAAACACAGTCCTGTCCGTCTGAGTTGCTTTTATTACGATCAAATGAGACACACCCAGTGGGACTGCCAAGTCTGTATGTCGACGTATGGCGTCAGCCAGTTTGCTATTTCCTGTTTTAACCCCAACTAAGATGTAACACGACAAAAAGACTCTTCTGTACTTCCAGCAGGACACTTTCGCACATCTGCATTTGTAAATACAAATAAATTAGATGAAAACAAGCAAAAAACTGTCTGTATGAGGCACAAAATGCTAATTTGTCCTTGCAAACTGTGATTATAAACACAAATTAACATAAATTCAACTATAAGATGGATAGTATATGAAAACATGACACAGTCGACTTGTTTGCAATTTTATTCGTTATAAATGATGTTCAGTACAAAATGTATACAGTAATATATACCCTTAAAGTGTACCCTGAATAAAAGATGACAAAGTCCATGCTCATGCAGATAACAGTATCTATAAGATACACTAGATTTAATCCATCTGCGCGTATCGACAGCTGATGACAAAAATATTGCAATCGTACCTTGTAAAAACAAAAACTATCGAGGCCGGACACACTTTTTTTTTTTTTTTCTTCTTTTTTTTTGGAATAAATTGACACAAATGATGTCCTTGGAATAGTTGCATTGCAATCTGCCCATTTCTTCACCCACCCCCCAATTTATTTATTTATTTTTTAAAACATGGTTTCATAAAGTCAGAGATAAAACGCAGGGATACAAGATGTTTGAACATTTAGAACAATAAAAACGATGCAGTGATGCTGTAACAGATATACAATGCACTTTGATTTCTTGCTTTTTGTAATATACACATATATGTTAAAAGAAGGCAACATCAAGAAACAACAATAAATAATAATTGGTGTACCTGCTCATGTATGCATATGCAAACATGATTGAGTGTTTTGACGCGGCGTATGGCCGTTTCCATGGAAACGGGCGGGATACTACCAGTTGATTGATTGATCACAGCGTCGTCAGCCTCATTGATTGGTGCGGCTCCTTGACTCCGCCCCCCTGGTAGCCACCTGGTCAGGTGTGTACTCGTTCCTCTTCAGATCTAAACCACAGCACCAAGATTTAATATCACACTTTTTATTGACACCGGCGCACTAGAGCAGAGAAAGTCTCAAAGTGTGTAGGCATGCTCCCTCTAGTGGTACGGAAAAGAATCACCAAATTATTATTTATTTATTTATTTAATCAAGCATGGAGAATTTGTTATTAATTTAACATGTTATTTTATTCAATTTAATGTCTTTAATTTTAATACAATATTTTTACCACTTTATTTTCTTATATTACAGCTCAAAGTTAATTTTCTGTCTACAATATGACAGTGGCCTGCGCAATACCAAGTATTTTCTTGGGGCCTAAACGCTTGTTTTAGATTTGTAATATTGCATTAAGATAGTACTTGGATAGTTAATTAGTTTTTAAGTTGGTATTTTTCTTGATGTATGCCTGATACTTAAAGATGTATGGCTCCCTGAGGACTTTCTAAAATGGAGCAAGAAGAGTGTAAAATTGTTCACCGGGAAGTTTCAGCTTCCTGCAGCAGGAGTTGCAGCGATGTTTCGCCCGGAAGTTCCGAATGGCGTCGTCGCCCAGGTTGGCTGGTCCGAAGATCATGCCGTATGACCTGTGGTGGGCGGCAGCCACAAAAACGAGTGATGCAAAACAAAAAATGAAAGGAGGCTTGCAGGTATGTATATTGTATTAAAAAACAGACCTGTATATACACACACACACACACAATATAAGAGGTGAATAACATCGTATGACCTATTTATGTTTGTCTCAGGCTAACATAAGTGTCAAGTTAATAGGACATATGAAGTGGTGTGGGTCATGTGACAGACGTTGGGCGTACCCCTTCTCGCCACTCTTTATTACTGACGGATCGGTCAGAATCTCTCCAACCCCTGAAGAGAAATACGAATTGTAATGAGAGACCTCCACAAAAAGCAAAACAAAAAAACAACAACAAGGCCAACAAGTGAAGCGGTGGCGTTACCCTGCAGGTCGAGCACCAGCAGCTCGCCGCGCGTGTACTCGTAGGTCCAGTGGCTGAATGCCAGCATGGTCTCCTCCAGGAGGTTGGTGGGCGCGATCTCGTCGCCGTTGTTGTTGTTAAACTTGCGGAACTCGCCCGTGATGCATTCCTCGATGGCAAACCACTGGCCCGCGGAGTGACAGTAGAGCAGGAAAACTTCCAGGAACCTGCAAAACGCACAAAATAGCGGCACATCGAAAAACATGCCTTTGTTTTGTTTTAATAGTACAAGAGCACTATTGTGTTGACTTTTGGTCATTTGGAACTTTAAACAGGAATATGTTACAAACATTTCAAGCCATTGGAATTCTGTAACACTTGGGTCACGTGACTGAGCTGCTATCGTAGCTGATTTGGGGTACACCCCTGACTGGTTGCCAAAATTAAAGTAAACTAAAATTAAGGTAAACTTAACAAATCCCACACAGTTTTGGGCATCCAAAGTCACATTAAACAATTAACATAAATTTTATAGTGGCTAACATTTCCCTTTCCTTTTGAGTTGCATGAATTATTGATGCGAAAACATTAGATTAAGAGCTGATGTAGGAGTGGTGGGTGGGGTCGGGGAATGAAGCGCTATGACTAATTTCCTGATGCACTGTAACTAAACGCACAGGAATCCAGCAAGCTAGACAGAGAGGAGACACAAAGATGCAAGATATTTAGGTTGCCATTGTTAATAAACCCAGCAGCCTGTTCATCTAGTTTGGCGACAAACGCATTGGTTGCAGAGTCATCGTGACACCATGAGATCAAAATACAAGTTGTATAATTAATTTTGTCTAATGGTGGCCGAGTTCTTTAAAAGGAACATGACCAATATGTATGCATTCTAACAGGAAGTAATACTTGCAAAATATGTTGTCACACTAATAAAGGAGAACAGTGTGGTTGCCGCTGACATGCCGACACAAACGACTTGAGTGTGCTTATGTCACCAGATGTGAGCTGTCCCAGTTTTGTCCCAGGTCATTTTTCTCAATTATGTTTACTGTTGTCCAATTAGAAATTGCAGATCAGCTGCAAAAGTAAACTTCTTTTCAACTGCTCCTTCTTACAAATTATTTCTGTCAATTGAGCCTTTAGCTGGACATATTTTCTCAGCGGCCTGCAGGCCTGTTCTAAAAATGTCGCACCAGTAATGGGAAATTGTGATTTTCTAGGAATGTTGAAGAAATTATCATTTAAAAATGTCAACACTGTCTTGCATATTGATATTGATCTATTTGATAATTATTGTGAGACAGATGATTTTTAATTTTTCCTAATAAGCAAAGGTGGAAAGAAAAGATGTTTATATTGTACTTTATTATTGTATTTTGATATTTTATTTCAATACCATCGGGAGCCCTCAGATGCCATAACTCCAGAACTTCTCATTTACCTTGGCGAGTAAGGAATAGGCTTGGGTCTGATCTGGTTGAAGGCCACAGTCAGCTTCTGCGCTGCTCGCTGCTGCTGAATTTCCTGGAAACATACAGAAAACAACAAATCAAATCTGGGACAAGTATCTATTTATAATGCGCTGCCTTTGTGTTTTTTTGGTACCCTGAGACAAAGGTGCAACACGGTGTCGTCCTTGTAGATGCTCTGCCAGGTCTCCACTACCTCAGGCAGGAAGGACTTGACGATGTACAGGTGCCCAGGCTTGAGGATGTCATATTCGGACCAAGTGCAGAGGACTTTGAGGGCCCGTCGGAGGCCGCCGCCCATCTCCTCTTTGCTGAGAAACTCGATTTTGGCGCAGAGGCCACGCTGGGCCCAGGAAGACATGCTGTTATTGATGGTGTTGGGCGAGCTCTCCTCCAGGCGGTACACCGTCACTGGCTCTCCTGTTGGGGTAATATGCATATTCAAGTGTCAAAGCAATTAAATACATGAAAGAATAAATACATGAAAACCGCTTCAGATAGCTGTTATAGGACCTTCTGTTGGATGATTTGCCCTGCCACTGGTTTCAAGCAGACAGTTTGAGAGTTTTGACACCAATGAATGTGTGGGCTAAAAAGAAACAATGACTTTTATGTATAAGTGTGTTTACTACAATCACAAAAAAACTGTTGTTTTACCAACTGCTGTTTGTTTAGGGGAAAAATAGAAGTTCCTAATTTAACCCGCTGAATTTACGTAATCCGGATGCCAAAGACTAAAAGTTTCCAAACTGAGCAAGCAGCAACAAGAGAACCAAAAAGAGACACACAAAAGATGACAACATACTGAGCATAGGAAGTGCAGAAATCACACATTTCCTCCTCATTAAACCGCGTTGTGAGCATTGCTGTGTTGTTTGTAACCTCGCGTCTACGTGCACACACTCACCTCTGGGGGGCACCGGGGTGAAGGGGATGCTCTGTGACAGTCGCATCAGGTTGTTACGTTCTACAGCTGAAGAAAGAAAAGTTGAGATGTAAAATACAAATTAAGATAATTATTTTTGTTTAGCAGCCACATATGTTAAAAAAATGCAGTTTAAGGGGTCCTGCAGCATTAATAAAAACATTTCATCTAAAAGGCTACCTGAGTACTGGTAGTTTTCCATCGGCTTGAAAGGTGACCCAATGGCTGCAGAGAGCAAAGAAAGAATTTAACTTTGTTATTCTCTACTTCTAGAGCGTGTACTGGTATTTCATGGACACATATTTTAATAAGTACGACATCACTAAATAATTTCCCAACACACAAGTTCCCATGTTAACCTATTGGAAGTACTGAAAGTGGACCAAATGTTACTCACAGTCCTTTCTGGGTCCAAGGTGGGAGTGGCGAGGTGGACAGAGAGAGGCTGATGCTACAACAGAAAAATAAATAAATAAATAAATAAATAAATAAATAACAATTTTGCAAAACAACTATGGAATGAAAACTTTGCAAAAGTCCTTATTTTCCATTTCTTGATATTACTGGTATATTTATTTCCATACTGCACATTTCAAAACAACCAAAAGCCAAGAAATGTAGTAAAAACTGTTTTGCAAAATATAGTCACCCTCTTAAAATAATTGCCCAAGTCATTATTTTTGCAAAATTATTTATTTGCCAAAATCATCTCCTCATGAAAAATCTGAAAAAATGACTGAGGAGATTATTTTACGAAGGCGTGGATATGTTCTGTTAAACAACGGGTCTTTCGTAATGCAGCAGAACCAGCTGATCCAGACCAAACCTGATTGTACACAAATGAAAAGATAGGTGAAGAGTGAAACTCTTACCGGTTAATGTGTCCTCCCCAGGGGGTTGGCTAGAAAGGAGACAGACAGCAGTCAGGTGAGGAAGAAAAAAAGAAAAAGAAAAAAACCCAACAACTTTATTTTATAAAGCTTATTAAATGTTGATGTCAAAACAACTTTACTGCAAATATACTACCTGACACATAATTATTGTGAAAAATGTAAGTTGCTTCGTAAAAAAAGACAGATTAAAATGCTAAAACTGGTATTTTGCTTATGTAATAGTACTATCTAAATCTGTATCTTTTTATGTTTGTACACATGCACGCACACAGGATGATACATACAGGCTGCTTGCTTGGGCTGATTTGAACTGGACTCTTTCCTGTGAGAGAGTAGTGTTAGTATTGGGAGTTCTCAGTTTATGACTTGACATACAACATTTGGAGATTCTGAATGACCCGCAATAAACTATTTCGTATAGTAGCATAAGAACATATATGGTCAACAAGAAGGCACGCTCACTTGTGCCATGCTCACTATATTTATTCATGTCATATATTTATGGGATGGGTAGTGGTTTTCAGATTGCTCATGTGCTGCCGTTTTGGTTAGCAAAGGGTGTGGCACTACCTACCGGCACTGAGGCCAGGGGATCCTCATGGATGAGGATGTCTTCAGCTGACACTCTGCTGCGATCCTTCTTCCTGAGAGCTACAGACAGCAAGCCATCGTTATTTCACCCTGATCATTACAAAACATTGTGATTTATTTGTGGTAACCTACTTGAATCAGGATGGAGAAAAGCAGGACTCCTGTCAAATTCTGTGAAACCGGCATAGGAGTTAACTGCTCTAATGTGACCTTGACCTTCATGCTGAACCTGGGATCACATGACCAGACCGGGTAAGAGACATTTAAAAAAAAATATAATAATTTTCTTTCCATTGACAGACCAACCAGTTGTCTGCTGCATGTGGGCGGGCTGCGCTGTGGGCTGCGCGTCTCTTTGGGTGTTGAGCGCTGGACGTTAAAACAGTCTTTATGTCCTGAAAGCAAGACAACATTGTGAGCCATGTATCACCAAATCTTGTTTGATTTTGCCACCAAACCCACTTTTCAATCAAACACAACATTCTTCAATTAAAAAGTTATTTTCCGTGCATCAGATAACAGTTCTTGTACCAACACTTTCTTAAATATTTTGATTTGTCGAGACATAGAACAAAAAGAGGCAAATCAAATCCCATCACCGCACTTCATTAGAACACAAGAGTCTCATGAGAACCCTGAACCTGCTTCCACCTGTCCAAAGTATCCTGGAAACCATCACACTCTCAATCAATCACTCATGCAAGTGGCCACAACATGTCCGAAAACATCCGGACCGCACCAGAACCAGCGAGAACGGACAGAGGAGCGAAAGGGAGGAAAAAGCTGCATGGCTCCCGATCTGGAAGTGGACAGTACCCGGCAGGTGCGACCCGCAACTCAAACCTCTTGTTTGCACTTCCACATGTATCCGCTTGTCCAGATTTTGCCCCTCACAGCAGGACCCTGGCGAGGGAGGAACATCGCAATCTCTGCTCCTTCGTCTGTGGGGTTCTGTCACTGCAGGCGCTTGGGCGGAACACGACCATCCGCTACGTTCTTGACTCGGAGCGTTTATTTGGCATCTACTACGAGAGGCTGTCCGGCCCTCGTCATCGCAGAAAGCCTCATTGACGTACCCCAGTTTCCCGTTCCCCCCACCCAGCCCCTGTGCATTGTCAGGCTGCGCATAGCAAGCAGGAGAGCAGGCAGGCTGAGCAGCGCCCGAAGTCTTTGATGCAACGACCACAGTAGGATACACACACACACGGTTTTCATCGTCCTCGCTGACACCAGACTCTCTTTCATACTTACCGACAAACGCCCCGAACTCGACAGCGCCGCTGTCAGGCGTCTGCTGGTAAAGCCCAGCCAGAGCGAGCTCTGGGTGGCTGGACCCGCTCGGGTGGGAGGGGGTGCTGCTGATGTGGAAGTGCGCCACACGCGAGGGCACGTTGGGCAGGCTGGATGGCGAGTCGGAATACTCCGGCCCGTGTGGACGGGTCAGCTTACTGCGGGTGAGCGAGTGGCCCCGGAAATGCAGCTCCGGAGGGGAAATGGCCACCGCACTTTGGACAAAGGCACTGGAGGCACCGCTGCCGGGGGAGCCAGCCTCGGCGGCCAGGTGCCCGAGCAAGCCCTTCCTCTCTGGGCTCAGATTGGGATCCAGCCCAAGTTCCGTTAAGGGGCTCGGCCCGACTCGACGACTGCTATCAGTCCCGTAGCCACCGGCGCCGATCCCAAAAAGAGAGTCTGCGATGTTCGCCGAGCCGAGGTAGCCGCCTACGCTCCGCTTCCCCATAACGGAGGATTTGGACTGGGGGCCGGTGTCTGTCACAACGGGGACGATGCTGGGGACCACGTTCTTGGAGAGGCTGAGCTCCCGGGTGATCTGATTGTGGACCTTGCTGGCCTCCGACGCCCTCTGAGCCGTCAACGTCTTCAGGGTGTCCACGGTGAGGGCGGACAGGTCCTGCAGGTGACCGATCTGCGAGTCCAGCGTGTGCAAGGAGCGCTTGATGAAGTTGACCTTGTTGCCCACCTCCTTCAGCTGCATGCACATGGTCTCAACCCTGAAAAGTACCACCAATTACCTTACTGCGTATTTCCTCTATTACATCCCTAGACTGTAAAAGTGTTACGATCCGAAAATGTCAGTTCTAGATGCTGTTGTTTACAAACTGACATTAAAAAGTATGTTGTTGTAAGAACACCCTATCTGCTGCTAATCTTCTGTGACTGCAGGTTGTACCTTTCAGAGGTGAGCCGTATGCGCTCCTCACTTCCTGTGTGAAACTGATCGTCCTTTTCATGAAAGTACGTCTCCACACACTGCTCCTCAAAGTCATGTAGCTTCTTCTGGTCTTCCTCCGTCAGAAACAACTCTGAAGGGAAGAGGAATAAAATTGTATTGTGACTCCAAAAATATAGCGGAAAAAACAATTGTAAGGTGGAAACTGGAAAATGGTAGAGGACAATTTCTTTGGGTCAGTGAAACAAAAAAAAAAAAGAAAAAAGAAAAAAGAAAAAAGAAAATCAAGTGTGGTTATCAATTTACAGAGTGGTTGGAAACTCAAGCCCCCAAATTAAAAGGGGCAAAACAACTGATACGCGCAAGGTGGGAAATGATCAGCTTTACTTCATCGTACACCATTCTGTGTCAATAAAGTTCATACAGAACATTATGAAAAAAAAGGGAAAAAAATGCTAGCTTTTCAAGACCACTCTCTTCTAGATTCAACGCAGACATACTTGGCCCGTAGGTGTGCTCCTTCTTTCTCTTTCTGCACATGCACAAGAGCGAGTAGATATGGCACAGGAGGATGAAGGGTGGAGGGAGGACTGGTTTCTCATGGTAGGCCATAATGAAGTGGTAGCGCTGGTACTTCCATACCAGATTGGAGATGGACTTTACCTGTAGATACACATTGCTGTAAAGAAGGATGAGGACGCTGTTACTGTTATGGTCACACACTGGTTTATGTCACTGGATAATGACTTTTTGGGAAAATGAAGCCTCAATTTGTGGCTCCTCTCCTTTTTGTTGTTACCTTCATACATGACAATTTATTGATTAATGGAAGCTTATAGAAAAGTGCTGTAATTGTAAAGTTGTCATACTTCACTATCCAGGATCAATATCTAATTCATAAGCTGTCAATGTGAAATTGGATTTTGGATGTGTGAACAAGTGGATGCACCTACTTGAAGAAGGCGATGAGAAGGTTGACCATGAGTATGTACTGTACAAAGAGGTAGACTGCTTGTAGGAGAGGAGTCAGCCACACTCCTGCTGTGCACAGGCTCTTGACTGAAGAGTCACTGTTGTTGGCGCACACTGTGAAGAAAAAGTACCAATCAGGTCATTTATACAAATCTCACAAAACACTTTTAGGTATACTATATTCAACTACGTCGAACTACCTTTGTTGTCCCTAAATGGGTGTGACTGCCTATAATTGTTGGGATGCGGATGGGTATCACTTCTCTTAATGATACTGCGCAATTGCATCAATTCGGCACTTTAATGGTATTCTTATCAGTAATATGTTGTTTAGAAAAACAGAAAAAAAAAACCGTGCACCTCCCTCCAAAAAAAAAAACATTGCAAAAAATAAATCTGCCATCCCACTGTTGTAAAGTCAAAGTGTGTAATGTTTAGCACCATCTAGTGGTGAACCAATAGAATACACCAATTTTGAGGCAAGTGCATTACAGTGCCTCAGAGATACCAACCATACTTTGTAAGTCTCCCAGCAATTGCTTCTGGATGAGGATTTATATTTATATTGGAGTTGTATTGGCGGGTAGGATACCTGTGGTGATGAGGCAAATGATGAGACAGATTGAGCGAGCTTTGTTGTAGTTACGCGGGAGTGAGGCCGTTGAGTAAGGTTTCCTGTGGAGCTATTCCCTCTCCGTGTGCTCTTTCCCCCACGACCACGATTAACAGTGGGCTTTAAAAACGAAAGAACTATTAATTCACCACTCGTGCTACTGTCCCTTGACACAAATTCTATAGCATTAAATTATTGTAAAACAGTTAAATGTTCTGCCTGTGATTTTATCCTTATTGCTATAAAAGGTTAATATTTTTTTCAATTCATCGACCAAGTAACAGGTTAAAGAAAACTGGTCTAACGTGGAGGATGCATGCAGTGATGCACGGCACAAAGCAGTTCTGTGAGGTGAATTGCAAATTTGCTAAATGTTTGTTCACGTTGTGTGCTTGTGTGTGTGTCCCTGGGGCCAGTTTAGCACAGTGGCTCGGTCCCTATCCCGAATCATCGCAGTGACAAAACGTGACATAATCATGTTGTGTCGTGGTAACGGAACATTGATTGGTCCAGGTATGCTTTGGGTTTGTCGTGTCCTAAACTATACATCAGCCATGCTGTGTGAGAAGCTTGGAGTATTACTGTCCTTACCCTCGTAATCTCCCT
This sequence comes from Festucalex cinctus, assembly GCF_051991245.1. Taxonomy (NCBI): domain Eukaryota; kingdom Metazoa; phylum Chordata; class Actinopteri; order Syngnathiformes; family Syngnathidae; genus Festucalex; species Festucalex cinctus. The sequence goes on from NC_135414.1 coordinate 24,240,361, forward strand.
TTCCATCCTCATCGTCCTTACCATCGATTTCATAGGCATACACTTCCCCATACATCATCCAGTACGGCTGGAACACCACATCTTTGGCCAGCGTCCAGCTTGGCTCTTCGTGCGGATACAAAATGGCCTTGCGGGGAACGCCGTAGCTGAGCAGGACGATGGCCATTATCACCACAATGTAAAACATGTTGGCCACCTGAAAAGGATGATGCAGAAAGGGAATGAAACTGAAGGATATATGAGATAAAGTTCAAGACATACAAACATGAACAAGACTCAATTTGGAGCAATATACCGTAAGTTATTAAACATCTTATAAATACTTTTGTTTCAATTAATTCCAGTTGGCAGGATGAGTAGCATATCGGTATGTGGTATAAAGTCACAGTTGTGTTGGGAACTCACCATTTTGGCGATCATCATGACGTAGGGCCCAGCTTGCTGGTTGACAGCCAGGATATCGAGGAGTCGCACATACCAGAAGATGATATTGAGACAGTAGACTGTCCTGCCGGGCACGAAGGTTTTCACTCCACCCAGCCTCAAGCCAAAGCCGATGAAAAAGGACACGATGGCCAGGAAGTCAGAGACGTTGAAGTAGTCATCAAACCACACCTTTATCTTTTGACTTATTTTGCCTGCTTCTGACATAAACATCTGCAAATGAGGCAAACATTTTGGTCATTTGGCCAAACATGAAAGAAATTATTAAAGACTATCAAATGACGTACCTCTCGAATCTTCTCAATGGCTGAGGTGAAGATGTAGAGGATGACGACCCACTCCTGAGGAGAAGGCCATTCCAGCATTTTTACCAGGACCACGTATGAGTAGAGCATCAAGAAACCCAAATAAAATAGCTGAGGACACACGAGAAAACTAGCTGTCAAAATCAGGTGGGGCGGCAGACAGAGTTGTGTATCAGTATTCATTCATCACCAGGGCTACAAATAATCATAATACATGTATTAATTTTCTCCATTCAACAGGTGGGGAAATCACAACAACTTGCCTGTCAACTAGCGTCACGAACAGATTATGTTCAATTTTGGAGGCTCGACCCTAGTAAGATGAATTTGGCATGGCTCTCCAAACCACAATACATTTAAGTAGTATCATAATATTATTCAGAACAAATTACAATACGTAGTCTTTTATTTTATTTTTTGTAAAAAACGCTGCTTTAATTTTTTTTTAAGACAGGTACACTAAATCAGTTCTACTTTCCTACAGTAGGGGGAGCCTTGTTTTCAAAAAACACCTCTTCAACTCTTAACTGCGGGTCAAAGACGGGAGTGTGGGAAAGTAGGATAATTAGCATATATATTGTTTAAGCTGATATAGCAGATACAACACGGACTATGTGGACCTTTAAATTACAAACCAAAAACACTAAAGTAGTAAAGGTTTTATCTGACGACTAAAGTCTGGGCAGAGCGCTGCCATTGATGCATGCAGGTCAGGATGCAAGAAGCCATCTGATATATGCTAATTAGGTCGTTCATTGATGCTATCTACTCATTATTGTTCTCGTAAATAGAACTAAGCGGCGATTCCCACACTTCTGAAAACCTGCCCCGGGCTTGCTACGTACAAAGAGGAGATGAGATAACCTCAAGCACGAGTGTGAATGTGATGACTCAAAAGCTGTATGAATGTTGAGAAATTCTAACACTCATACTACAGTTATTTCAGAAGGGGAAAAAACAGCCAATCATCATATTAAGAAGATTTTGTGTTTGTTTATCCATTTGAATAATTGGTTAATTAATAATATCTTATAAATAATACAAAAACTTGACTAAACAATTTTACCAACACAATGCATCTTCAAGCATTTGAGGCAAAAAATGAGCGCATTACTTGGCACAAGCAGTGTAGATGCCAACAAATGATAAATGTGACAATGGCAGAAACAAAATCTCAGTTGTTTCCTAGTACTACATAAATACAAGTCACCAAGACTTGTATGAATGTGTCCCCTGAGCTTCCCATAAAGAGGTGCTGTGGGAATATTGATCCTCTATGGGAGTCATTAAGCGGTGAACATCCAAAGCGTAAGTGATGCATATCTGAGTGTCTGATAAGACTGTATGCACCTTGTCCCTTTTCCTTTTGTCATTATTGTTTGACGACTACTCCTGAATTGTACTGAAGTACAGCGAGACTGAGAGACTGATTCAGTTTTATATGCGCACTAAAATTCAAATGAAGATTGATTTAACTGAAATTGACAGCTCAAGAAGGATCCAGTGCAATAAGTATAACTGCTCCCTTTTTTCTCTACCGATTGTTGTAAATGCCATTATGATAAGCCTTGTTGAGACACACTTAAGACTGGAAATCTTAGGAGGAAGTTCCCATCTTATTATGACCTAGAATAGCATGCACGCATACCGTGTTGGACCAGAACTTGACAATGGGAGCGTGGTAGAAAGCGTAGATTTTCCTGGTTAATGGCAGCTTTCTGGACCGAACATGTGTCTCCATGTCGGTCTTTGCATCTGCAGGGTCACTGGATCTGGCCTCCTTGAATACATCCTAAAAAGAAGTCAAAATCCAACATCCATAAGGGGAAACAAACAAGCAGAGGAATAGAAACATGCAGCGCGATTCACTGAGGGTTTCTGACCATTTGGATGTCATCTGCAATATTTTGGAAGTTGTTTTCGCTGTCCTCCATGGTAATCTGGTGGTCGTCCTGGCTCTGCGGGATGTGCGCCATCTCGGCCTTTGACTTGTATTCCAACAGCAGGATGGCAGGAGGCACTAAAATGCTCAGGATCACCTGGCAGCAAACACAGAGGTGGGTGGGCTCTCATATTTTGCCCCTCTTGGGTGGGTAGCTAGCTACTACCGGTACATATAATGAGAACCGAAATATTAGAAAACGCCTATCTCATAGCATGCACAATTATAATAATGATAATAATAATAATAATAACGCTTAACAAGAAATTCCTGGTTGTAGAGATGACCACTAATAAATGGTTATCACTATCATGACTTAATTGCTTTAAAAAAAAAAAAGTTCTTACACTTACAAAACACAAAGTTATAAAACAGGTAACACCTAAAATCAGTTGCATCTTTAGTTAAACAGGTCATTCAATTATAACCCTGAAATAAAATTAATAGAAATATATATCATTTGGTTCAGTTTTTTGTTTTTTCTGAGAAAAAAAGAAAAAAGAAATTAGGCAGGTGAAGTAATGAGGTGTTTTGTGAATATATGTGTTCTAATAATCCGAGATATCAAGTGCAAATACATATTTAGTTTGCATTCAGTGAGCGTACAAATAGAAGTTTGTCACCCTCTGTTGGGAATCTTTCACACTTGGCTGGCTTTATGTGTCACAATTTAAGTCACAAGGACAACTTCTCATTGAAAAAGGAAACCAGAAGCAAAAATCTAAAATGGAGCATGAACCTTGTACCAGGAGTTCTTGCGCATGTTTAGCCGCCCCATCCACATGTCGGACAGCAGCAGCTGGGTGCAGGTGTGCGCCACGAAGGGTCGCAGGTGCGAGGAGACGGCCAGCTTCAGGCAGGTGGAGTTGCTCCAGTTCTTCAGCTCGTAGGTGAGCAGCTTCATGGCCATGGTCTCGTCCTGCCTGAACGACTGCTCCAGCAGGTCCACCGCCAATGTGCCAAACTCACTGGAAAACACCAGCAATCGCTGCCAGGTTCGAATCGAGGCTTAATTACATAAGGAGATGAGCCACAAAATGAGGCTTGATAGAATTATTTTTTTTAATTTTTATTTTTTTAGTATAAACACACTAATTAGTGTACAATTTCCAGAAGCCATGAAGTCCTGTCTTCATTAGCTTAGACAGTCTAACCTAAAACCACACAGGTGCACACTCTGCCAAGTCATAGGAAACCTACTTTGAGTACTCCTTAAGCTCCTCCGACGTGTCGTCCACCACATCGCTCTTCTTGGCCTCGTAGCCCATCGAGCGGCACAGCTTGCAGGCCACCAGGGCCTTGGCCATGTTCTCCTCGCCGTGCTGCCAGAAGAACAGCGACATTTTCTGCCGCTTCATGAGCACGGCCCACACCAGTAGCTCGTTGAACGGGTAGGGAAAGCGCCGCGTCTCCGGGTCGTCGATGTCCACAATCTCTTCCTTGTTGCGCTTCTTATTTTGCTCTTTGGTGGACTCCAACTACGAGGAGGCCAGTCAGAGCAGCACAAGTGACAGATTTGCATATGTTTTAATAATACAAAACACTAGCATCTTAAAAGTCACAAATTAAACCAAAATTTAAGGGGGAAATGTGATTAAGTGATTTGCCATTTGAGGTTAGCAAATCTTGTGAGATCGCAACTTAAAGGATTCATTTTGAATGTGCACATTGCTTTTTCTTTGTCTTTTCTGCAGCTCCTATTAAATGATGGAGTGCTGTCATGCATAGGCATAGGATAATTACTGGTTTAACATGGTTTTAAAAAGGCAAGGTTTCAATCACTGCTAAAACTTTCTGTCATTGGTAATAAGGTCTTTATAATGGCACATTCGGCTGCAATATGATTTGCTGCTTGCAGATATGAAACGTCTCGTTCTAAACGAGCAACATCTTTGAAATTAATGACAGGACCGACGCTTTTTCCCTCCTCTTTCTCGGCTAGAGAGGGGAGGGGTGAGCAGTTACACCCATAGAGGAGTGAGCGGGAGGGAGGGAGATGAAAGAGCTTTAGACACTGCAAACTCCAGCATACTTTTTCTGTATGATTTCTTCTCTGTTGATTAATGTGCACTGCTCTTTAAAAAAAAACAGACACAAGAAACAAAACAAAGCAAAATATGGTGCCAGTGGTACTAGACAGCCCCCAAGGACAACATGAGTAGCTTATGGGTATGTTCTAAAATTAGCTCGCCATTGATGGGACTCTGTGATTTACTAAGAAGAAATAAAACAGAAGAAGAATGAGAGCATTTATTTGTTTCAATTAAAAATATATTATAAACACAGTTGGTAAATCCAGGTAGAAAATAAAACCCTGCCAGAGTTTGGCTTCAGCCACAGGTGCTTCTTCTCAACTGGTAGGTTAATGAGCCTCATATGTTCCCCTGTATTATCATTAAAATGTTATATGAAGTGATGTGAGGGTTTTCGGATGTTTTTTTTTTCTTCTTTACCTTGGGTTTATAAGGCTGTGCAGTCTTGATGAAATGGTTGTGCCTGGTCTTCTCTTTCTTATCAGCGTGCATGCTGAATGACTCATGACTTTTCCTCAAATGAGAGCCCGGGCCCATTGGGTGGCGCCCAGCCCTCTGTGCACACAAAGGAGAAAATGATTTTCTATTTGCATTCATTATGTGAAAGGAGTAAAAGATAACTGCCATACACCAGTGAAGGATTGCCGGCCACTCACCCTACTGCTGCCATGGAGATTGTTGTAAATGATTCGAAAGCGTTTTCTGGTGTAGTTGCACCTGTAAGTCCCGCCCATCAGGTACTCAATAACCAGGCCCACGTCAATTAGGGTGATCTTGTAGTTTGGAGGCAAGTGGCTCTGTGAAAAGTCACAATGACGAAACAGCACTCTTGAGATTGAATCGACTTGTACTACTACTCGGGAGGTGGAAAATCATCTCCACTGACCTGCTTGACATCTCTAACCAGGTGGAGGAGAGTTGGATTGTTGGGAGGTTGTTTCTAAAATGAAAAGAACAAATAAAATGTTACATCCTCATTTGCAAACTTCCTGGTTCTTTGCTTGTGCGCGTTTCATAACCATACAGTGTTGTAAAGCTCCTCGAGCCGACTGATTGTCAGGAAGCGGTGCATGCTGACACCATTTTCAATCAGCAGCTTGACAAAGTCCACTCGATCCATCACAAGTGCATCGAGCATGGCTTGCTCCAAAGAGCTCACCTGAAAACACACACACACACACAAAAAGACATACCTTTTGAGCTTATGATAACTCATAATAAAATAAAATAAATACAAAAAAAATCAAGAAGACAAAGATCCATTTGACTGAGTTCCTCATTAAAATCTAAATACTGTTCATGTGATCGGGAAGAGAATCCTGAAGGTCAACGTTTCAAAATAAACAGCAGCGCTGAGGGCAGCTCATAATGACCACTGTAATAAGAGTTCATGTTACAAGCTGCACATGGCCCGCGGAGCTCCTCAGACTGCACCACTGTGGTTATTTGAGATTCGGGGGTCATTTTGGGATAGTCCAAAGGTTTGGGGCTAAAGCTGAGCTAAGCAAACACACATTTGCGCGCACATACATACCAAAAGTTGCTGTCCGTACACAAACACATGATTCTTGGCAATGTCAACGCGGTCCCAGGCCAGGGTCAGGACCAGCTGATCAAAGGCAGAAGCATTTGTGCCTGTAACACACAGGTGACATTTGCATCAACACTCAAATAATGGGACCGTCAAGGACATAATTCAATAGGAACTCTTAACTTTTTTTCATGTACCATAGCATTTTAGTAATGTGTGTGTAATCCTGAATTATGTCCTTCCTGACACATACTCTATGTGAGAGGTACATTACTAGGGAAGGTCATCCTTATTAACGGTATATGTTCTGTGAACTGGCTAACAGGATTAGATTAAATAAAATCAATCCAGTCTACTACTCTGTTTTGGATAAAAGTTGGGACATCTTGCCTTTATACTAACAGGCTACAGGAAGTGAAACTAATTAATAATAAAGAGAGGTGAGAGGGGGGCCTGTTTGCTAACGATCTCTGTTCTGGTTCATCCCAATGATGCTGGATGGTGTTCTTCCACATCCAAGTCATTCAAGCATGTCTTGATGCAGAAAAGGTTCTTCCACAAAATGTTCCCACAAAGTTGGAAGCATACAATTATGCAAAATGTCCTATAAAATAAAGAGTTAAGATTCACAAGGGAATTAAAGGCTCTAGCCCAGTCTCGATTGATTAATTAATTGCTTTGTTGTGTCCCACGTTTTGTCATATTTCCTGCACTTTAAATGGATTGTGTGCCTAACGGCAATCTGACACAAAATGATTTCCTGACAACATTATTCCCACTTGCACAACATTTCTAGTTTCAGCGACACTGATGATTTAACAACCCACAAACTTCCCACTACACATCATGTCTGCACAACACTGCCTGGTGCGTCATAAATACCAAAAGGGAAAAGTGGAAAACAGACTTTAACCCTTACTTGGACACTCATTGAATTATAAATAAAGGTTGCTATTTTCCCAAAACATAAACCCGGAATATTAATCATAGTACAAAATGATTTAAGTAGTATATTAAGAAATATTTCAATTTAAGAAAAAATAATTGTGACAATAATTGTTGTTGTGGCTTTCTACTTTCTTACTCAATAGAATGCCAAGGAAAATATACTTTGTAGCAACACTGTGCCTTTGACATTTCTTTAAAACCTAGGAACTGTAACTGCTCCATATTTATGGTAATTTTAGGGGCTTAAATTTTGGACAATCAAATTTCTAAATTTTTAATTCCAATCATTACCTTAGAACAATTATCTAGGGTTAGGAGATAATCACACGATTCTACTGTTTTATAATGAAGCACGTGGTGTCCATTTTGACTTCTTTACCCTATAAGAGGGCAACATGGCCTGCAAGCGGGTCCTTTAGAGGATGAGTTACTGTTTCACCAGCAAGAACACACCTTGGGCTGACAAATATTTGTTTATGCGAACTTTTAAATCAATATGATCACTCACCTGCAGTCACCACAGGCATTCTTGTCTTTTGTCTAAATATAAAGTGAGGGTGAGGAATCACTCTTTGGGTAGGTTTTAATAAGTTGCTTCTATAACATCAAGTAAACAAGATATTGAGTCATTCTGTGTCTCTGAAACTGACTATGAACTGAGAGCCTGTGAATGCAGGGAACATGATCTCGTCATAGGCAAACACGGCCAAACTCCTTTGAAAGCATATCAATAACAGAACAAAAACACTGCACAGCCCTGAAACCTTATAGCCCTTGCCTCAGATGAACACTGAGTCAACATGGGTTGCACTACGGCAGAAATGTGTCTTTATTATTAAAAGAAAAAAAAAAAAAAGTGAGTATGGGAAGAACACCTACCTTGGAGTAAGGCCTTAAGAATGGCAACATCGATGTCCTGGCTCTCCTCAGAGCTGATGTGAAACACTGTAATCTGTTTTGAAGAAACGCAACTCTTAGCTTCGAGTAAAATGAAATTCATAGTACTTTTTTAACTGTTAATATCTGTGGACTACAATGTTAACAGTCAAGGCAAAAATTAATGATACTTTTGTCCAACTGCGGTATGTTAGTGATTTTGTTTGAGAAATGATACAAAAAAGTGCTAAATTACTGTAAACTATAATTACAATTCTACAATGCTGATTTTTTTTCCAGCACATTTTGTTTTATATCTTTGACTTGATTTGCTCTTGTTTAGACTGTGCAGATCCAGCTAATGATGTGGTGTATTACATCACTTTACCAATTCTTTCTTCTTCATACACTCCAACAGAGTCTGAAAAAGGTGAATGGCGTCGCTCTGGCTGAAGTTGAAGGTTTTCTTGATGGTGGCGATGATGTCTGCCTCCACGCCGTCTGGTAGGCCGCTTGGGAGAAGAAAAAAAAACGATATATAGTCCAATATAATAATTTCTTAGCAGCAACATGCTAAAAAATCAACATAAAATGACTAAAATATAAGCTGTCAGTCTGCTTTGAAATTTTAGTGGCCTACGCTGACAGGTGTTGCTTATACTGTTTGTGGGTTGCCGCCGTTTAGTTGCCTTGAATAAAGTTTGAAATGTAATACATATATATTGTTGACAAGGAACTTTAATGTTTAATACACAATGACGAAATACATAATATGTGATGACTTTTTGCCTGAGCTCAAGTACTGATTTATTTTTATGATCCATAATTAAGAACTACTGTAACTAATAGAGTACAATCTTGGCCGTTTAGCAAATTTACACGATAATAATAAATTGATGTCCTTGCTTCTTTTCTTACCAACTCAATTTCACTCATGGGATTAATTACATATCTCGCTGTGTCTGTCAATTACGTTTTTATACGTGTGATGTGATCCATCACCAGCATTTAAAAGTCTAGTCCTTACCCGCCTTCCTCAGTTTGCTTATGGACATAGGCCAGTATGTCAGCGGCTCGGCCTGTCCCCTCGCACACCACCACAGGGACGGGAGGGCTCTCTTGAAGGTAATTGAGCACGGTCAAGATCACATTGGGACCGCCCTCAAAGATGAGCGCCACCACGGGAACACCTTGACCAATACCTGCGAGGAGGAGGAAGAAGGATCCAACATAATTTACAGGAACATGCCACCGCACCAGGCCTCACCTCTTAAAAGGCACATATCTAACACACAGATCCTAACACCATGTACAGTATTTACATTTTATGTTTTCAAAAGCAATGTGCTCAAATAGGTTTATAATGTGTTTAACAACAGTGTTTTAATAAGTTTAAATGTTTTTGAAGCGTGTGGGAGGGAGGAAATCAAACGTTATGAATGTCACTCCAGTTTTCTGAATCCCAAATGGGATGAAATAGAACTATATTTTATATGGTCTTTCTTAAGTCTGGATTTACGTCTTTGCATGTGGGTCTGGAACGTACCCACCATGAATCAAGGCTTCAGTGTATCCTCTATAGGCATCCTCTGTGGTGTGGCTCTTACGTGCATGTATTCTTTGGAGGTTGATGTGCTTCTCCAGGTCTCTCCGCAGTTGGACCTCCGCCCCATACTTGCCCACCGTGCCATCGTCAACAAGGAGGAAATGTGAGTGGAGGTTGTTGAGAACATTGAGTTTGCTGAGGGGATTTAGCAGCGTCTGGTATGGAGCGATGATCTGTGCACACAACAAAAAAACCCAAAACAAAACAAACAAAAAAAAAAAAAAGTCAACGTTTTTTTTTGGGTTTTTTTTTTGACAGTGCGACATGATGGTACGTCTTACGTCTCTCCCGATGAGGTCGGTCCTGTTTTCGATGACTCCCCAGGGTGCAATACCAATAGTGCAAATCTTCTTTGATGACCTGGAGCAGTGCTCTTTGAGAGCATCACCGACATGCTTTGCTACACCTTTGAGAAAGTGATGCAAATAACAGTCAGTATTGAAGATTTTATTACTTTTTTAGATTTTATTAATCGTTACTACAGATTGCTAAAACATCAATTCTTAAGGTGGCCTAAAACCCTGGTACAGTATAGATTTGAGAAGAAAAAATAAGGGGAAAAAAAAAGAAGAAGAAAAAAAAAAAAAGTAAGATAGAAATGAAGCATCTCCAAACCTGTGTTGACCCCTCCAGTGAGGATCCAGGCACCTGTGGTGACAGCTGCCTTGATGAGGCCCTTGCCAACCACCTGCTTGATGCGAGGGTGCAGCTCAAAGTTTTGCACGCCCCCGTGGACAGAGATGAGGATCTTGGGCAGCTCCATGTGCCACTCCTTCAGCATCAGCCGCAGGATGCTTTCCGGACGCGAGTCGTAGGACAAACGCACATACTGCACGGACAGTCAATAAGCACACAAATATGCATATTTTTAAGTCCAATAAAAAGCAGGTTATTGTACATTTTGGGTTTTACCTTTTTATCCAAAATGAAAACAAAACATTTTATAAATATATAATAAATGAATATCATTTGTAATAAAATTAATGAAAACAAACATATACTGTAGGATAAAAGTATTATTACATTTATTTTGCATGAAAATAAAAAAAAAAACTGTTACATTTATCATTTAAATTCATTATTACGATACCATTATACTGTTCATGATTATGATCAAGAGCAGTAATTTTGCATTCGTTTTTACAAAATAGATTTTTTTTTAATAAATATGAAAAAAAATACAAAATTATATACTACAAACAATATAAAACATATAAAGTAGTTCAGAATTTGCTTAGACAGAAATAAAGACAGAAATAAAATAAAATACAATTGCTGTCAATTCAATCCCTGCATGAATTGCACATTAAACATGGTGTTTTGATAACTTTTGGGTTTCTGTGTTAATATTTCCTGCCCACACAATCCATGCTACACATACAGTACATCATTGAAAAATGACCAATATGCCCTGGTAAACAGAGGCACACAGTACCGGTAATCCTTCCTACCTTAGCTCTATAGGAGTGCGATCCTCCCTGGAAGTTAATGACACCATAGGCGTCAGTGGGGCTGGCCTCTGTGTGTTTTTCCACTGACCACTCCTCCAGCTCCGGCGCGGGCCGGCCGGCGCTCTCAGCCGTCTTCACGTCCGAGTATTTGTTGGCCAGGCTGGCTGTGAAGCCAACATGCTGCCGCACCAGACGGCCGCAGCAGCACCTGCGCCGGCAATGCACATGCACGCAGTTACAAACTGACCACAAATGTATTGTCAGGAACTATTATTAAACACAAGGAATACATAGACAGTTTTAAAGAACTTTCAAGCTTTTCCGAGCTTCTTGAAACTGTGGTAAATTGATTGTGCATTCTGAATTATTGCATTGTTCATGACTTTATTTTATGTTAGAAAACTACCAGAGGGAGATGAAATAAAAGAACAGACAAGTATTGTGTTGGAGATAGTGTGTCATTTGTAAGCAGAATTTAAACACCATTTGAAACGTAAGCACTTTTAAGCCCTTCCAAAACACAAGCATCCAAAAATTAAAGCAAAGCTAAAAATACAAAACTGGGTGGTGGTGGTGGTGGTGGGTGGTCATTTTTCAATTCAGTGAGTAATGCAGTCTGAGTTTATGTATCTTTTTTCATCTTATTTAATATTTATTGCCACTTACTCAAAACGCAGCAACCTGAACAAGGGTCTTATGAGAAGGAGAATATACACCGGATGTTGTGGACTTAATAAGTTGGGTTGACTGTGCACTGTGCTGTTTAAACTATCAACTGGGGGGGAACAAACAAACAAACACAAAAACTACCAACTGTGTTGAGATTCTATTTACATGAGTGAGAGAATTACGGGAGCATTAAGAATAAAGCTCAAGTGTTTTTGTCTTTTATTAATAAAAGTGGTGTGCTTGAATGTTAAAATGTTATTAAAACATCGTACATACAGTCACTAAAGGCAGATGGGTTCTAAGATTTCTGCATTTATTGGCTTTACAATTGACTAATGATTGTGCTGTCATCAATTTCAGCCCTATAAAGAGTAAAAAAAGAGCTACAGTAAGAAGTGCAAGTTAGATGTGTTTATGATTCTCACAGAAACCAGCTAAATGTTGCAGTTTTTTCCCCAACATTATGAAGCATTCTACTGAAAGAAAACAATTCCAATAAAAACAATTCCAATAAATCCAGCCTTCTAAACACAACAATAATATAAGAATGTTTGAAGAATAAACAAGTGACTACTGTATTTACATTTTAATGAGCTTTACTAGTGAGGTCACAATAGTCATAATTTATGGGCAACATGGGGTTCTCCACTCAGGTGATTAGCTTAGCGAAGAATGTGGCAACACAAAGCCTGGAAGTTAATTGTTTCCTGAGGCGGGTTTCTGCTCGGTGGAATTACACTCCTTGCCTTCAGGCTGCTTCTGGGTAGCAGAGATTCACTCCAGGCTAATCCTGACTGATCAAAGAATGTAGGAAACAAAGACTGAGGCGGGACTCACCGGACTAGCTGTTGGCAAATCTGGCATCCTGGAAGGCATCTAGATGGAATTTAAACACATGACATGAAGCATTCACAAGGTTGAAATCGAACAGAGTCCACATAGCAAGCAAGATCACCACCAGTTATCAACCTGACACTGCGCCATTTTCTCTGTGTAGGTGGTTCTTCGATAATTCCTGTTGATGCTCCTTCATTTTTCTGTTTAGTCATCATTCAGGATTGACTATCAACCAAAACAGACATACTGTACAAGTGGTGTGAGTCAGAGTTCTCTGGAGGGCCTGCATACTTTAAAATGTTAGTGTATTGATAAAATGGTATGACAGATTGCCATATAGATATTTTGTCCATGATTCAAAGTCCGGTAACCGAACTACAGTATGAGCGCTAACATACATTGGAGCTGGGTGAGAAAAGGCAAATTATTGATTAAAAGGAAAACACTAAGAAAAAGAATAACTGTTCCGGAAGGAAGAGGAATGCACGTTAGTTACAAAGAGTAACTAAAAACGCAGATGATTTATCAAAAAAAGCAATTAAACAGTACATTCCTGCAACTGTTGGAATAAACTAGAGCTTTATTTATTTGTTTAAATAGCTTTAAAAAACTAAAAAAAACAAAAAAAAAAACACTATACAGTACATGTATAATAATGTTCTGTACCATGAATAAAATCCAAAAGCATTCCAAAAAGACATTGTCTTTTGAAAACAAAAACTAAATAATAAAAAGCAAGCATTTGCCCTTCACTCAGGCCCAGGCCACATCATTTAGATCAGCACCAAACTGTAGACCTCATAGAGTCCCACTTAATGTGTAATCCTGATTTTTTTTTATTTTTTATTTTTATACACATTAAGATTAAGGCATTATTCGCTGAGATATTAAGCAAATCGTTTGGAAATGCAGTTGCAAAGTTAACAAATTCCTGGATCTTGATTTTAATCTGGTTCTACAAAATAAAAAATATAACAATAATAATAATAATAACAATAATAATAACAATAATAATAATAATAATAATAATGGGCTCTATTAAGGTTTTATATTTTGTTTTTTTTGCAAAATCCTGTGCTAAAAACAGACATTAAAACTTATAATCCTTTTCAAGAGTTTAAACATGGCACGTAAATAAAAACAACTGAATTCAGTGTTTACTTGAGTGGAGGACGATAAACATCGTCAAGCTATAATTACAGTCTGCTGAGTCTTAAACGCAAGGTTGGACGCGGATTCACTTATGCGCTGTTTGAGTGGTGGTTGAGGTTTGGGCCTTGTCTGACACACAAGCAATTACAGTACAACGTTTCCACGGCTACCACCACAAGGCTCACTACGGGAGAGCAAACACATACCTGTGGGGGTCCTTTGACACTGGAAGTATGTACACACATTCCCTCTTGGTGAAAGTGCTTTCTATCCAGGGTTTCTGGGACTGACAAGAGAAGATGAATATTGTTTGTGAACGTGCCAGTAAATGGGCAAAAGTTAAACAAAAAATAACCAGTATTAGACTGCTGAGGAGCTACAGTATATTGTATGAAAGTATCAGCCAGTGACAATCGAATTGAAAAGATAATCACATTCTATGTTACCTTTTTTTTTTTGATTCCCAAAACAAGGATTTACATTTCAAGAATGTTCAATTAATTAATTTTTCAGTCAGTGCAGCTCGGGAGGTCCTCAGTAGGATTAATAGGCGTAAATCCCTCCCAGAATACGAGAGGAATCCATTAAAGCACTTCAACTATTTCTAAAAGCCCAACAAGAACCTAAAACGTCAAAACGGGAAGTAAAGCGGCTGCTTTTGGTTTGTTTTATGTACAAGATAAAATTTTACTGTGAGTGTTCCACATATGGATGCATTTTTTAAAATTTATTTATCCAAATTTAATCTGGTACAACAAATCGCATATTGTTTGAATTAATTTTCAAAATACTGTATATGCTGAGTAAGAAGCTGCAAATTCAAACCAAGACGAACACAGACTGCACATTTGACTATAGCAAAATCAAAAGTTTAATCTGGATCTGATTCAGACTGCGTATTTGGGTGCACTCCGATTTAACATGGGAAAAATCCCTTTTCAATTGCTAAAAACTGGAACGTCACATACATTCTGAGGAACAAAACGTACACTGGGTGACAATTTGAAAAGTAAAATTGCCAAAATTGCATTCCAAAAGACAATTGGCAAACTCAAACCAAGTATTTTCCAATCAACAAGTAGTCGATTACCAAATTAAAAAACAACTGCAGACTGACAACTGTTAATCAGTTTACTGTAGATGACATTTACTGAGTATGCAGGGTTATAGAAACTGTACTGTTAAACCAAATTTAATCTGGATCATCTGACTGAAAATGTACATTTGGAAGCCTCAATCAGCGGTCCTACTGGTTCAATAAACTCTGTAGCTCCTAAAAACAACAACAACAACAACCAGGCGATCACTTGATAGCATACCTGACTGTCTTCTTCATCTTCATCTCTGTATTTAAGGGCTTTGTAGAAAAACATCCCAATGCTCCTTCATGCATCTCCCGGACCAAAACCACAACAACTCTAATCTGCCTTCAGCGACCGATCACCAAAATCCAATCACAACAAGGTTGTCCGTCTCACTGAGGGTCTTAAGCGCAATGCCCACAGATCTGGCCCAGAGTTAAAAGCTGAGTGATCAACGAGATGTGGCCGCCTAACAATAAAACCATGGACAGTTAATATGTAAGAGCACTCTCTCAAGAGGTAGATGAATGTGTCTGAGAACAAGTCGATGTTAGACCAGGGTGAGAGAGGCCCAGACGAAGGAGGTGCGGGACAGAAGCTTCAATGATAAACACCTATCCAACTACTGGAATACACCACCTGCTGAGGCACACACACATACACTTTTAAAAGGGCAGTCCTTATTTGTGTTCCATTACTAGTAATTGAAGACTAAAGATAAAACGAACAACCCATTGCTGATACCTGAGTCTGTTTTCATTGGTCTGGCTTTGTTGTTTGTCTTCCAGTTCCTGGAAAGACTTGCAACATTGTGCTCCGGCATAATGATGACTCAGGGTGTCGGCTTTGACAGTGGGGGGAAAAATATTTCAAATATTTTTTCTGACAATGGGTAAAGGTGGTGGACACTTGCTTGATTGGCCATAGGTAAATCTAATAATAACGCTATAAATTATTCACATTTAAATTGGAGAATCTTTTGGAATTTTGTGAACTCCTGTGTGGGTACCAGGGTTGCATGAATCAAAATTTAGTTATGTCAATGTGAAGGTCTGTGTTGATGCAATTGTATTTCCCATAGCTGACTCATCATGTTGCCCTTCAGACTACAAACTCATTGAGATGAAAGTATTGCCCTCCATTTTGCCAAAGATGTGATTAATTAACTATCCCACACAATACTCTTGGAGTCAATTCTTCGTTAAACTATTATGCCCATTCCCTAATATCAGAAATCATCGTTTCAGGGAATTCAGTTTGACGTGAAAACCACCCCGCCCAGCACAGTATTAAAACCGGATTGAGCTGGACTAACCTGTAACCATGGTACCTGAGTGTTAAAACCGGATTGAGCTGGGCTAACTTGTAACCATGGCACCTGAGAATGTCAGCCAACAAAATACTGAAGCTCTCTAAACGACCTGCCAAAAACACACACGTACACTTGTACTTCCTCACTCAAATCTCTCACTCTTCCCCTCCACATTTATTTTCCAGCCCTCAGCGCAATAAGAGTTTTATGATCCCCCTTTGTTGCAGCGTGAAACATAATCCAGAATTGTTTCAAAGCCGGTGAAGCAGTCATTCCTCCAGCCCTCTTTGCGAGAGACGAATGACAAGCCAACTCCCCATTCAAAATCCCTTTAGCATGAACAGTAGCCAAAAATGCAGTTCTTGACGGCAGACATGAAGCACGAGATGCATTTGTTGTTCTTGTTTTTGCACTATTTACCTTTGCAGAACAACCTGTCATGGCTCGAGGGAGATTCCATTCATTGTAATGCAGAATAGCTACATGTCATGTCTGCATTGTAAATTTTGCAGTCTACATCGTTTGTGCTACTAATTTGTCAAACAACTCAAACGGGTGAATTTACAGTACTAAGGTAGCTCTGGGTCCTCTACGACCACAATTAGTTAAAATATAAACAAACCAAAAATGTCATTAGTGGTGGTGGCTCCTTACAAGCTAAGCAGAGCTTCACTGACTTTTTGGAGGCATTAGTGTCAGCCAACAACGCATTTACTTACCGGTAATTGCTCAGTACTGCTGTTGAAGCTGAAGCATTGGGTGCATGGTAATGAAAGCCAGAATCACCATTGCCCCAAAAATATATTGGGTGGACCGTGGGATAAAGGAGGGCGAGCTCACTTGCATGAAACAGGAAGTTGCTCAAAAACAGCCTGATTTAAAGGTGGGTTCAAGGATATTTTTGTCGCTGCGTCTTCCAGGTGTTTCATCTTAACTCATTCACTCCCGGTGACAAGTATAATTGTCAATTATATTTTTTTCAGAGTGGGGATATATGGGAAGAATCTGATTATGCTCCACTGTAAATGTCAAACTTGGAAACAACTTTACTGATACCTAACCACCGGTAGAAGACATCATTGCCCCATTTTATATGGAATAAACATAGAGTCCATGGGAGAAATGGCTGTATTTTGGCAAACCTACATTTTTCTACTGTCAATTATAAAAGAAAGGGACGGGGCAAAAAGTATTCTATTCTATTCTGTCATTTGGTAGATTCGGCTTGTACGGGGCCAAATGGAAAAGCACGGCAGGATCTGATCTGGGGCATCCTACACGCCTCAGTGGCTCTTCTCGTGAATCTTTCTTCTATTTGTTGTAGCCTTTTTCTCTGCACTACTGTCATCACTGCACTCGTACTGTGCAACCTTAAAAATAAATATATTTTTGATGGACTTGTGAGTAAAGTACAACTCAGGGCTATTCATAAAAAAAAAAAAAAAAAAAAAAAAAAAAACAACAACTGGATACTCAGATTCTTCTATGGCGCTTATTCTCATTAGGGTCCAGGGTGAGCTGCTGCCAATGCCAGCTGACTTGGGGCGAGAGGTGGGGGTTAGGCTCGGAATTGTGAGGCAGATGTGATGACCACTTGTACGTTGTGCTTTAACAATTGTGAAATACATTCCAAAAAATCCCAAAGAGAAAATGGATGGGGGGAAATAAATTGAAATCATTGGAAGGGTTCCATTGAAAGAGTCATGGGACCAAAGCGTGACAGCTCAAACACTTGTTCCCTGTGCCCATGGCTCAGCAAAGCACTGGGTGGTGTGGCACGCATGCATTGCTGCTATACCTTCAAGCAAGTGCATGCACCTTCTGGTGATGCACAGCATGTGATGCCTTCTTTTCTGTAGATGTGGAGCTCACAGTTATGTGGGCCAGTGAGGAGCAGGGTTAACCAGCGCTCGTGCTGATTAACGAGCGGTGAGAAACATTTAGATAAAACCACTGCCATTGAATACAACTAGACGAGTCTGCAGTATCGTTACACTTACTATACAACCTTTCCAATATGAAGATTCACTTGGCAGGGTATGCGAGGAAGCAGGAACTACACTTCATTGCGCTGGATTCATTGAAAAATGAACCAAATGTGAGGCTGTGACCAAGTTAGCTCCAAAGTCTGTTCAAGGCGAGTGGAAAGAACTTTATCAGTCATCTTCAAATTAGCAAGTGTGTGTGGGGTGTAAATGGATTAGCGCGTGAGATAACAGTGCTCAGAAACACGCCGCAGCCACACACACATGTTTTCACACAGGCGCACCAAGAGTTTACCCAAGAGCACAACCGAGTGATGCAAGATCAAATACTGGCAGCTCAGAGGCTGCTAAAGTCTGAGCTGATCACATCCGTAATAACGATAAACAAGCATTTGACATGCAAAACGTGACTACCTATAAGTGACATTATGGTGTTATTGGAGACTTCAGCAGACTTAAGATTCCCACCAAAGTAAGAAAGGTTAACAAGTCTGGGTCCAAACTCCAAATGAATGGTAATTAGCATAGCTACCACTGGCAAATATAACCCTATCCCAATTCTTCTCAATAATTATTATTATTTTTTGTTACTGCCGATGTCAGTGGGAAGACTACTGTGAGCTGCAGTGACCCCTCTTCTAGTTGAGGGGTAAGCTGGGGCATGTGACCATCTCAGGCTTCCGCTGTGGGAAAATGATTGGTTTCCTTTTCTTGGCCATCGTCACAAACAATAGAAAAGCCCAGTGCTGCTGTCATGTGATCAGTGGTCATGTGACTGACAGAACTTTGAAATTGGGGAATCAATTCAATATTTGATTATTGGAGCTAGAACCATAAATGAAATCACAACTTTCATATAATATAAAAACACCTAGAAGAGGCAATGTAACTAGAGCTGCAGCTATCTTTTTTTTTTTTTTCATACTGAGTATTCGACCAATTCTCCAATCAATCAATTAGGTAAGAGATTTCACATTATAACAATAACATAACATGTCCGTGTGAGGTTTTATTTTTGTCTAGTTGGGATTGCTATCCTCACATTCTAGTGTAGTATCTGTGATTTGAGTGTGTATGGATTTCAAAGGTGAGGCGAAGGTGGGGCTGTCTTGAGTGTTGCGCGACCCACCATGAGTTTTACAAAGCTGGTGTATGATTGCGCATTTATTTTCTAAGTTTGTTGACTACAGCGATTTAAAGTGCACCAACATCTGTGTCGATTCTTCAACACTAGCAGAAGCATTGCAATTATAGCTAGCAATGGCAAGTTAGAAAACTTTCTAACCTCAATATGTTGCCTTTTGTTGGCTAGCATAAATGTGTTGTTGCGTTACACACTGCATTTGATCTTGCTTGGTATGAAACGATCCCAAATGTGGACATTCTCTGTCTTTCACAGACTTTTTTTTGCTCCTGGATTGCCACCATCGCGGCCACTTTTTTGCCCCCAGTTTTCTACATGGAGGAATGTGGAATTAGGAGGCAGAGCTTTTGCCTCAAACTTTCTTTTTGGTATCAAATTATACGAGTTAATCTTTTCATTGTTGCAGACAACGCAAGTTCTTTTTACCATTGTGTGATGCAACAAAAATTCTTCAAAAAAAACAAACAAACAAAAAAAAAAGAGCGAGAGATAAACATCTGGGTGTTTCAACTCCACGGTTAAAGGTGATTCATTTATTTTACAGCGACAGCTAAAGGGTTACTTGAAACATTGCCTGCAGTTAATAAAGGTTTATAGTTTGGAACAATCATTTATTTTATTAATGATTAATCAATGAACAATTGAGCTCATTATGTACTTTACCACCATTTGGGGGGCTCCTCCCTTTACGACATATGACATTACAAGGTCAAAAATGGGGCGCAATGAGCACATTATGTGCATATGGCTCGGTTCAGATCATGGTGCATATTTCTTAACATACCAAATATTTTATATATTTTTTTCTAAAATAATTAAATAGGTTGTGTTCAGTGGAACACGTTTTTATTTACCCAAATATTTTTTTTAAATGACATTCTAGAGCTGTAATTTTAACACTGTGATACTACAATATTTTTTCTCGCGGTTATTATACAGTCATAAATAATATCGGCCCACGCCTACTTGGGGCACTTGTAAGTCAAACAGAAAACGAGAATACGTTCGCAGAAAAAAAAATGGAACATGAAACTGCTCCCTGGCTGTGTCAATCAAAACTGATAGTTATAGCTCTATAAAAACGTATTATCTGTCAAATTATGTTTGAAAGAAAAACAGGAGTAACATCAGCTCTGCCCAGAGCGAAGAGTCCAAGGCGGGAGTGCACGGCTCCAACGGCGATCTCAGCGCCTCTCGACCTCCGTGACAGAGCAAACTGCCCAACCGACTCAGGTGTCACCCCGTCCCAGTGGCGACGACCCCTCAGCGGTCAGAACAACTCGTCTTTCGGCCACAACTATGTTGTTAAGAACGTCAATATTTGTAGTACAGAATGCGCGTTGACGTCTTGATTGACACCGCCGCTAACGTCAGAGCTGCTACTGTAAGCTAGTTAGCATGTAGCGCTACCGAGCTAGCCACTTAGCCCCGCTATGCGCCCCGCGTGTGGAGCTATGCGTGGCCTTTAAATGGCGTTTAAACGCCCCGGCGTGTTAGCCGGAGTGTCAGCAAATGTGAGTTCCCCCTCGAGCCGAAGAGGCAAACGCATGCACGGACGGACCTGCCACTCACGATGTACACTCAGTCACGACGACCCAGCGGTGTCAATTTGACAAGCCGACAAATGTGCCTCAAAGGTGGGCTACAACATGAGGACGAAGCAAGCCACGTACCATTCTCGTCACCGTTGAGACTCAGGGGGAGCTGCGGCGTGGCTCCTAGCCATCTATCGGCGGTGCTCTGTGTTATTAGCTTCGGAGAGAAAGCACGGTGGACGCTAGAGAGATCCGCTTCGGCTGCAGCTCCAACGGAAGGTTGCTTTTTCATAATTGTGCGACTCCAGACTGACGCGGCGTGACGGAGTGGCTGAGTCAGCCGGCCCAGCTCTCTGTCACATGGCGTGGGAGGAGTCTCCCGCCACATGTGCCTTTGTTGTACTCCACATCCGACAAGTGAAGTGGCGTTTTGGAGGCGAAAATAGTACAAGGCAGGCAGGATACAAGGAGGGGGAAAAAAAACCCACCACGCTGTTTTAAAATATATTTTTAAAATACAACAGACAACAAAACACTTAATTGGCGACTCACTAAGATATTGCAAGTACAAAATATCTGTTCTGTACGACGAAAAATACGTTTCCTGGTCACGTGTTTGAGCCGTCCCTTGTTGTCAGGCAAAGTTCATGCGGATGGCCTATGAATCGCCTATTGATAGACGGAAACGATCCCTTTTCAGCGGCTTTTTGTTTGAATATAGTTATTAGTTTCACCCATCCATCCATTTTCTGAACCGCTTGCTCCTCACAAGGGTCGGGGGGTGGGGGGTTGGGGTGGGGTGCTGGAGTCTATCCCAGCTGGCTATGGGCAGTAGGCGGGGTACACCCTGAACTGGTTGCCAGCCAATCGCAGGGCACACAGAGACAAACAACCATCCACACACACAAGCACACCTTGGGACAATTTGGAGTGCCCAATTAACCTGCCATGCACGTCTTTGGAATGTGGGAGGAGACCGGAGAACCCGGAGAAGACCCATGCAGGCACGGGTAGAACATGCAAACTCCACCCAGGAAGGCCGGAGCCTGGACTCGAAACCGAGTCCTCAGTACTGGGAGACAGACGTGCTAACCACTCACCCACCCACCGTGCCGCCCTTCTTAGTTTTATATTACCCATTATTCATTTCCACATTATTGTATTCGGTGGATATGGAATTCATTAAGGTAATGCTCGTTTATTATATTGGTACAAATAAAAACAAAAATTCAAAACAAAGGGACTTTCCCTTGTGGCTAAGTATCTGCTTTGCAAAGGCAAGGTTGACTCATTCGGTTTGGTGTAAGACATATGCAAAAAAAACACATTCAACATACTTGTTAATTTAATATAAGGCAACAAACATCATAAAAACACAACACAGAAATCCAATGTTATCAAAAGGTATTTTGTGGCAAGTGTTTTACTTAGCTCACTCGTCATGAAACATGAGGCACGCTAAATATAGTAAAGTGCTTTCTATCATTGTGTTCTGTCAACGCCAAGGCAGGATGTGTAGGCAAAGACATGACAGTTTGTTTTTTTGTGATCCATGAGAGGCGCTGAAAAGCCTTTCCAACACTACAAAAGAGCCTAAACACACACTGCTCTGCAAAGAAGTCAAAATCAACCTATACCGATCTAAGAATCTATTTATCTATTATTGTCCCTTGCTTTGTCAATTTTATAGTACAATTTAGAATTAAAAAAAATTCCAGTATTTGGCTTGTAGGTCAGCACGGTTCCGCATCTATGGGGTGGTCGGTTCTTGACTCTGTAAAGAGAACAAAAACATTAAAATTGTCGTTTTCCTGAGAGCTAGGGTGACATACAACACATCCATGAATCGATCAATTCATGCCACAACAAGCCCTCCTAGGTTAACGGCAGCATGCAGATGACAACATGAATGTTAAACAGTATGAAGGGTGCAAGGATGAGCGGGACAAAAGGTCTGTGGGACATATACCAATGGACAAATGGCCGGAGTAAATTGTCACATACATTATTAGAAAGTGATCCTAACATATTGGTTCAGAAATTAATTTTCCTTCTCATAGAAATCTGAAATGGGTAGGAAAATCAACAAGCGTTACCAAAGCAGCAAGCACGGTGAAAAAAAAAAAAAGAGTAGTTAGCACGTCTGCCTTCGAATCAAGAGTTCCTGTGTTAGAATCTCAAAAGGTTTTCCCTGTGCTTGTGTAGGTTTTCCCTGTGCTTGTGTGGGTTTTCCCCCCTGACCCTTACGAGGACAAGCACCATCGAAATGAGATGGATGCATAGGGACACCAAGTGGTGAATTAATGCCAGAAGCGTCCAATTGTTTAGATGTTCTTGATTGCTCGACTGGAAAAAACAAAACTGGTTAAAATATCAAAATAAAATAAAAAGGGGGTTAAAAAGAAGCTGTCATGACACACAAGAAGCACTGTTGAGAGGGATAAGAAGAGCACACCTGGCAGCAAAGGTTCCTGTGAGGATTCCAACACCTGATGAAGACAAAGTCAGGTCAAAATGTGATCTCCAGAGGTTACCAACCTTTTTGAAAGTAGAGTTACTTCTTGGGTACTGATTAATGCGAAAGGGTACCAGTTTGATACACACTTCTGAAATAATACATTTACTCAGGTTACCTTTTAATATTATTTTCCACACAATACTTCTTTAACATTGCGAGAAAATGACCATGTCACATCACTAGTGAGACATTTTTTGGAACAGGCCAGTGGACTAATTGTAGGCATTTCAAATTTGAAATAGCTTTTTGCTACTACTGCTGCAAATTCAACAAATGACTACCAGTATTTTAAGTTCTTTATAACCAATGTCTTGAAACACTGCTGTGCATAATAAACTGGAACAGTGCATTTAAACAAAAACAGTTTTTATTTAATAATAATGAAAATAATACATAGTTATTGTTTGTTTAAAAACATAAATTATTCTGCTGAGTTCCATTTTGCAGAGACTATTTATAAAAATCTGACAAAAATATTTTCATCTGCATAATTTGGAGCACGGCGTAAACTGGTCGTAACAAATTGTGACTAGAGCAAAAATATTCACATTATTAACGCCACCAAAGAATAACGATATTTGCACCATATATCCCTGCTCACCTCATAGGAGGTCCCGGCCCAGAACTGCCTGAATTGTCCCTTGCAGCCCGCTACCGTCGCAGAGGTTATCAGGGTGAAGGGCACAAGGTAGAGCAGAGCCGGCTGGCCCATCCCTGACAGCAGCATCACAGCGAACGTTGTTATCATTCCCAGCAGATAGGCTACAAATAAAATGGAACAGCGAGATAAAAATTAGGTCGACACCCTCCCGTGAGTTGCGCTACTGAATCGTGTTGCGCAACAGTGTAGCGGGTGAATGTCAAATGCTTGAAACACACAAGCCAATTTGAGGTACCTATACAGCTGCTGAAGAAGTAGACCTTCTTCGTGCTGTTGATCCAAACATCAAACCTACTGCAGTAAGCCACCAAAAGACCTGATGGAACAAAAGATAATCTTACTGCATTTTTTCGATCTCGCCTTGGCGTCTAATTATGAGCAGAGATGAAAGTAGGCACACTCACCTGGCACAATGATATCTCCATAACCCAGAATGGAGAACTGCATCCAACACAAGTTCTTAGCCCAGGCTGAGAACTGCGGGACGCGCATCACGACAGGAAGCTAGGAAGAGATAATACGTCATAGATATAGTCGTACTTATTTAATGTGTGAAGAAAGCTAATCTACACTTCAAAAGGGCTTTCTCAACAAGTCTTAAAGGGAGATTTTGGAGAAATGGCACATATTGTATAAACATAGTTAATGCTTTGGAGTGACTGTCAGCCCATCAATCGTGGTATTTAACAGCCAAAAACATGTACGGACACAGAGGGGTAAACATGTAATATAATCTGGAGGGCGTCTCAGCACGCATGAGACAAAAAAAAAAAAAAAAAAAAAAAAAAAGGACACTTTGTATTCTATTACTGAAACAGTGTACAGGGAGTCCTCGAGTTAAGGCGCACTCGACCTAAGGTGTTTCGACTTTATAACGGTTACGCCATTTTGGCTCCTTGTCCGCATATAGCCCGCAGTGTTTTCCCCTCGTTCGCTATTTAGCCCTTAGCTAATGCTAGCGCGTGTGCACTTGTGGGAGTATCTTTGGCTTTTTCGCCGTCTTTTTTTTCCCCACATCATGGCCCCAAAGAAAAAAGCTATGTCTTCTATCAATGTTGGTCCAGCCAAAAGAAAAGCAATTACCATGGAAACGAAGCTAGATATCATAAATAGCAGAAAGTTGACGCCGACTAACATTGGCAAAGACTTGGGCTTCAGTCGGACAGTCATACAGCATCTTATTTTTTTATTTATTTTTTTTTAATGTATTTTAGATTTTTTTTATGCAAATTATTTTGATGTAAATATTGACTTTAATGGGGAAATTCGACTTAAGTCCAAATTCGGGTTACATCACTAGCGTAGGAACGCAACACTGAACTGAACTGACGTAACTCGAGGACTCCCTGCATTGGGATAATTTACCAATATTATGAAATCAAGTCATTCGTAGGGTTTGAAATCTAAAACCACTATTTCATTATCTACACGGGAGGCATTCACATTAAGGGTCTTTTGAGGCATGGGATTAGAGCAGGGTCACTACTTGAGAAACAAATCGACGGCACACGTTACACGGGGTAAGACGTACAGTTGAGAGAAGGCCAATCTTACTGTTTCAGTGTGAGTCTGGGGCCCGGCCGGCACCTCCACTACGCTACCTGGCTGTGACAGAGCCCCACAAAAACATAGTAAAGTCAAGAACAGGCAGTGCAGAGGTTAATCAAGCAAAACACTGAGACCAAGATTAGCTTGAAGCTTGTGAGCAAGTAGAGCGCTTGCATACTGCATTTCCTCAGAGTGAAGTTTAGTCAAACCTCAAAGCTAAAAGTGTACATGTAATGAATATACCTCATAGCTTCACTTTCAACTTCACAGTCTCTGATACGGCAACAGTGCTTCTTCCCAAAAATTAGACTGCTAAGTAAGCTCAAATAAAAATATTTATATAATATCTTCCACTTGCTGTCGACTGAAGATGACATCACCTTTGCTGAAGAAATAGGTAATGACCAATCATGGCTCAGTTTGTGGACCAAACCCTAAAACCAGGTGATCAATAATGATTGGACGTTACATCCATCCTCAGCACAGGTGATGTCATCTTCAGCCAACAGCAAGAGGAAACAATTTTTAAAGATGTTAAATGTACAAGAAAAATAATGAAGTTATCAAATTCATTCTGGATAAAATGTTAACTTTTTACTGCTGAAAATGGCTCAATGAGTCAAGTATCCCTTTAAATTGGAGGTCGAACCATGCTCAGGAACGTTCAACCAAAAATGTTCTACTGCACTTAACTCCTGTGAGGCACCAGCATCCAATGTTATAAAAAATAATGTGGCAAAAAAAAAAGAAAAAGAAATTGGGAGCAATTTTTTGAGTAGTTCTCACATACAAACTAAGCCAACAAAAAGCACGGAGGCTTCACCTTCTCTCCTGATGCGCCCGGGCCCAAAGCCACCTGCACCATAATGCTAATGCCATTCTGTGAAAAAATGCCAAGCAGACATGTTAGAAATGTGTTTCCCCACAAAATTTGCATGATGGCCATGGACACGTGATACCTTGGTGAAGAAAGGCGTGATGAAAACAAAAAAGACGTCATAAGCAAGAAGAAGGGTGAGGAGGATCACGCAGATCTGCCAGTGAAAAAAACAAAACTACTTTTAGAAGAAATATATGCAATCGTGAAATCTGGGTGATGTAACCACAACATCCTTGACAGATGTAATAAACAGTAACAGACAGGAGTAATAATATAATGGATTTAAGGTATGTTGTTCGCCGTTGCATTGACCTATTCGCTGATTCACACATCCCTCCAAAAAATTTCCATAATTCATGGTTTTTATGCTCAGGACAAAGCATGTCTAAGATAAAAGTATTGCTTTGACATAAACCACAAATAGAGGAACACTCAACCTTGAAACTGGACAGCGAGATGGTCTTTAGAAAGTGGAGGCAGAACGCAACACCCAGGAGATCCTGCAAGATCCAGATCCACCTACACAAAACACAACCTTGTTTAATAATTGCTAACAGGAGAACCTCTGGAATTGAATGCCTCTTAAATGTGAGTTTGATCAGGATGTATCTCTACATTCACACAAAACTGTGGTGAAGAACTGTCGCGTGGGATATACTGTAAACAGGTCCTGGGAGATTTCTGCTAACACAGAAACAGAGTTTCTGCCCACTTGGTCACATGCTCGTACCTGTCTTCATTCCTGTAGACAGCCCAGACCACAGAGATGCTTATGCACACGGCGGCCAAGATGAGGGATCTCACTGAAAAGTTGGTTTTTTGAATGGTGAAACTGAAAAAGAAAAAAAAAAAAAAAAAGATTAGCAAAGGGAAGCTTTCATGGCAATTTAATTTTACAAATGTCAGTTTAAAAGACGCAAATACCTCCCACAGTCACAACCCACTTTGTCCAGCACTGCATCAATGCAACTGAACAGCGCGGTGCAAGACGCAATGCAGAATATGGCGATGATGATGTACACTGAAAGACAAGAAATACATGTCAAAATAGTTGAAATCTTTTGGACTGGAATTTTAGCTTTCACGTTCCACCAACCTAGAATATAATAGAAGTAGTACAGGAGGATGAGCATGCCGCACATGAGGGCGACGAAGATAAGCACTTTGAGAGGAGAATAGAGGGAAATGTCGCCTCCGTCTTTGTCTCCACTTGTTTCTCCCCCACCCGAGATCAAACGCTCTCTGCCACAGACACATTATCATGCATCCATCCATCCATCATCCCAACCTCTTATCATACTTATTATATTATTGTTATTTTGTTTCACTTAAACTTTTTAACATACTGTAAACTAGGGCTGTGCAATTAATTGAAATTCAATTACAATTTCAATTATTACACTCCACAATTACTCAAACAGGATAATCGTAAAAAAAGATTATTAATACTAATTTTTTGAGTTGTTTAAATGTACACATTTGCACCTTTTTTTTTTTTTTTTTAATATAACAAATGTAATACATTTTGGTTATCCTCCAAAAGGAACTTGCATAATTATAGTGGTTCAAATAATTTTGTGTCTTAATATTTTTTATATTTAGACATTTTCTTGTTTGTTACAAAAAAATAAAAAATAATAATAAATTAAAAACAAAAAAAAACAAAACAAAAAAACACCCTACTGCACAGTGCACAAGCTGCACTCCAACTTCAAGTTTTTGCCAACATAAATAAATAAATAAATAAATAAATATTATTATATACATATATTATTATAAATTTTGTTTGGTCCAAAAGGGACTTACATAATTATAGTGCTTCTATTCTTTTTTTTTAATTGGCCTGAATATTTTTAAATGTGTAAACATTTTCTTGTTTTCTCCCAAAAAAATAAAATAAATGATCGTCCTATTGCACAAGCTGCACTCCAACTTCAAGTTTTTGCAAACATAAATAAATAAATCATTAAATAAATATTATTATCAACATATATTGTTAGAAATTCTGTTAGGTCCAAAAGGAACTTACATAATTACAGTGTTTATATATATATTTTTAATTGGGCTTAATATTTTTAAATGCTTAAACATTTTTCTTGTTTTGTACCAAAAAATAAAAAATAAATCGTTGGAATAATAGTGATTTCAATTATTGCCCAAAATATTCATTATTATTATGTTTTTCCATAACCAAGCAGCCCTCAGTGATAACGATGTTACATATGTTGTACAGTATATTAACTGGAAGCAGAATTCTGAACTTATTGGAAAAACAATAAATCACACTAACAATAATCAGGGATCCTCAAAATGATGCTTATGTCGCGTCGCTGGCATTAAACTCTGACCTCTCACAGGCTCCACTCCAGTAGCCGCCCAAGGCAACGGTAACGATGGAGATCAACAGCATGACGCAGATGCTAGCGTCAAATTTAGAGGAAATCGGTGCGTATAGCCTTGCCTGCATCCCATCGCCAAAAACCTGATTGAAACGTGACATCGTTAGCTAGCATCAACTTTTTTGCAACTAAGTGAGAACTTAAAAAAAACAACAACAAAAAAACAAAGGCTGAAAAGGGGTCTAAAGTCAGGCAGGACTTACTTGTAGAGATTCCACTAAGTCCCTGTACTTCATGAGAGCCAGAGGAATTTGGATTTTTGTGTACTCGGTTCCATTGGATGATGGAGAAATCTGAAAAGACAAGTTGAGCACAAGACACTGAATATGCTCAAATTTTAGCATTGGCATAATAGCTAATGCGTATCTTAACAAGTAACAGTTAACTGTCTTGAAAGGGTTAATAGATGCTATTTTGTTACCGTCAAACAGAATTATTTTAGCTTCAAAACGTTTTCAGGAAAAAAAAAAAAAAAAGTATTTTTGTCTTATTTAGCCTATTATTTTATTTTTAGTCTACTATTTTATTTTTGTATTGTTTTATTGAGCCTATGTAAGTAGTTTTACTTGTGCTCAATAATTCAACTAACTACTGAACACAGTTGTTTATGAAACAACGTGGACAGATGCTGGATCAGGGATGGTTTAACCGGCGGCTTGTCCCTCATTTGAGTTTTGAACATTCCCAATTATGTCCAGACAAATGTCACATGGGCTCTTCAACAAATGTTATGTCCTACCAGTGTCGTGTTGCTTGCTATGAGCAATGTCGTAGCGCCGAGGGCCTGAGCAATCAGAGCCTTTTCACTGAAAGCACACTCCCCCATCATCACCACCAAAGCTTTCCCCTTCACCACATCTGGCCTGACTCCCGAGGGATCACATAGCACCGAGGAGGTCATGTTCACCAGTGGATATGGCACCTGGACGACGCGAAACAAAAATGTGACATCATAATCACACCTGCACAAGCAATTGAGATTACATTATAGACATGCTTAGGAAAGTAACAGTAGCACATTCTGTTTTTCTCTCTTTTTTTTAAATATGAAGTTGATCCAAATTAAACTGTTAATTCTTATTATTTTGCATAGAATTTTAACAAATGAGAAGCTTACAGCAGCTTCAAGGCTTTCTGGTAGAGGGGTCCATGAGCGATTGTAAAGGATGCAGAATTCCTCTTCTGTGCTTTCGTCTGAAATGTGCAGGATGGCTTCTTGGCAGTTTATCTGTGGGAAGATGCAGTGTTTCAATTTCACACAAACGGTATCCTGTACTACAAATGTATCACCAGCGAAAAGTGAGGGAACACTGCAAACCAATTGCATTTAACACTCTTAAAAAAAAAAAAAAGCATTTATATATTATATTGATAACTGTATTTATGAGTCATTTAAATGTCATTAAATCTGCCAACATTTCACAAAAGACAAATTTTTCAATAGTTTGATTTGAAGAAATAAAACAAATGCGGGCTTTCCATTACAACAATTAAAAAACAAAAAAAACAAGTCAACTTCTGAAATCTGAATGATTCGTCATTTCCGTTGACCGGCCTTTATGTTCACTTGTGCTGTCTTTGACTAATATATAAATTTTTTTTATGAACGTTTATTTTACGATGCATAAATAAAACAGGGAGGGGACAGAACCTTTTCTACAACACTGACAGTAGCTTAAGCTGCGTTGATGTGGTTTCAACAATTCCCCTTTAAAACCCGTCATAACTACGATGTTGACCGTGATGACAAGTTTGACATCCTTGTAAAGTTTCAATGAAACGCAAAAACACTTGACAAAGTCACAGTCTAATTCCAGAGTCAGTCTACGGTCTCCAGTCTACAAGGCGACACAAATAAGGAACTGTTGCTTATGTTTTCAAATTTTTGTTTTACGTAAAATAAATACAAACGTTAACCTCTTCTCCCACATCATGCCATCTTCCTTTTTCCATCTTTTTGGACATACGCATGCGCAGCGTCGACAGAAGCCAAGAAAAAACAAAACTTGTTAGTAGCCTAGGCTAACGCATTTCTTACCCTGCTTGACAATAAACTAGCATTACATTGACGCCACTGTCTGAAATATATATAATGTAATTAAAATAATATTGTAGTAGTAGTCAGTTTAACGCGTCTTCCTTAACGTTAAAATATTAAAACGCCTTCAATCACTGCCCTACTTTAACATGAAGTGATTAGTTTGTACGTTCGAGTAGGGTCTCCACTCCCCCCCGCCCCCTCTCTCACACCTACCTGCGAAGTCAGAAATGTAAGCGACAAAATGAAAAATACGGCAGCTTTATCCATTTCGCCGCCTGTGGATCGAGAACCGAGTTGGACATCCGTAGTCGCAAGCTATCTAGCCACTTCCGCTTTCAGTCACGCTATCATGTGACTCCCCAAGCCAATGATTAACCTGTCATGTCAACTCAAAAGTAGCGTCCACCAGGAACATACTGTAAATGATGTTTTTCATACGAATTCGTAATGATCAACGTCAGGAAGTCGACTGTCCACGTTTGACCAGTTTTTTGTTTGTTTGTTTTTTTGTATTGGCGGTAACGCCAGCACCTGTTTTTAACGCAAACGTCTTTTATTAACTTACATGTTACTTTAGTCTTTATTCCAGACCAAGCTTCTGGGAATAATAATAAAATAACAACAATGCCTATAATAATAATAATAATAATAATTAAAACAAACAAACCAAAAAAAAACAATACATACTTATATCAAGGCTTCCACAGTAATCAGTGTAAAACATACAGGCATGCTCGCCAATGTTTCATGTTTATTTAATCTCTTCTGTTTAATTACAATAAAAAAAAACAAGGTTGACTTGCGAAACCTGCTAAAAAGAAACGGCTTGAGGCACTCATTCGCTCACTCACTGTCGCGCGGACACACGCAAACTCAGCAGTTTCACTACCTTAAACGTGTGAGCAGTTTAGAATTAAAAGTGAAGTGTGCATAAATAAAGACATCCATCCATTTTCTATATCTCTTGTCCTAGTTAGGTTTGCAGGTGAAGTGGGCAAGAGGCCGTGCATACCCTAGACTAGTTGCCTGTTTGATTAATGAACCAAGCACAAAATTATGGGGGAAGGAGGGAGGAAAGTTATCATCCACACGTGTGACACCGCAGAGACCACAGGAAACCTCACGACCCCACTTCTTGCCCAAAGTTAGCTCATAATGGTGCCAGCTCACCTGCGATCCTGATGAGCGGAAGCGATATAGAAGCTGGATGGATGTTGGGATGTGTTAATTTATTATTAATGTTAAAATTGGCCATCAATCAAGGTTCGATTATCATATCATATCATATCAAGGTTCATTTCCTCCGTTAAAAACAGAATAAATCAGAGATGGGCAAGTGTCCCAGAATGAATTGTGTTCAACTTCAGAGGTTCCACAGTACTATCCTGTCCACTGCTTAAAACTAACTTGCGGTCCATCACTCTATTAAATGGAAGCACAACCAGAAATTTTCAGATGGAGTCCGAGAACAAATCTCTGGACCAATTGCATTCTTCATCCTTAAACAGGGAACCATTAGCTGCCATTTCATTGATTGTGTGATCCAACTGTGTGTTTCTACTACATCCTGCTGCATCACATTGCTTTGTTTGCACTGCATGTGAGGACGTTTTTTCCTGGGAGTTCCCATTTTCCACTTTGAGTTCAGCAAAGGTGGGCGGGACAATGACAAATTTGTCCTCTGATTGGCTTAGAGGCACGTCACATTCACTTTCAGGCTTCCCGTACAGCATCCTTCCCTGGATAGCAAGATGGTGCTTCCTGAATCGTCTTTTTGAAAAGTATCTATGTTTAGTGGATGACAAAGGATATGAGGAAGAGGAGGAAGGGCGTATTCGAACAATGGGAGTGGACTGAGAAGATGGAATAAAGTCAAGGCATAGTGGATAATCCGAGTGGGTTGACATGTCTCGAGAAGGTGTTTCATGAGCTCTTTTGACACACTTTTGACGTTCCAAAGGTTGCTTGTCTGCATCGTGCGGATCCACTGAGCTTAAACCAAACATGTCCAGAGAGCAATTGTAGACTTCTTCACTGTCTTCATTCAGCACACTAGTGTTAGTGATGTCCGCTAATGTCCGGGGATTATTTCCTGGTGCCTTTGTGTTATTGGTACACACAGGAATAAATTCATTAGGCAAGTTGTTTTTGTGTGCGCGGAAATTTTTTTCCTCCTCATTCAAAAACGCTGTCAGACTCTCAGACAAAGGCAAATCCTCCCACACCAACGAACACGACTCGAGTGAATCGTCAGATTGCCTGCAGACCTGACAATTGGAGACCTGGGGATAGTTTACACGTGAAGGCCTCAAATGGTTCAAGATGGAGGAGTTGACATTTCTGTTTGGCGAGCATAGAGAAAATGGCGGCGTGTCAAAAAATGTGTTCTGTCTTTGCTCTTTGGCATTTGATTGGTTGTCATCACGTGTGCAGCCGTCTTCCTCCTGCTCGGCGGATGAAGTAACAAGTCCCAGCGATTGTTGCCATGGCGGCGTGGGTGTGAGGCTGCCGTCGTGGTGCTGCGACCTGCGAGGGAGAACAAATGTGACTGGAATTGACGTTTATATTTGCATGAGGCACACATAATAACTCGTGCTGGTTTAACCACAGGCAAATCGTTGTCATGGAGCGGCAAGGGAATGTTGTTAATGTGCTGCGAGTTTCGAGCGGTGTCAAGTACATTTGAGCATATGATGAAATCAAAGAAAATGGATGATGCATTACTTTTGCAGGGAGTGGCAGAAAAGACGGGAGAGAGTGATGTTATTGAAGCTGCTGGCAGCAGAATCTTGAGGAATGTGTAGCAGCGGTGATGTCAGGATTCCGCAGGATTCGTTGCGATCAACATATTCCTGCTCATGTTCTTCTGCTTTCCTAAGGAGAAGTTGATAGTAATCAAGAACACAGTGGCCTTCGGAGTTTGTAGCTTTAGGGAAAATCAACTGAGTGGCAGTAAACTGGGCCATGTCCTTGCTACCGGAAGCACCCGAATTATGCTCTTCTGACCATGGGCAACTTCTAGAATCTGTCACCTGCAGAAAACAATGAAGAGGGGCAGGGTCAGAAACATTGCAATTACTGTACATGACAGGCATTGTCTTAATATAAGGATACCTTTATTCCAAAGACAAGATGTCTGCCGACAAAACAGTCTTCAACAGCCTTCACCAGCAATTTGGATCTGGCTGATGCGTCAGGTGGTCTGTCCGAGGTCTCCAATACCCTGTCAAATCACAAATGGATGCCAGGCTAACCAATACACTGAATGTCTTAACATTAAAACATTACAGATTTGTATTTTTTTTTAACTTGTTGAACCGTCTTCTACCGCACTTAGATGTCTTCTCACCTTTGAAATTGAGTTGCAGGGATGCCAAAGAATGGGTTCAGACAGCTGCCAAACACCGTGACTCCAAATATACTTGTGTCCCTAGTCACCAACAATGAAAGACGATATCTGTACTCCAGATGACACCTCAAGCAGCTGTAGGTACACCTGGAACATCTGGATCTTTGGTAGAATCACAAAGACAGGAAATGTGTAAATATGGCTCCAATATGGAAGATCGATCCTACTCATTAGCTAGACCACAGGTGTCATATCCAAGGACTGTGAGCCAGATGCGGACCTCCACATCTTAATACCAGACTCGTGGGGGCGCATAAGACATATTGTAAAGACAAAGTTGGATAATACACTGTAGCTGTAGGACATAATTCAAACTTCAGTGACTTTCAAGCTCCCTGTAATTGGATTTTCCATCCATCCATTTTCTTGACCACTTATTACACATGACTACACATGAGCCTGCTATCACTATTCTGTAGAATGTCTCACAACTCCGAATGTAATTTGATTTTACAGTTAGGAATAGGACTGACTCGTCTCAAGCTCAAACAGGGTTAGTGTTTGTTTTGAATTGATACGTTCACCTCGTCGTGTCCTGTGACTCCACATCCATTCTGCAGAAGCAGTTTTTACAGCATGGGTAAAACACACAGGTATCCTGTAGAGACAGCACGGTACAGTCCACCAGAGCTCGTCGAACTGACATTTTGCCCGCCAGCGGTTTAAATTTACCGCAGAGCCGACGGGAGACTCTCGGCTACCAGCTAACATGCTAACGTCGTCGGGCGAACTCACTAAACATTTCGCTTTTCGGCAAGTTTACCATTGCCACGTATCATTTATGAATTCGGAACCAAAAAAAAAAAAAGAGAATAGTTAAAAATCAACTCCGTAAAAAGCAACAAGGTTTTTGAACATTTCAACCAATCGTTTTTGTGTACAACTACGTTTCCTTCTTTGTGTCCATATGCATGCGGATACAGGAGTGCGTACTCGCCTTTCGCCCCCTAACGGACACCATCGATGACGCACCAGTATAATGTGAAAGAGATCTGAAATTTCTAATAAATTACGTGTGTTGACTTCTTTTTGTCGATTATTACAATTAGTGACCAACTATGTATACATTTATACACTGTTAATTCAGGGGTGGGCACATTGTTGCAGTTATTTTTCCTTTAAAACGTTTGTTATAGCTACCGTTATAGCAATAACTTTTTGTTAATTGGTTGATTGATATATATTATACAAAACAATGGATCTAAAATGTATTTTGTTGAATAATGGATGAATTAGACATTTTAATTAGGAGAAATCTTTTAAATAGCAAATCAGTCCTCTTCTCTTAGGATTGAAGGTAAGTCATTGTCATTAATTTACATTAGCTCTACTTGGACAGTAATGGCCAGATTATTATCTTGATTGTTTCAGACAGCAACTGTGCAGCCCGCCAATATAGTGTTAAACTTGCTGCTGAGCATTATCTTTTCAAAAACATTTTTTTTATTTTAATATTTGAATTGCTTGGGGCGGCACGGTGAATGAGTGGTTAGCACGTCCGCCTCCCAGTACTGCGGACTCGGGTTCGAGTCCAGGCTCCGGCCTTCCTTGGTCGAGTTTGCATGTTCTCCCTGTGCCTGCGTGGGTCTTCTCCAGGTACTCTGGTCTCCTCCCACATTCCAAAGACATGCATAGCAGGTTGATTGGGTGCTCTGAATTGTCCCTAGGTGTGATTGTGAGTGTGATTGGTTGTTCATCTCTGTGGGCCCTGCAATTGGCTGGTTCAGGGTGTACCTCGCCTGCTGCCCATCGCCAGCTGGGATAGGCTCCAGCACCCCACACGACCCTTGTAAGGAATAAGCGGTCAAGAAAATGGATGGATGGAATTACTTGTTTTTCAGGGTTCACTCTCTTGTCAGTATTCACTATCTTTCACTCCGTTGTTCACATTTTTGTGCCTCTTAAGCCTTTAGTTCCACCCGAGTAGTGCTGCGAATGCAACATGAAGCCAAAGGCATTGTGATGTGATGTCACACATGCCCTCCCTCAATGACAATTAGCTAATGGCTTGTCCAGCAGATTGGCCCCAGATGCTATCGGACAGTTCTTGATGTGTCTATTTCATGTGTGTGTTAGTAAGTAAAACATGTGCTCAGTGTCAGACTGATAATAGGCAAACATATAAGGGAACATGGGCCCCTCCATGCCATCTCATAAAAATTGATTATTAACATTTTCTTTGATTTAAATAATTATTGCTTAAGTCTTAATTCACACACAGAGGAAGCCCAGTAAAAGAAAAATCTTTACGTTCTAATTATAGTCTAATTAAATATTTTCACAGTGCTATACTGTACTGTATATCCTTTCTAATGAGATTGTTTAAATGTAGCATGCAAAAATTAATGACAGCGCTTGAATTTGGCCCTAGGGTAACAATTAAAAAGGATGATAGTGTTAATGCCTTTCAGAGCTGTTTGGCTCAGTGAGAAAATGAAATCAATAGTATTCCAGGCTAATGGGCAAACACGACTGTGTGTGAATCACCAGGTCAATGGGGAGAAGCAGGATGAAAATGTGATCTAAGACTTTGTGAGTGAAAGCCAATTCTGAGATTTGTTACTAAATGTATATGTTTCAAGATAATTGCTGAAAGCATGTGCAAAGACTGAGAAATATGTAATACTGAATTGTCACTTGATAGCTGTAGAGCGCCTCAGTGTTGCTCATGAGTGCATACACAATAGCGAGGGCAAACCCCCCCCCCAAAAAACAAACATCACATAGGACAGCCAGAGTGTGGACAGAGGTGCGCCTCTTTAGTGCGCCTCGTTGTTCTGGTGTCCACGGAAAAGCCTGGTGGCCGGACGCTTTAATATATATTCGCAGCTTAAACATGTAGTTATGCGCTGGCATAAGAATGATGCTAGATGAAGTAGCATCCATTTTTCCAGGTTGTACAAGTATTTGATTGACTGTAGAAAGTTGAGTGGGGTATGGTTTTAGGGTATTCAGCGTGCACACTCATTCAGCGTGCGAAAACAGAGGAATTTGATGACTTTTCACAATTTTGAAGTCTCTTTTTTTTATACAATTTACTTTTTTATTTTTTTATTTTGGAAAACAGTATATAGGAGGCTCCTGTTTTTTGTGGAAAACAAAAAAAATGAAATATTTATTAGCAGTTTTTAATTAATTTATTTATTTAGTTTTCTAAGAATTCTTTGGGTTTAAAAACCTTTTTTTCAGTCCATTTCAATTGGTGTATTTTTTTTTTCCATTTGTTATCCTCGTGAGTAACTGTACTTTATTTTTTTTTGTATTTTTTTTTTTAATCGTTCAAATTTGGCATGGTTGTCTCTGTGGTGTGTCAAATTTAAACGACTTTTTTTTTTTTGCTTTACATGTAAATTTTATTGAAATTTCCCTTGTTAAAATTACTGGCATGCATAAGATTAACCGAACATGCATTTTTATTTGGAGGTGTACCATGTACAAGCAAGCATGGGAAGAATATGGAAATTCCACAAAGAAACGCCAGAAGAGACGTGATTCAAACGCTGCAATCTAACAACTGTGAGGACTGTGATACAAAGTAACCTTTCCGTACGTATGAGCACATCAGGTCCCTTCTTTCATGACCTTTGCTAAACCACAATAAGATGCTGCATGGCTCCTGATTATCATGACAAGATAAACAGAACAGCTCAAACAGTTTCAAATTGGGTAATGTGACACATCTTGTATTCAAAGGGAGGTGCGTGAACAAGATAATACATGTTTTGGGTCAGCGTGTTCCTTGACCGTCTACTGTGAATGCAACCAAGGGAATTAATCCGGCTAGACACATCCGGTAATAACTACCGTACACATGCAAGGAGATTACGGAATGATAGCCAAAGAGATGTTTTTTACCGTGACAATAAAAGAGAATACAATAGAATATGATTGGACTGAATCGTTATTGTAATCAAATAAACTTATCAAATTATAGGGGGGCAACGCCATAATTTAGCCCATTTACCTTTCTGTAGGTGTATTGGCCCGGTGTCCTAATAGTTTTGGTGAATGTGTCATCATGTGCTATGAATAAGCGGACAAGCAAGAAAAAGTAAGTAAATGCATACATTTGTCATAATGTTATCTGATCTTCAAGTCACTAGAACAGACAAATTGACACATGGGTTTTGCATTAGCTCTGACAGACAGAATTAATGCCTGTTAGCTAACAGGCAAACATAAATGCATCATGTAGTAATCGTCACAAACAAGCTATTTTTCAATTTAATACTCATTAACATTACTATTTGGGCATGGTTAGAGGTGAGGCCACACCTTTGCTCTTCCCTCATTGGCACACAGGCTGCATGTGGAGGGCGCAGCGTGTCTGCGTGCATGCATTCAAAGAGGAGCTCTTCATGCTGGACTGACCGTCTTATTTGAAGGCTGCGTACATTGCAACATTAACAAAAGCTTTTTTTTTCTCTCTTTCTCCTGGAGGGGTTTGATTGCAATTCTAACCAAACATGCACAGAAGCACATTTCTACACAGCGAGTAAGTACAATTTCTCATGGATTTTCACTGAAGCTTGGAAATATATTTTGGATAAAAGATGGGTCCATAGTGTCATTTGATTAATGCATGCGGTTTCCTTTAACGTAAGTTTTTCAGTACATTTAGATGTGTGTAAATGTGCAATAATGTAGCATAAAGTAGATGCTCTGTCAGAAAATTAATTACATTTTCATTTTTACTGTGAATTAAAGATTTATTATTAAAAGCAGTCATAATATACAAAACAAGTGCAGTGTCACTTAGTGTAATAATTCACAATTTGAGCCCTTTTAGTAAGTTTAATTAATTTGATCACTAAATTAATGAAAATTATTTTTTTATTTATGAAAAATAACTGACCACTTCTTGGCATGGTTTTAAATATCAATTCATTTGAATGTTGAAAAAAAATGACAAGCTCTTCATTTAAAATGAATCAGGTTTGATTATACAAAAACAAAACAAAAAAAGGCCAAAGTACAGTGATGATCACTTCAAAATTGTGCATCACACATATGCTAATACCTATTCAACCTGAATAAGGAGTGAATTTAAATGCTACAAACAGCAGAATGCACTATTGGTTAGCATGTCTGCTTCATCTCAGAGTTCTTCATATTGCAAGCCATTTCAGAGTATTTTCACAGACACACAGAATATTCTGTTCTGTGACAGTATAAGCACTGCTACTGCAGACTCACGTAACAATACACATGAGTTAGCAGAAAGAAATTAAATAATAATGCATATATTTGTGGAGACTGGGGTCAAGTTGTATTGTACAATTTTAAAAATGTGCAGAATTTCACAAGTCACTTCATGTTAAAAATTAGATCGCTCTTAATATGAAAAGAAAAATGCACTGAGCTGTCACCAATGTCTTACAAATGCAATTATGTCATCTAGTGGCAGAAAAATGACCAACACAAATCAACATCACACTCGTTTTTTCCAATACTGTACATCGTTTTAATTTTGACTCAATTTTATGAATTATTATGAAATTACTGTATCAATGAATAAAATATGCAGCCATATTTCCATTAGGTTAACTTATCCCCCCCACTTTTATGTTAACAAGAGTATGAAAACTTAAAGTAAACTTTTTTCGACAATTAAATGTAGCCTACCACCGCTAGTTATACAAATCTGAATTTCACAGAAAAGCTGGGCGAGACCCTCTTCCACGCCTACTCGATGAAAAACTGAGTTCAATTCCTGCAGCACACTAGATGATCTCTCATCATATAGTGGTTGGGAATTACTGATGCATATGACTTGAGATGTTAGCATTTCCCCTGTAAAAGGATTTGCATGTAGCACACAGCCTGTGACTCACCCATCGTTTCTTCTTCTGGTTGAGCAGAATGCGTCCTCCTCAGGAAAATGGGTGTTAACATGCATCAACTATCAGCGGATCTCCAGCCCGCCAACGCCAGCTGCAACGTGTCATCTCCGTGCTTGGAACTGCCAACCTTCAGCACCGCCGCCAAAGTCCGGGTGATCGTCACCTTCATCTTGTGCGGCGTGTCGGCCTTCTGCAACCTGGCCGTGCTACGTGCGGCCTACGCGGACGGCAAGCGCAAATCCCACGTCCGGGTGCTGATCGTCAACCTGACAGCGGCAGACCTCCTGGTGACGTTCGTGGTGATGCCCGTGGACGCGACGTGGAACATCACGGTGCAGTGGCTGGCGGGCGACCTCGCCTGCAGGTTCCTGATGTTCCTCAAGCTCACCGCCATGTACTCGGGCGCCTTCGTCACCGTGGTGATCAGCTTGGACCGCCAGTCGGCTATTCTGCACCCGCTGGCCATCAACGAGGCCCGGAAGAGGAACAGGTTCATGCTGGTGGTGGCGTGGAGCATGAGTGTTTTGCTGTCCATCCCTCAGGTCAGCTCACCTGAAATTAAATTACACGGGCACAACCTAGCACATCATCATCATCATGTTTAAAATGTTTTAATGAAACCACAGGGTTATGTTTTAATAATAAATTACACAATAGGGAGTATTTATGTTTTAGGCCACAGAACGTCTTGTGACATAAAACATTTAAAACCAAGCAGACGTAACATGGAATTAGAAGCCGCACACTCTGCATAAAATGCTGTATAAATTCTATAAATATATACACAATTATATAAATCATTCATTTAAACATACACAGTTAAATGAAGATTCAAGCTAAGACGAGCGATATACAAACACACAGCAGGAGCTGCGTGGCTCAGGGAGTAGACTGGCTGCCTCCCAACCTGAAGTTGTGGTTTTGTTCC
Organism: Festucalex cinctus; assembly: GCF_051991245.1. NCBI lineage: Eukaryota > Metazoa > Chordata > Actinopteri > Syngnathiformes > Syngnathidae > Festucalex > Festucalex cinctus. The sequence continues at coordinate 24,281,440 of NC_135414.1, forward strand.
TCAACCATTGAGTGATTTTTATTTTTAACATGGTTTTACTCTCTTCCAAGTGTAAATTTGACTCTATTGAGAGTTTGATCACTGCGATTGGCTGGCAACCAGTACAGGGTGTACCCTGCCTACTGCTCGGAGCCAGCTGGGATAGGCTCCAGCACTCTCCGCGACCCTTGTGAGGAGCAAGCGGTTCAGAAAATGGATGGATGGATGGATGAGTTTGATCAAATAGACTCAGTTAAGAGTGAAATGTCTCTACAGAATTTACTGTGTGTGTGTATATATATATATATACATATATATATACAAGTATATTTAATATATAAAAATAGATTTAAATAATGAATATTTTCTAAATGTAGTCAAATGTATTATCTGTCTTGAAAAAAAAAAAAAAAAAGTAGTTTAATATACGAAAGCAGCTGCCTAAGCTGAACATGCGTTAAACTGTAAATGCTCTTACTCAGATGTTCCTGTTCCACAACGTGACTATAAAATATCCCGAGGACTTCACGCAGTGCACCACACGAGGAAGTTTTGGGAGCCATTGGCATGAGACGGCGTACAACATGTTTACCTTCTTCTGCCTGTTCTTGCTGCCCCTGGCCATCATGATCACGTGCTACACCAGGATCTTATTTGAGATCTCCAAGCGCCTGAAAAAGGACGATGGTGAGTTTTACACAATTGTGGAATCAAAGATGACCTTCTTTGACTCTTCCTGTTCTGCTGACAGTTTCGTCCTCTGAGGTACATCTGCGCTGCTCCAAGAACAACATCCCCAGAGCTCGCATGAGGACTCTCAAGATGAGCATCGTGATCGTGTTGTCCTTCATCATCTGCTGGACTCCCTACTACCTGCTGGGCCTGTGGTACTGGTTCTTCCCAGACGACCTAGAAGGGAAGGTCTCCCACTCGCTCACCCACCTCCTGTTCATCTTCGGCCTGGTCAACGCCTGCCTGGACCCGCTCATCTACGGCCTCTTCACCATTCGCTTCCGCAAGGGTCTCCTCCGCAAGTTCCACTGCAGCTCCAAAGCTGCTGCGGATACGGACGTCAACACGGTTATAACCGGATCTTTTGCTGGCGCCGCCAACGCTGTGCTGCTGAAACGGGAGGCAAGTCCGAGTAGCCAGGAGACATTCCCAATGTGCGGTGATAATGACAGTGGAACGCCAGGAAGCAACAATGAGCAACACAGAGATCTGGAGAGCGTCATATGAAGGGAGTAAAAATGGGACAATTAGATTGCATTACATTACGTTTTTCCGCACAAAAGTCCACAAATACACTGTATGGACAATTGTAACACACAAAGTCTATAAAGGCACACTTGGTAGGGTTTGGTGCGGAATAAGCCCATCAAACACCTTTGGGGTTGAACTACTGCATATTCTTGACGAATGGGCAAGATGTAAGGTCCCCAATACTTTTGCTTTGTCGTGTAACTGTGTAGAAAGTGCCACTTGAGCATACTTGGAGACCTCCACAAGTCTCAATATTAACATCAATATGAAGGTGTTTTAAATTAAAATCATAAAAAAATAAAAAAATAAAAATAAATTGGTAATATTTACATATTAAAAAAAAAAAAAAAAAAAAAAAAAACACTTCCTGAGCCAAAAAAAAATCCCTCCACCAAACCATGTTCCTTTCATGAGCTATTAAAAAAATATATATACGTTTGCCCGTCAAAATGTAAGGTCTTGGTCTTGTTGTTTAAAAGTGTTCACTCTGACTTATTAGTTGTCCCTTTCAGTTACAAAGCACACTTGCGAGAACGCGCTCTGCAGTGCTATACACAATGCTGCACAGAATGTCTGCATGAGGTCAACATGCCTCATACTCAAAGACGCAGCTGTAATGGCTCCCCAAGGGGAATTGCTGCCTTTTATCAGTGCTGACTCAATGGCCAAATGACAAAGGCCATGTTTTCCCCCATTAGAAAGTACTACGAGACAGCTATAATAAACACGGCTTTATCCCAAATCAGAAGAGGACTATCAGATCCGCATGAAAAAATAAATAAATTCTATCACAGTGAGTGGATGTGTGCATAAGATACCGTATGTTAAACATAATACATAAAAGTGACTTTCATTATTCAAACGCATGGCAGCATCCCTTATGCAGTTTATGAGTCGGAAGTCAAGGTCAGGGGGCTTTCATGAAATATTCCTGTATGGGATACAATGCTTTTCATATGTAAGGGAAATGTATGGATTATCACGATCCACACATTAACGCAATATGATGACTTTGACTTGCAGAGAGAAAGATGCATTTTATTTAACATTGCGGTAAAAAATAAAAATCAATGCTGAACCTGCAAAATAAAGGCTTAACTTCAGTTGTTTCTGATTTTAACATAAAAGGATAAAATGTTGAATGGAAATGAGCGACACACCTGCAGTGTGCGCGTGAACAAAGTGTTGGTAAATGTGCCAATCTTTTTGACTTGGCAACCATTCATGGCCATCTCAATGATCTTTGGCAACAACTATTGTATACCTCTCCCAATTCATATACTTGGCTTTTGTGTACAAATTAAAAATCAATATCTGATCCCTGCGCTGTGCAGTCTCATGCAATGAACGAGTTTTGTGATAATATAAATCCATGAATCATTAAAGCTGAGGTATCACACTCAATTAAAAAAAAAAGAAAAAGTTAAATGAGAGATTTTCTAACAGACACCTCGTTATAATAAGGTGAGATTACACCAGAACATAGACACACATCAATGGATGCCTCACTGTCATTACGGTCCTTGTATCTTTGAAGCTTCTTTGCAGACTGTATAATTGTTCCCAATGTTTTTCAGGAAAATCAGTTTTTACCCAAGCATCTATTTGGGATATCGATTCCAGTGGTACCTTGACTTATAGAGCCCCAAGTTTATCAAGTTCTGTGTACAAGTTCCAATGCAATGCTGGTCCGGTTCCTTGTTTTTTTGTTTTTTGGTTTTTTGCTTTATATTGCAGGCTAAAAAAAAATCGAACCACAAGAAAACTTTAGATATGCGCCTGCCTAAGTGACGTGGAAAAAATAAAATAAAAGAACAGCCACAGTTAACGTGCCTCGCAACCCTGGATTTATGTTCAAATTTTGCCCGATTTTTGGCCTATCAAAGAGGTCGCATATTCAAGAACTTTTTCAACAGATTTTATCCACTTGATTTGTATCTTGAACATCTAAAGATGTTTACGATGAAAAGTAAAAGCAAAACTTTTTTAGTTCGCCAAATGTTGTTGCTGTGGCAACGCACTGTTTTCCAAGAAAAATTATGCAAGTCAAGGATTATTGCGCAATTTTCAGAAAAGTCAAAAATCCTTTGTGCCAGTACCTCAACATGCAAGTACGCTAAAGTGGCCTGGGCTGCGATGGCCTTTTAAAGCTGCTGGCAGCTCTTGTAATGAATGGCCGTACAATTCATTTCAATTGGAGAAATTGATTCAATATACAGTAAAAGCAAACTGAATTGCAAGCTTGATCATGGAATGAATGAAACTAGTAAGTCAAAGTACATGTACAAGTACATGCATGTCTAAATCTTATGAAGATGTAAAATAAAAATGACTTGCTGTCCATTACGCTTTTACGTGGTGGTGGTGGCACACCGCAGTCGCTTCCAAGTCTGCGTTATAGCTTTGTGCCTCTCATCCATTGACAGAGCTCTGCAAATCAAAACAAGAAATACGAAATATTACGCTAACAAAACATTAAAAAATAATAGCAAAGACCTAAGAGGCATTGACATGAAATTATGCCAACCTTTGCTGGAGATACAAGTTGCAGGCATCCTCTCCGGTAACTACGTTTGTTTGTTGTTGCCATGGAGATTCTGGATGTGAAATCACATACGGCTTCATGGCATCATGCTCGTCAAAACGCAGCAAGAGCAGTCGATTCTGACTCGGATCATCGAGGGATGAAGTACCGGGGATGGGCTCCTGGTCAGCTGGAGGGGACGCACAAACCTTCAGTGTGGTACTTACTATTAGTGATATAGTGATACTGCTATGGTATGTTCCCAAATACATGCACCTCAAATAAATTAGAACATCCCAGAAAAGTTCATTATCAAGGTCATGTATTAAAAATTAATTTGGCACATAAATATTAATCCAACGAAACATAAACGGAATGTAAGGCACATTCAATTCCTATTCTAACATGGGAAAAGCAAGTCTCCAGTATTTGTACAAGTAAAGGCCTCTGCTCCACATCTTCTCATTCATCGAACTGTTTAGGACTCTACTCTTTGCGGTTTAGGGAATAAATGCACCGAGAAACAAAGCCTTTTTTGTACCTCGTATGAAGAGAACGCGCTGGTTGACGTTCAGCGAATAGATGGGATTGCAGGGGGTCGCCAACTGATGATGAGCGGGAAGGCTTAAGACGCACACCGTGGCTCTGTTGACAACATCTTGCAGGAACATTTTCCCATTTCGGCATACCACCAGTGACTTTTCCAGAAAACCACGAGAGAAAAAAAGCATATTTTGCAACAGTTTCATGAAACATTTCCGCTGCTCAATAAAACAGTTTTCCTACCAAGCCCTGCAGGAAGGGCACTGATGCAGTAAAGGTTGGCTGGTCAGCGCTGTCTTTTGGCCTGTGCATTTCAATCAGAAATATGTGTGCATATTAATGGTTCGCCATTCGCACCCATCTTCCATCATTCGCAGAAAAAAAAAAAAAAACTCACCTATTTGCTGTTTTTGTGCAAATGCTAAACATATTATTTCCTTGGTGCAATTTGCTGGCATTTGGCTTGAAGGAAGTGCTTTGTCACTATCTTGTGGCATCAGTAGGCAATTACAAATATTTTGTTTGGCTCTTGACTTTGTCCCTCTTTTTAAAAAATCATTTTTTATGGATCTTAATGTCTAACAATAAACTGAAACTTTTAATAGGCTTAAAGAGGAAGTCAACCCCCCCAAAATTGTCATGACAATAATATGCTCTATGCAGCCTCACTAGTCTAAATATGTATTCTGGTTAATATTATGTTAGTGGAATAAGAATTAAGCAGCAAAATCCAGCATTTTTTATCAATATCAGAAGGTTGCCATTTTGTCACTTGCTGTCGAGTGAAAATGACATCACTGTTGCTCAGGTCTCAGGTAACAAGCAGTCACAGCTAAGTTTCAGAAAACAGGTTCGCTGCGATTGGTCGTTGCCTGAGCCCTGAGCAACCGTGATGTCATCTTACGTCGACACTGACAGCAAAGGCAAAATGGCCGCCCCCGGAGGGGGATAAAAAAACAACTGAATTTCGCTTCATAACTTCCACAAATGTAATATTAATCAGAATGTCATGTTTAGACTAGTGAGGTCACATTATTGTTAAGAAATGTTTAAGGTTGAATTGCCTTTTAAATGTGTGAAAAGTGTTTGGAAGCGTTAAAACAATTTTTTTTGTTCTTTTAAACATTTTTTTTTAGTCTCTGTATCACAGATTTTCACTTATGGTGTGCATGTGGAACATAGCCTCTACAATAAAAGGGGGTTTAGTAGTCAAGATAGAAATAGTGAAGAGACGCGAGTTAACCTTGGAGAGAGCTGCACAGTGCTGGTTGCTATTCCTCTGCCCGTGCTTAAGACGTGAATGGCGCCGCTCTCGCAAAGCGTCACAAGGTGGATTTCACCTGCGATTAAAGTCTGGGTATTATCGGCACACGCAGGCCAGTAATCCACAAAGTGCAGCCTGAGGAAGGCGCTGTCCGTTGATACTCCAGAGATAGACAACGGAGAGCCTGAGGGAGAGAAACATTAGGAGTGAGAATCACACAGCCTCTAAGCTAAGTTGAAGGTATTATTAAGCCAACAAATGTCTGTTAGCTTGGCAGTCACTCAAATGCCCCCCCCCCCCCCACCACAAACTGATTCAGCCTCATTATACAGTTCCTCTGAGGGAAATTCTAAATATATCTTTCTTTGGGTCATGCTATAATAAATAGTGCAGCTGTGTACAAGAGCTGCGGGGAGCTTCTTTCAGATGTCACAGCAGCTGCCTCGTATAACTGCGCTCAATTTTTGTTTACCTTTGCCACTTAAGTGAAATTTGTGGCTCATGCTTCTTTACTTTTAATTAAAAGGTGTGCACATGGAGTTTAACGTACACTCAACTGACACTGCTTTATGTACAAGAGACTAACGTTCGAGTTTGAAAGCGCTATATAAATAAAGTTGAGTTGAGTTGAGTTGTGAACTTTTTTATTGTGGGAAGAAATTTACAAGTGCCCATTTACAAGTTGCAAAAGTATGAATTTATCAACATGTTGGAAATTTTTAACCATGATATATGCTTCCATGCTAAAATTTTTCAGAGGTAACTTTCACTCGCCTGTACGGCTTTCCATGAAGAAAAATTTGAATGAGCTGCAAATCATATGAAGCAGCCGAGCCATGCAGCTTGATGACTAAGGCTCAACCAACTCGGTTGCGTCAACACAAAAATGTATGCCTCGAAACTATAACAAAAAATTTGAAAACCACATTTGCGATGCCCGGAACCAATGTTCGATGTTTCTGCACAGACATTTGTTGCCGTGGACACTCTTCCAGCAACAGAAAGTAATTGATGGAAAAATTGATCAGAAAGTCAATTTCAAAGAGTTTCTTTTGTGATAGCCCTATTGATGAATCAATTTATTATATGTTAAATTGTTGAAAATTTGAAATATCGCGTTTTGATGATAGTTTTTTCCCTGACAGAAAGCACTCATTTTTAATTAAGATTTTTTTTGCCATTATTTCTGTGGAGCTTGATACTAAATAATATTAAGAAAAGAAAAAAAACGCCTCAAAGCTTATTTGGTATTAGAGGAAATAAAGCAGATCACACAAAAGAAAAACAAGAAAAATAGTAAATAATGGGTAGGGAATTTGATTTTAAGGCCATATCGCCCAGTTCTCACATACTGTAAAATTGTTGGCCATAGATTATATAAATGCAGCTCTTTATGCTATAAGACTGATGCCACAGTGTAACTAGATCGGTGCTTTTGTAGCAATCTAACAAGCATGCAGCAAGTGGTTAGACGAAGCAAATAGCAATCATGCAGAGCTTTTGACACACAGTAACAAAGGAGACTTGGCAGGAGTGAGAGAATCCCTTTTACCAATCTTTTCAATTATCTCCTCCATTCACTCTTCTAATAACTTTAATATCTTTCTGGCACATGTCCCCTGTGTAAGACAAAATGTCTTTCAGAGGACTAAGATGTTTTACAAGAACAAGCAATAGTGTACTGGCAGTGGCAAAGAAACTTTAAATCTCTCCTTGATTTTTATTTTTTATTTTTTTTGCAAGAAAGGCATTTAGAGGTAAAACAAAAAAATAGTGCAAGTGTACGTTGATTATTTATGATCTACCATACTCACCGGACAGCCTATCCCAGACACACAGCAAATCATTGCTGAGGCCGAGCGCAATGAAACGAGTGCACCTACTGACGGCGGAGCAGATGATTTCAGCTGCGTTGGGCCACAGCACCGATGGTGGACGTTCAGGATCTGCTCTGAAACAGAAGAGGGTAAACATCTTATTGATGCAGCTCATTTGCTTTTATATGGATGCGGAAAGTCAAATTGTATTCAAGATCTATATTGACCTTGTTTGGCCTTTGCTGTTTTGGATAGCGTCAGGTAGAGAAGATTGTAACTTCCATTCCACCAAAAACAGACAGCAAGTGGGGATCCTATGACATAGGAGTCAATGTTCACAATGACATTTGTCTGAAAATGTATTACTTTCCCATAAAAGACTTGCTGAGAAAGTTAACGTCAATGTCTTGAAAAAGATAATGGTGTCAAACGTCTTTCCAAACCTGGCTTTACTTTATCCTTTTCACAAGAGTGACCACAGCGTAGAAGAAAGTGTGGAGTGCAGTGTCTGGAAAAGATTCAGCAAAATTGGCAACAGTCCATTTCAGCTTTCTTTGCGTGCGTTTGTTTTACCGAGGTGGCTCGCTCGTTTCATCCAAAACTAAAAAGTGAGACAAGATGGTGGGAACCTCTGTCGTGTTTGCTGCAAAACAGTAAAAGCATACCGGGTTATTTTCTGGATTCAGAATTGCATTTTGTTCCACCTTATTCAACAATGTACTGTATAGTGTTAGCTGTTATTTGAGCTAATACTACCTGTTGCTGGATAGACTCTATTCACCCGAACAGCAGAAGACCATTTCATGTTTGCTGAAATTTTGGGATCCTGTAAAAACGTAATCATGATTCAAATTGGGCCTTTTTTCTCCAGGAAAAATAATGGATATTTTCAACATACAATTAAACTTTGTACAGCTTCAGATTGAAGAGATCTGATTTCATTTTAAAATATTAAGTATATATGTCTGAGGCCATATAAGATAGGGACCGCCACGAAAAGGAAACAAAAAGTGTATAATTAACAACCATTGATATGCATTGGGGGCATTTTTTTAACCCCCAAAATTCTTCAAAAAACATTGATAAACATTCCATTTGTATTTTCTTTGAACAATGGACGGAAAATAGTAGCTCAAACCCTCCAGCCGCCAAATATTAAAAACAAAAAAAAAGGCTATGGGGAAAACAAATGTGAATATGTAAATCCAGAGGTGCTGAACAGCAAGTATGCAAGAGTCCACAGTTACAACAGGGAAAACTAGGCAAAAACATACTAATTTGAAAGAGAGAAAATACATTTTCACAACATTGTATATACAGTACAATTAAATATGTTCTATAACATGCTAAAATAGTTTGGGAAATAAGTTTGGTATAGTAAATAGTACTGAATTTCTACACCTAACTATACATACAATAATACCTTTAACTCTCGCAGCCAGTCCTGTACAGGAAAGTAATAGATTTCAAGCCAAATGTCACTGTTGCCTGAAAGGAGATATTGAATGTTGCGTTTAAATATGCAATCTGAATTACAACTTCAGAAACAACTAAATAAAAATGGTAAAATTAAAATAATAATCGACTTACACCTCATTATTATAGCACCGTGTTCGCCTCCTTTAGATAGTTCAAAGTACAAGCAAACACTCCTCTTGCTAATATCATCCTGAAATAAGGAAAAGTGTATCAAATATCGTAAATATTCCATATAAATGCATCCATAACACTGATTTCTCAAAACTCACCAGCATATTGATAACACTAAAAGAATAAACGCCTTCTAAGTTATACACAAAGACTCTGGCAACACCTGAGGAGACACCGTTTTCACAAATTAATAATTTACCTGGGATGGAAGACAAATGGTGAAATGCTGAATGTGCTGTTTAAAGATCATCTAATGGCACAGAAAGGTCAAGCGCATAGGACCCACCCATATCGTCAATCGTGCCCAGCAAATAGGCAGTTTGACTGGTGCAAGTCATGTGAATGGAAGTTATCTCGAGCCTGTCCTGCAGCCACTCGGCCTCACGGCTCAGACTACTCGCAGACCACACAGAAAACCCCCCAGAGTGACCCAGGCTGAGGTATGCGCCGTCATCTGAACACGCCAGGCAATTGGTGTTCTCTGGAAGCTATGGGATGACATGCAGGATAATAGGCAAAACAAGGTTGAGTGAGAAATTACTGACCACATGAATAAAAAAGCTATTAGAACATGGCAACAACCTTTACTATGACTGATCATGTGTTGTGGGAGAGGTCTACACAACATGCACCACTTGAACCTGAAGCGCACATAAGGTTGGCGTAAATCTCACGTAGCGTTTGATAATAAAGAGGTCCTCATTTTAAGACTGAGGTGAGTTCCATTCTTATAGTGGTGAGATACCAAATTTATGCATGTCTGAATGCACAATACAGTGCAGTCATATAAGTGCAGTAAATATTTCACCATCTAAAATGATGGTCGTAACAGTCTATTGTGCAGTAGTAAGCCTGCCTTTTTGTACGTGATTACAAATTCTTACGCGGTTGTGCAAACTAGTTCACATCACTGTTTGCAGCAATGAAATATATTGACTGTAATCAAATGTAATATTTAGAAAGGGCCCAATGTGTCACGGAGGAAAAAAATGTCAAGGTTTTACCAAATAAATGAAATTTTATGCAAGATGTGTGCGGCTCAGTTTGGTAGAAATCTGGTTTGGGGATTTCTCACAAAAGTTTGCTCTATCTTTGTCAAGCTTTATTTATTTATTTATTTATTTATTTATTTATTTATTTATTTATTTATTTATTTATTCCCCATGAACAGGGCTCCAACAATTGTTGGGTAAAATGTGAATCAAATTAAAATCGGTAAAAGGTAGTAAACAAAATGGTGGCAATTAAAAGCGCTTACCTGTGAGGCACTGGTCAGGTACGTGGCAGTTTTCTTTATGAATTTCCTCGCATTGCCAGGAGCCGTCATTTCGGACTCTGTCGATACTTTTCTGTTATACATGGACAACCCTAATAAAGAAAAGTCATATGGACAAGCCTAATGAAAAGCGATATAACGCACATCTGCTAAGAAACTAAATACAGTGAGGTCAGAGGAATAGCTGAAGAGATGAGCTAGCTAACGATATTGAACTCAAGCTAAAGCTAAAACAGCCGTGGCAAAACGCCATTTATTGCTACGCTAGCTGGTTTTAATGAACAGCTTGTTTACTTACAAATCTGTGGTGTCCTTCTAAAACTGATTAGACAAGTTTACAATTTAAAATGTTCGCTTATGAATTCAGACGATTCCCACACTAAAATTTAGCGTGAGACGTGAGCGTGCCTGTCGTCATGACAACGTCTCCATGGAAACGACTTACTGTAGTTATGGGATGAGGTTAGGGAGGGGGAGCAAGCAACAGGTAAGAGCCGAATTTGGGCGGAATGATGATGTTCAGTTTAATATGCTGTTGTTGTTTTTTTGTTTTGTTTTTAACTCGAAGCCAGCTATTATTTAAAAATGGGAGGAGAAAAAAAACTTTAGTTTGTGATTGACTGGTGACACACCCACGCCTGCCTTTCACCCAAAGTAGGACGAGTATAGTAGAGAAAGTGTCACTAGCTTGCAGTAATTGCTGGGAGACAATAAGACAATAGCAATATGTGTCAAATGCTTGCGTTTATTTTGTTTTCCAATATGGCTTCATTGCCCACTTCAGTCATTGTCTGTGAATGAATCAAATACTTGGACTTACAGTAAATATGTGATTTTATTAAAAATTGTTGATCACAGTACCATCATACTTTGCAACCTTCCAAAAGTCCCAATATTTTGGTTGTGGAATGTGTCTTAAATGTCAACGTGGCAGTATTTTTGATGGATGCTGCATCAAAGTGTACATTTATGGTAATATGCCACAGCATGTCTGAGAGCGACTGTTTCAACAAAAAAGGGCAGGAGCACGAAAGGGCGCCTACATAGTGTAGCTTTGACATTACCTCAGGAAGGCAGAAAATTGCTGGATTGACTTCTCACAACCATTTTCCACTGATAAGCACATTCATTGTAGGTACAGGTGTGGTAGTAGTTCATGCTGCTGTCTTTTGTCCAGAGGGTGCAGGTTCAATTCTCAGCGAGTACCCCACTATCCAAGTACTGCCAGTCCTGACCCTGGGTTATTTATTTTATTTATTTATTTATTTAAACCGAATTACAGTCTTCAATTCCAAACTACAGTAAATTCCATATAATTCGCAAGTAAAAGTAAAGTTTGGATTTTCCTAGCTGTAAAATATAAGATTTTGTTTCTAAATTGAACTACTGATATAAATGACATTTTCCACAATTTATTGAGAAACACGTGGTGTGACCTGTGAAATACTTGCCAGGCAAAGGCTTTCAACACAAAAGGCAGAATTATTCCACACAGGTGCTCCGAAAGCAGAATTCATCCCCCATTCTGTGTTTGTGCTGGTTATATACAACAATGACATAGTGGGAGGGAGATGCTGGTTCCTTACAGGCAGTGTAAAAGGGAGTTTGAGTTAGTTACATAGGACGAAAAAAATTATTCAGCTCCCTCTCCCAGTGCTTCGATAACATCACGTGACCTGTAATCTACACAGGCTGCAATAGAGGACAGAAGAAGGCCATCGTAAAATAAATACATCAGCATTTCAGAGAAAAAAAATTTGTACCCGATCATTGTACACTGGAGGAAGTCTAATCATGCTGCCTGACATAGTCCACCAGTCGTCGATTATGAGATGGAGTGAAGAGAGTGTGCACAATAAATACTTCAGTTAAGGAGAATTAATCAGGTCTGGCATGTCTAAAAAAAATAATAAAACCTTCAAAGGAAAGTTATAAAAAGACATTGAACCCATAGATGCACATAATATAATAAAAACATGTTTGATCGATGCATTGTATGTTTTCATAAATTTAGGATGGATGTCTTTATACAAAACCGATAGCAAAGTTTCCCCACCCCTGATTTAAACAAGTGCATTTTGGGGGGGACATCTTGAAGAAAATGAGCTGCATTAGAGTAGAATTCATAATAGATGAGGGGTTTGTAACTATACAAATATAATATTTAGCTTTAGTATATCATCCAAAATAGAAAATAGCAAAATGTCAATGCTACAGCAGAACAACAGAAAAGAGGCAACAGCTAAGCAGCAGACCAGAAGGCTTTCTTGGAACATTTCAAAGGAGGCAACTCTGATGGGTATTAATAAGTCGAACAGGTGCTTCTGGCTTCCATGAAAATGGCTCACAATGATCCTAGTGGATGCACCGAGATGATTTTGAGTTTAATGTCTCTCTCCTTGGACCTGTTTTGGGGGAAATTAAAAAAATAAAAAGTCTGCCCTTTCCTTTCCATCATTCATGGACCTGATATTGTTCATGGAAATCTTCCCATTGCACCGAATCCAACGTGAAGGGAGAGCCGACGCTACGAGTCGGTCTGAGAGACGTCATAGTCCACGATGAGCTGCTTGATGAACGTCAGTTTCTGATGCAGATATTCACAGCGCTTCTTCTCTTCCTGGTAACCTGGAAACTTCTGTGGACAGAGACAACCCATTACATAAGGTGTCATCCAATGAGATTTGACACAAATACCCGACCATATTAAATGATAACCTACTACTAAGTACTCTAGATCAGATCTGGATCACATTTGGTGTGACATTATATGAAATATAATTTATCTGAAATTATTTGAATTATATGAATACAGAAAAAAAAAAAATAGTTTTAAACCCCTAAAATGCCTAATTTCAACATTGAAAAGTTTTTTATAATAACATTTTAAAAATAAATCCTATCCATAAAGTTTCTTACCTTCCGATACGTGTTGTATTTTTCTAGAATTTGATCTTCCATTACCTATTAAAAATAGAACAAAGTAAATATAGCAGTATGAATTTCCTCTACCCCAACTGCTATGAAGCACATGAAGTCATAATTTCTAAGAGGCTGCACCTTGTGTTCTTTCGTGCCAGGCGACATGGTCTTGATTTTGGATGCGAGCTGAACAAACATACGAGTGATGGTGGCGATTCGGGTGTGCAGGTCTTTGTACTCATCGTACTCTGCGCTGAAATCCTCCTGGTACCGCTGCCGTTGCTCCGCGCTTGTGATCCTGACATATGTGCTGTATATAGACAACCAATTTAGGGCGTGCCAACAATCATGTAACCACATGCATGATCACAGAACGCTACAAGAAGGCATCAATCGTTTCAATTTTTGGATGCTGCAACTCCATTTTGTGACACAAGATGGCAGCATTACACAGACATTGCTTGCAAATCTTGTTCCAGTAGTCACTAATTCAAACAATTATTACAGAGAGGTAATTAATGCAAGAAGCAAATAATTTATATTGACGTCGTCTAGATTGAGTGTCTCTAAGAAATAGGCAGACAACAAATTTATATTAGATTTGAACAAATAATCCTTTAAAAATGTGCAAAATTCAAAATGTTATGTGCATTCATTTGCATCCACTAAAAAATGGGTTGTAACTGCAATTATTTCTGTTCATCAGTGCCATTATTCACACCGAGCCCAGTTCAAAGGTTGCTAACCAAACCAGCAGCACGTACCGAGGCAGACTGTGCAAGTTAATACAATTGTGCAGTCTAACTGTATGGTGAGAATTAGTTCTTTCAACTGTGTCAAGGATGATCCTAAATTATAAGCGAGAACAATTTGTTTCCTAGTACTCTGTGATTACTTCACATTGTTGTGTTTTATGACAACTACGGTAGTCTTTAGTCTTCCTTGGTTTTTGCCTTAACTTCAGCTTCACATCATAGAAATTGGAACATACGTACTAGTAATAAACGTTTAATATTGTTTTTAAAAAATGATGTTTTCAATAGGCCTCGCAGCCACTCGCCCCAGCTGCAGTTGTTGACTATTAGTGGAATGTGATACACATCTTGGATATGGCGGGTTACAGTAAAATAAAGTCAAATGTAAGCAATCACAAGACAAAACATGTCTACACTTACCACACATAATCCGGTTTCACCACCAAGTCCATGTCATTAGTGATGTCACAATCTAAAAAGACACACAAAGAACACACAATAGATCAACATATTAACAACATGAGTCAGCAGAGTAATCCACAGTGCTTAACACTTAAAATGTCCATTTGGAGCTGCAGACGAGCTCAGAGGAGGGAGGCATCATGGGAGGTGTCACTTTAGGGAGCTAAAGAGCTGTTGTTGAGTGAGTCAGGAGCATAACAGGCCCAACACTCCAGAGGGCGAGACAGAGAGAGAGTTTAGGAGTGCAAACACACCCATGCTTAGGTGATTATACTAGATGAGCACACTGGGAGGCCACCTGGGTTGATTAAGGACCTCAGTGGTGTGGTTTAATTGCTAGTTTGCGCTGGACGGATAAGAATACACACTGAACGAACGGTGATAATGTCATATACTGCAAGATCCAAAACTTTACATTTGATTTTATTCAATTTTATTCATGTAGTGAAGACAAATTACAAATTTTGAGTTGCTGTATTAATTAGATGAGATCATAGAAATAACATGACTATAATTCCACATGCTAGTGCATGTTTTGCATAATTCTAAACTAATACATGACTAACGTGTGAAAGCATCGTCTTAATCATGTTCAGTTTTGATTGACAGCCAGATTACAAATGGCATTATTTTAACAATCAGTTTATTATGATGGTTGTACTGTAATTTGCAACATTGTGAGGTGTGTTTCGTAGCCACCTGTTGTGAGCCAGAGAAGCATCTTAGTTTGATGCAGTGCATTTGTGCAGCATCATAATAAATTCAATTAAAGCTGCGTGCACCAATCAACAGGCTTTCTAAAAGTTGAGCCTTATTAGTTTCGTAAAGACAGGATTTTGTCTCCAGTTCTTGTTTTGGATCTCATTATTAGATTATGCAGGTGTGCCTAATGTTGCAGCCAGTGAGCATGACATTTAGCAAAAGTGCCTTACTGCCAAGCTTGTCCTGCTTGCCGTGCTTGAGATCCGGACTGTCCTCCGACCACGTTTTGTCTTGGTGGTCTTTCAACCTTTCCCGCTCCTTCTCTTTGTGCTTTTTGGATTTCTTCTTCCTCTGCTGCTGAGCGCATTCCGACTCGGCCGGAGGTGGCTCGTGGCTTATCGCTTTGGTTCTGTTCTTGTCGTTCTCCGATACTTCAGAGGTGCTTGACATTTTAGGCGCCAGAGGAGAACCGTGCTGGTGGTCTCCATAGCTCCCTGTGGTGTTATTAGTCCCTTGGAAATCAGGTTTAGTGTGGAAACTAAGATGTGCAGTGACAGGTGCTCCCTTATTGTTCAAAAGTCTGTTCATATCAGGCTGCTGTTGTGTCCTGTGATCACTTTGTCTTTGTCTCTTAGCAGCCAGAGCTTGCAGACTGTCTGCAGGCACAGGACGTTTCTGGAAGATCAACGGACTCATTTATTCAGAAAGTCCACCAGTGATGAAATCAAAGCAAAGAAACCAACAATAATCTTTGATTACTCACCACTACTGGGTTCTTTGTCTGGCAGTGATGCAACAGCATCCTGTCCTCGGATGGTTTCACGATTGATTCATTGGCTTGAGGGTTCCTTGAATGGCCGTTCACGTATGCCTGAAACTTCCTGAAAGATGGATAACAAAGATGAGAGACACACACCAGAGAGCACAGGAACATCTGCAGTCTTATTAGGGAAAACATCTACAGTGTGTTATTATATGGTAATAGCAATGTAGTGGTGTTTATGATTATCTCAAAGTATGTGGGTCTGATATGTGGCACATGTTTGATTGCCCACTGAACTTATTAAAGCAACAGATTTTGGGGAGTGTATTTGTGTTTGGTCCGCACTGTATTTGATTATTGCCTAAGGATACCAACCCCAGCACCACCCCTAATCAACATAACCAAAAAAAACAAAAAACGGGTTAAGGTAATATAACATTATGTTTCCAACTTCATTTTTCACAGCAATGTACACAGTAAAGCCCAGAATAGCATGGATACATGAGTTCGGTTTGGGAGAACAAATTCCCACTTCCTGTGGGGTTATGGGGGGGTTGCTGGTTTACAACTGTCCCAGCATATGTGGTTAAGAATGCCGTGTAATAAACTAATTTGTGCACTTGGTCACATGGCACAACAAGGCATGCTCAGTTACCACTGTACTTACAGTTTTATATTTATGGCCTTGAAGTGCTTTTCATAAAAATATTGATTGTTATTAGAAATGTAGTAAAAGACTAACGCATTCCGATATAGGGGTACACCGCTGACATTGGAATATAGCTGTTGTAAACTTTGGATCCCCAGAAATTGCCTTTTTTTTTTGGTCCACACATCAAATAGCAATCCATCTGTTATGTGTCACACGAAGCGATCCGATGGCTGTCAGTCAAAAACACCTGGACAACAACCTGCTAATGAGTTGTCGCTCCTCCTCGCTGTAGCCATGCCAGTCTCTCCGCACGTATTTGTAGAAGTCCTCTTTCAGGAGGTAGCTGCTGTCTTTGGGGTTTACTTTTGCCACCTGAAATATAAGCCGCAGTTAATCTTGACAGTTTTCTGGTTTTATACCAGTAAACACAACCGGTCTTCATTTTCATCTCATTTAACCTTCTTAGGTTGTATCCCACACTTGTCCACTGCAGTCTAAAGCGACAGTCTTGTACTCATTCTAATGAGTAATTCAGAATTTATTCCTCATGCAGACTTAAACCATGTCCTGAATGGTGTGAGACTCACTGTGTCTAAGGTTTAAATTATCTTTCGCTGGCTGCAGACGTAACGTCCCGTCCACAAAAACAAACATGTCTGCAGAGATAAGTACAGCATTGACCCAATTACATGCAAAGATAAATGTATAAATAACATCATTTCTATTTTATTGCACCCAGCCTGCCTCAATTCTTTGATTTTTTTCATTTGTCCATCTTTGTCCTTTTTAATAGTGGTATAAACTCCTGTTTCACTTGAGATAAATTTGAATATTATAGTTAAAATAATTACAAAAAATGCATACAAAAAAGCCCCGCGACCGTTGTGAGGAATAAGCGGTCAAGAAAATGGATGGATGGATGGATGGCATACAAAAAAGAACTCCTATTTCTGTTATCATTCAACCCTGCACACGTACCTAATGAAGTGTCCAATAAGTATACACACTTCCTCGTACCTCTTCCAATATGGCTCCGAGCTCTGCCTTGTCCTTGGGACCGACCCGCTCTCTCTCCAGCCATAGCAGGAGCTGCGGCTTCCTGTAGGACTTGAGAGCTAGCAGATGAATGATGCGCTCCCTGAGGGGCTTCTGGTGGACCGAGGCCATGCTGCCGCTCCACCGGCTGGGCGCAGGAGGTTTGCAGAAGCCACTGTCTGATGCAGAACCAATGGATGGCCGCTTATGGATCCTGACGCTTTTATCTGAGCACACAATACAGAAGAGCCTGCTTAGTCATTAATGAGCTTTATGAGTAACTCTAAAGCTGCAGTTACAATGCACAGTTTGCACACGCATGTTAAAGTAAACAGAAATCAACATTTGAACACACCCCGTGTTGTTTTAGGAAACAAAATTGGACATTTTTCATCTTAATATTTACTCTATAGTATGTTTTAGATGTGTCATAATAGCTAGTACTGTATACATTTTTCAAAGCATCCAGGAGGAGCAGCCAAATATGGCAGACAAAAGTAAAAAAAACAAAAAAACAATTATGCTATCTGGTTGCACCATCTTCATGACGACTTCACCCAAAAGTGCACGCAAGCAATTTGTCTTCCAGGTGAAAATGATCACTTCAGCAGACAGCTTATAGGGCATGTTAGGGCATGGGTGAGAGTTATCTCCACTTGCTAAACCTATTACACATTAATCTGCACTTTGAAGGTCACAGTACGGGCTTTAATTTCAACCACAAAACATGCCCTGTAATGTCAGCCATAAATCACACTTGCACACTTTTCAATGTATGTTGCATGATGCAAAAATTATAGTATGACATATGCATGACCATATGCCCTCGTCTATAGGTAATGACATACCTCATAATGTGTCTTTATGTCCTAAAGCTAAAAGGGCAACACAGAGCACAGCTATTGAAGGCTTTAGCATGAGCATCTTCACCTTAAACAACTGTTGTTACACAATCCTCAAGGGCTAAGTTTGGTCAAAAGCATCCCGAGTTTGAGCAAGAGTCTGGAGCTCAGCAGTCGGCATGACATGGGGGTCGAATAGCCCTGCCAGGAAACAATATTGCGTAACTGCAGCACGCACTGAAGAGGAGAAATGAAGTAAAAGGGAAGGAGCTGGCAAGTGCATAACTCTGCACGTTTGATTTATATGATGAATGATGCGCATGATTCGTAACATCTGATATAACACGTGAGTGCGTGTTAAAAAGCGAGTATTCCCATTGCTTAGTTAAAAAATAATATATTGGTATGTTAAAAAACAGGAGTTGCGGTCCTATCTTTAAAAAAAACAAAAAACAAAAAAAAAACAGGGAAGAGCTGTCTTATTTGGATCTTTTGCAACAATAATTTCATGACAGATGCTGTTCAAATGCCACTGTTTTTTTTTTTTCTTTCCAATGCTGGATGCGTTCATCAATGGGATTTCACTGGCTAGCTAAAAAATGTTGGAAAACCTATATCAGACCACAGTAATAAGATCACTGATAAGTGGGGAAAAAAATACTATAAAATTATGACAAATAAAATGTTTGGAGACATATTTGACATGTTATACCAGCCAACCACACTTAACGGTCAGTGGGCCGTGGTTGTAGACTAACGTAATATTTTGGATTTTCCAGTGGATTCCAATAGGCAAAGGGTTGTAAGTGAACCATTAAGAAACGCCAAGTCAGAAATTTGGTAAATTATATTTTCATAAAACATGCAACGTTCTTCAAAAACTATCCATCCATGTGGCCATTAGGATCGCTAATGGGCGACAGCCTTTCCTACAGTAGATGACTATGGGACGCGAGGTGCCGCCCTCACATGGCCCTTATAAAAAAAAACTATGGAAAATTCAGGCTCCAATTAACCGAACAAGGAATGTGGCCAACGTACCTTATGAAAAATCACACACAACATGGGGAGAACCTGAAAACTCCACACTGAGGCAAGATTCAAAACTCGAACTCTGAGGCCAATAGCCTGCTGCCGAAGGAAATACAATTGAATACAATCTAGTCCATGCTGGTTGCATTTCAAACCTACTTTCTCAAATGATATCATGAAACACAAAATACACAATCTGTTCTAGAGTCACCAGTATCTGGAAGGCGAGTTTCTTCACAGTAATACTAAAATCAGTTGACTGTTTTTTTTGTTAAGTGTAAATAATAAATGGCTAATGATCTTCTACAGGGCTGCCATGGAACTCTGGTCCAAATCCACAACTGTTGGCTTGTGAGACACTCGATGGAGGCGAATACTCACTGGGATACGTGGCTCCGGGTTTTATCTCGATGGCGGAGCGGCTCCAGCTATCCTTCTCTACCTGGGACATCCTCTCGCGCGTCATCTGGTAAGAGTCCTCGGTGGCACATACGGTGATCTTGTCCTGGATGACTCCTTGACCTTCCAGCTGCTCGCGGCCGTCACTGCAAAAAACGATGACACAGAAGAGAGCCGCTGAGCCGCAGGAGCTTTAAGCTGTCAACACCGTAAAGACAAAGTCCAGTGAGCAACCTCACAGAGGCATACCAACATAGACTCAGGGCAACACCGTGTGGTTTACCGTGGGAGCTGGCCAAGATGGCCGAGGTTACTCTGTGTTATGTCATAGACTGGATATAGCGTGGCGTGCTACATGATAAATAGACAAAAGGTTCATGGCAGGATACACCCTGTGGAAAACCTCCAGCTTGGCTCGGTCAGACTTCGCTCCAAACAGCTGCCTTGCAAAACTCTTCTAAGACAAAAGTCATGCGTCACACACAGAATCACTGGTCTACTTCATTTGCACGCATGACTGCAAACGTTCTAGCCCTTCTCTTGGAAATATCAACTCATTTGTGGGGCCAAAGCGAGCAAATGAGATGGGAAAATACTGGATACAAGAACGGAAATTCAATTTAACCTTCCATAAACAAATAAAGCTGCCATTGTTTCCTTTCTATTGCCACTTAGCTTGTTAGAAAATTACAAGCACAAGACTAGAAGTGGAGCTCTAGTTGTCCTGCAACAGGTGGTAACAAGTCAAGGTGAAACTGTTCAAAATGCAAGCTTTGATCTTGAGCCATTACTAAGTTTCCAGTGTCCCAGCAGAATATGAGGTGGGGCTCGCTTACATCAAACAGGCAAATGGGCTCGTTCTAGCAAGACAAGAAATATGGTTTTAAAAAAGTGCTATTACGTATTTTCAATCATTGGTGTATTGGGCACATGAGACACATGGGAAGTGTTTTAAATTGGGATGGTTAAAATCTTTTCCAACTCAGAATCTGTGTTCAACATTTAGGGGTTTCCCTGCATTTGTGCAATAGTTCCCTACCTTGAAACATATTGATGGATACAGTCGAAGCTGGCCTGTGGCTGGTCTTTGCAGTCGCTGGATAAATAGAAGGAGAAGACACGAACCTCGTTGGGCGAGTCTGCCGTGGGAGCTGGCAGCTTAATGTACTATGAAAGAAACAGGAGAGGAGCAAAGTAGGTGACTAGGAAAAGAAAACGACACAAACATACAATGTATTGAAAACGCTAACAAAAACATTAAGCTATAGCAAGGAAAATATTTAATAAGATTTCACAATGTAGACATCGGCTGACTCAGCGTTTCTAAGAATGAAATAAGAGCTTCACTCTTATCAGCTCACAGCACAAGTCTTTACTTGCAGGGTTTTGCAAGTCTTTAAACAAAAAGTGCACTGTTAGTACAGTTGTTCCATCTGGACTCTTGTGAAAGTTACACATGAGCTTGCAAAGACTACGCAGGTGGCTCATCTCAGCATGAAATAACACTTTAATAGGACTGTGTACTATTTACCTCTGTGATATACTCTAGGTTAATCCCGGATGTGTTTGTAAGAGACACAGGTTAGAAAACATTTTGTTACTGCAAGACTGTAACGTTCACATTATGTGATTGTTAAGCAATGAGTCATACAGTACAGTACACAAAAACTGAATAGTCGGCCTACTTCAAGGTCAAATTCAAACAATTTGTCAAGCACTGATGTGTATCATCTATTATCATCCTTTGTGCGGTGTAGTTTCTACTGTGGATACTCTGTTTTTACATGTTACATAAACTTTTTTTCACACTATACTTTTGCCACAGAATTTACAGTCGTAATAACAAGAACGTTTTAATAACTTACAAGTCTTAAAAAAAAAAGCTGACCTCTAAAATATTAAATAAATGACTTTGAGAAAGACGTGCTACGACTCCAACAAAACTTTGTTTTCCAAATGTGCAAGTGAATGCTAACCGTGCTCAACATATCTGCTTTTTGAGAGCAAACATGCAAGGGAAGCATCGGACTTATCTCTGGTACTGTTGTTTAGAATGGTGCAAAGTAAAAGCAGAGCAAGAGCAAACCTTCACGAGATTAGGCAGTGGTGCTAAGGCCGCATTACAGGAACAATAAATATTTGTAAACAACTCTTGAAATTGTACATCTTTATTTAAAAAAAAAAAAAAAAAAAAGCAAAACAAGTATTTCTTGGACAGAAGAGGATGAAAACTAGATTTTATTTGGATCTGATCAGCTGGATCGATCGGCATATATTTTGCATTTTATGCAAAATATTTTAAATTGGGTGATCAATTGCAATATCATATGAATTTACCGATTGATCGGTGACATCAATGATCAGATCCACAAAATAAGACATTACAGAACACAATCTTGTTCACTCCAGGGACATTTTGTAATGCCAAGGTTTCTCAGCATATACAGTCGGATTAAAAAAAAGAAAAGAAAAAAAAGAAATCTAATATATATATTTTATATATATATTTTTTTTTTTGTCAGTTTCCCCCCTATTTTCCATTTATTGAATGATTATAAGCTTTACTGGGAGAATTTTTAGTGTTTAATTAATTGTCACTATTTGTTCTCAATGCATTTCAATGGGCATCAATAATAATAATGCAAATTATGCACATTTTGGCTATTCGTTAGGGATGTTCGATACTGCATTTTTCCATACCACAACCAGTACGAGTAATCAACTGCTTTCATTAGTACTTTTGATACATAAAAACTCCCCAAAAAACAATAACAGATAATTTTACAGAAAGACCTATATACATCCCAATATAGCATTTTCCTTAAAATTGTGTGAAATTATTACCAATTTTCTATTCTTCCAATTTCTACCTGACCATAAAACTGCCACAAGTGGGCGGTTGATACTGGTAATGGCTGTTGTCGCGAGTACAGATACCTTGAAATAAGGCCAGGTATCGGCCGACTCCTATACCTGGTATTGGTACTCGGCCATCCCTACTCTTCGTGAAATGGGACAGTCCCAGACTGTGCAGTAAATAAACATGTTTAAAATAGATCGGTTATCATATTTATGAAACTCGCTGATCGATGATAAGCTCCAAAATCCTGATTGTGTAAAACCTAATGAAAACTTCTTTGCCTCTCATTATTGCTTTCCTCATTTCAAGGCATTTCATCGGTTAGTTAGAAGTGACAAACCTGCTGGGTGGTGCTTGGAGCAAAGCAACAGGATGACTACGTGGTGTGGAAAAATGCCATTGCATAGCAGAGTACTGCAGGACAGCAGTCAGAACTCCACACAGCGATAAAACTGCTAGTCCTGTTAAAAAGCCAGCCTTCCACTCTAACTGGGAGCACATGGCTGCACGTGATTTATTAGAAGCGGCAGTGGTGTTGTCAGTGAGAAGAGTGTGGATAGACATGTCGACGCTAGAGAAGAACTGTGTGTAAAATGCAATGTTTTTTTTTTAAAGATGTCATTTATTTGACTGAGGTTAATGGTTAACCTCAAGAAGTAACTTTTTTATTTGTTAGTAGAATTGCACACATGCACACTCTCACACAAAAAATCTGACTTTTGCAGAAACTGTTACACTGTGCACAGCCAAGAAAGTGGCATTAAGCAGCCATTTCCATGACAGGACGAATTATTTGCTGTCTGTTTACAAGACAGTGCTATTTTGAAACCTTATAATTGGCAAAGTGTGGAGGCAAATAGCGACACGAAAACAAAATATTTACAGACAATGTAAAAGTACAAAACGACATGTGCTATGGAAAATGAATAGTTCCATAAATCCTGATGTTGAAATTCAGATTCTATTGTTAACATCTCGGACATTTTGGGTTTGATCTAATTTTGAACGTGCTGCCAGGCTAGAGGTTTGTGGGCTACTTGTAGCTACAATGGTTATTTATGGGTTTTGTTAAATGAGTTGCACAACATGTGGTCATCAGAGGGAACCAGATGTTACAAACAGTGATGTTGGAGCACTTTCCTGTACGCCCGTGAGACCTGCAATCAGCAGACATCCAGACTCCCGCTGCGCTAACTGCAACAAGCACTCTCGCTCGACCCGCCGGCTCCTCGCTGCCTCGCCGCTCCTGAGTAATTCTCCTTAGACGACCACTGCTCTGACATAAGTCAGAACTTTTAAACAATCCGACTGACTGCGCATAAGTATTTATTGGCTTGCTTTTCCGCTAAACATTCCGTGAATCTACATTCTTGGAATCTGTCCATATATCGTAGCTTTGAGCTTGTTGAAAGAGAAAAATGAGCTTAAACTGATGCAGAAATTGGCTTGTAATCATTCTCAACAGATGAACACGTAGCAACCAAAGAAAGCCTGTGAGAGAATTTGGTGCTGGGTAATGCAAAGTCAAAGTGAGCACAGCCAACCGGGAAACTTAATCAAAGTTGAATTAGTACATGTTGAATTGGGATATTCCTTCAACAACACACTTAGCAACGAATCCCGTTCATAATAGCCTATCAAAAAAATAAATAAAATGTATCTTTTGCCATAGTCGTCAATGGCAGCAAATGAGTAAACATGACAAGTGAAATCAGCTGCTGCTCTGTTCTTGGCTGCAGAGTAAGATGAAAGACATTGACAGACATATGCCCATTACGTATTTTTTCCATGGATATCAGCTGATTAAGATCTGTGGCCACTTGAGCAGTGCACCACTGCTGTACTGTTTTGTTGAAATGTTTAAAATACAAGTTCACACAATTATCTAAAACAAAAGCCATTTGAATCAGCGTCACTTAGCCTTTTTACAAAGCTGGGTGTCACCTCTTTGAAAATGCTGTGATGTATTGTGTGAAGAAACTGACTTCAATGTAATTACTGGGTTTAGATTAATACGGTGATGTTTACCAAAAAAAAAAAAAACATTCAAAACAACAAACAGGAAAACTGTATTGGACTTAATTTTTATATATTCATGATTTCCCAATGCTATTCAATGTCATTTTAATGCTGGCAAAAACTGTGGTCGCAGTCCACTCAGTGGTTGGCGCCAGGCTTTCAATGATAATGATTAAACAAACAACACTATTCTGGGTTTCCATGTACTTCCCTTTTACCCATTTAACAGTAATCTCGATATTAAGATCTTGAGATAAACACGGTGACCCTTCTGCAAAGACATGGAGGAGAGCTGGCGCTGGTTGGCCAGAATAGTGTCATGTGGCTTGTTGGCCTAATCCCAAATCACACTGTTGAACTCTGCTAAGTGAAATTAGTTTTTTCCCCCCAATTATTTCCAACAACACTTTTCTAGTATTCCGTCTTTTGCAACCTCCAAAGCATTCACAAGTTCCAGTGGCATGATGTTGCCCAAAGGCCCAAGGATCACAAGATTCTTCCTTGCAGAACTGGTTCATGTGGACCGAAGCACCTTACAAAACGTGTTGCCGCTCCACTTTGCCAAGCGCTAAATAGACACAGCTAATCGATTTCCATCCTTCAACGTGTTGGCAATGAAGACATGAGCAGCAACAAACATTAAGCAGACTGAACTATTTATGTTAATTACCGGTACTGAGTCTTCCAGGTGTAGTGATACTTCAAAAGACAACAGCCCCGCAAAAAACCCCCATTAAAAACCATGCCCAAAAAATGTATTTATTTTAAAAAATAAAGTCAATTAGATAATGAAACTTGAAAAGAAATGAATGAAACCCAGTAAAACTGAAATGGTGAAAACCAGCTTACACTACATCTCAATAACTTGGTACTAACATAGCTCTCATCTTTAAACATGGAATGAATTTAGAAGCAAATTTCAGAATTCACTTTACAGGGTCTTTTTGCATATTTTAGATGTAAAATTAATACAATTCAGTATGCGAAGCACTTTATTTGGATCATCTGTTATTGATGTTGTGCAATTCAGCTGAATCTGTGCTGTGTGGAGTGTTCTACTACATTAGCTTGCCATGCTAGTCTGCTGATAGTTGTTTATTATTATTATTATTATTATTATTACTATTATTATTATTATTATTATTATTATTATTACTACTACTACTATATGTGATTGGCTAACCTTTTGCTGAAAGTTTTACGATGATTAATAATGTTTATTAAAAAAAAATAAAAAAATAACATCACTTGATATTTTTATACTGGGACAAATTACAGCAAATAATTGAATTTAAATTTTGCTTTGAAAGTCAACCAAATTAACACATTCACTGCCATAGACGATTTTAGACGTCAAAGATTATTTTTTTTCTGGACTGGCAGTGAATGAGTTAAAAGGTCAACCAGCATCACAGAAATGAATGTGGTCGCCCTTCAAGATACCGCTGCCTATTTTCATTATTTCCATCCAACATCAATAAGCTGTGAGGAAATATGTGCTTATTTCTATAAGAAGGACTTTGGTGGTCAGTGAAAACGAAGACAGCATGCTCCAAACGAGCAGAGGTTTCACTCTCAGTCATCATAACTGTTTTGGTGCGCTGGACAGGAAAAGGCTCCTTTTCCTGGCGTTATCAAACTATAAAGTTGATGGAACAAAAACTGTGAGAGACTGCTGTCGGTGCACAGGGCTTAAGTTTCCTGCGAGCTTTTGGCTGAATGTGGTGTCGGGGCGTAGAACTCATGCAGCCTATTGTTTCCATATCCTCTGCAGCCTAAGTAATGGCCTTCTGAAAACAGGCCGTCTTTTGTTCCGGCCTCCTGGGCTCCAGAGCCATGGCACTGCCTCGCCTCTCTGGTTCGATGGGAGGAGGAGGAGGAGGAGAAGGGGGAGGAGGAGATGTGGGAGAGAAACCTGTCGCCACCACCGCTGTCTGTTACCAGTAGGAGGCAAGCCAGCCTTGGCTGCATTCACAATACACACGGCCCACGTGTTGCTGCGTGTGTTAATCCAGCGTGAGCAACTGGAGGCTGAGCTCGAGCTCCTCTCACTAGGGTGTAATCAACATTTCTGCCAGTCGGAAGGCCGTGAGGAGCAAGGCCAAGGATGAGCTCTCTCTAACACACACACACACAATCACACACACAAAAGCAGGACACAGAAACGCACACACCAGACAGCCTGGCTGCCTCCTCATCCCAAACAAAAGACGAGATGCATTCCCAGGACCACTAGTTGCCATTTGGGTGCAGCGGAGCCCCTCCCTTAACAACAACGTCGCTAGTAGGGTCAACACACGTTTTGTTAGCTTGGCTTGTTTAGATGAGCTTACTAGCCATTAAACAGTGGAGAGATGAAAACTCTGAAACAATCGCACTCACAGTAACAGATATTGACGTTAATGGAATCATATAAGAAAACAAATAACCCAGTTCAATACAATGTCTATATTATGTTACAGTGATTTAAAAAAACAAAACAAAAAAACAGCTAATCTTTTTCATCTTAGTTATTTTAACTTTTGACACACCTTAAAGGATTTAAGTTGTAAGCTAAAAATTGTTAAATTTTGGCAAAGACTGTTTCAACCATACTTGCATAAGATTTAACACTAAAAAGTGGAGGAAAAAAAGTGACAAAATCCTTCACCACTTAGCTGCAGAACCCCACACACTGTGTGGAAGTTCAGTCATATTAATTTGCTGGAAAATTAATTAATTAATTTATTTAGTTATTTTGGTGCTTCAGATAGAGTAGATAAAGAACACATCCACAATATTGTGACGCAAATCTGAATATGCAAGACTTTTACAGCAGCATAGTGATTGTTATATTGTTTATACTGACATTTAACATTTCCCATTTAATAAACTACCTTGAACTAATTTAACCCAGTTTTGCATCTATAATCATTTATCTTCAGTTTATTAATCAACTTTTTCATAATACTTCCATCTACGCTCAGCATCACTCGCTGAGATTCACATGCTGGGTGATTAATGCGACTGCCTCCAGTTGGAGACAGTGCATGTAATCAAGACTGAGCTTGTAATCACCTTCCATTTGCAATTTTACAGATCCACAAGCTACAATGCTTGAGGGGTGAGCGAGTCGGGAAGTTGGGGTGCGTCCTTGAGATTTTCACAAAACCGATGCCAAGAAGAATTTGTCTCTGGCAGGTGCTGGAGGCCAGACTGTCAACTTCAACAAATTGTGGGTCAGCATGACCCCTCCCTGTGCGGCCCCCAAGCAAGGCCGGCTCTACACATACTTTGACACGCGTGTGCGGCGAGGGGAACAAGTGGCCTTTTATGCCTCATAAGCCCGCACCCTGGACTTTCACATGAGGGAATTAGACGGGAAGCGATTCTTGTAAGCCAAGATGAACCGCTTGATCAGACACAGAAGTCGTTTTTCTGGCATCACAGTAGCCACTTGTCTCAAATGCTCACGTTTGGCTGAATAAATGTGTAATATGACCGCCGCCTAAGAGTTATAATCTCTACTCGTTTGAAAAATGTTGTGAGCTGTTACCAGAATACAATGAAATACAGTTGAGTCCTATAACTTGGAACCCTTATAGGCTATAGGAAATAAAAATATTTTGTTCCCAGTTTTAAATTATCATCATAAAACCTTTTTAACTCATTCACTCCCAGCCATTTTTACTGAATAAACCTCCTTCGCTCACGGATGTTTTACTGGATTTTGACTGATTTTGTAAGGCCCACATAATATATTGTGTTCTATTGCTATAAAAACATGGAACCTACCAAACCAAAGATTAGAGTCTCTTCTTTCATCAGGAAAAAGTACATTTCTATCTGTTTCCAGCAATTAGCATTAGAATATAGCAAAGTTTAATCATTATTCACAAATCTGTTTAAAACAGTGGGGAATTGAGGTTGTTGCAACATGGCCCTGGCTGATCTCTCATACTCTGTTGGCACCTGCTGGCTGTTTTTGTAATAACTACCGGTCCTTCAAGCATTCTCTTCAGTTCAGATGCTGCATCAAAGCCTTCTGTATGCTCTAGCATTAAAAAAAAGAAAAGAAAAAAAAAAGAAAGTATAAATACGTCTTTGGGAGCATTGTAATATTTAAAATACAACGTATTTATACGTTTGGGGAGCAAATGAGTTAAGCATACAGACAATGTTTTAAGTCATTCTTAACATTCAAACAAATGTACAGATAAGTTAATTACTAACATGAAATTAATAAAACAGTAGAAGCAAATGAACAATGGCGGAGTTTGAAGTTTCCCTTCAAAATAAACACTTTTTTTGTCATATACTGCATGTTTAAACTTTCTGCATGACCTGACAATAGAGCATTACTAAAATTAAGAATGGGTGAGTACCGTTACTGGATCGGTATCATCTGCTGGATCTGGTTGGGGACTTCCTAGCTGCCCAGATTAAAAATCTAAACACTTTTTAAACATGCTTCAGTACAATTCATGATCATGTTTCTTGGTAGCTCACTTCCTATTAATTCGCTTATAAGGGCATGGCATGGGGATAGGAAAGTGCCAGGTTAAAGAAGACACACTAAAATGTCTAACAGAAGAATAAAGAAAAAAGAAAAATAAGAAAAAGTAGGAGATGAGGGAAAAACACAAAGAAGAAGAGGAAGAAGAAGAAGAAGACGAAGAAGAAGAAGAAGAAGAAGACGTACTGTGGTCCAACGAATAGAAATTGGGATCGGTTGCTGGAGGGATGGCAGTTTGCTACGAGAGCACGCGTGCCCTTGAAGAGAACCCTTAAACTCACAATGCATTCCACTGGCAGACGCATGCCCACAGGATCCATTAGGCATGTGACATGTTCAAATACTGTACAAAGAAACTGAGTGGAACATTGAAGTTCCCCTCAGGGGGACAATAGAGTCTGTTGTTGTTTTCCCCTTCTGCTTGCTTCCAGCTACTTTGATTATTCAGCACTTCCTATAACCATCTTCAGTTAAAAAAAAAAAAAATGTCATGAACTTAAACTTTATGACTTGCACAACTTTGTGCAAAAACAGTGTTAGCCTTTGCTCCATTAGATGCACAGCAGGGAACCCCAAGCCCCCCCATGTTGCTCAGGCCTACACAAACCCCCTCCAGAGTCGAGTGCATCACATCTGGACTATTAGGACGAGGAAGTCAATTCATTGTGGGTGACAAAACACAGGCCACATTCCCCAGCTCCTTGTTATTCAAATGACACGCGAGAACATACAAACACGCATATGTACGCCAGCTCAAACCCACAAGCGCTCATAGAGAAGCAATTGGTGAGTGCTCCCTCATCCTGTCTCACTCATACACACTAGACAAACAAACACACAGGCACGCGCACACGCATACAGGCGGTCCCTCAGGGGATTTCAGCTGGTCTTGCCAGGCTAAGGAACGCTGCACAATGGGCCGAGGGTGCTAGACATGAATAAATCAAAACCTTGGTGCATAAAAACAAACACTTCATAACATGCAAAGGGAAAATGAAACATGGTATCACTCTTGCACCACAACCGATTGGGTTGATCTCACGAAACTTCAATATTGCTTAACAAAAATAGCGGACGGTATTGTTATCTACGCTTCCTCTATGGCATAACAACTCACAAGCAATTCAAATTGGAGTGAGACGAGACACTGTCATCCAGATTATTATGGCTCCTGTAATTACCTCTAAACATTCATTTGGTTAATGGCTGTGTGTAGAAATTCCTGCCATCCAGCAGCCATCACAATAACAACAGAGGATGGAAACTTCAGATAAACAGCACCACAAGCATCCACATCATCCAAATTATGCATTTTTATTGGTTTAGACACGCACATATGTCATGTCCACTGCAATCATCTTTGGGTCCAAAGGGGTTAAATTAAAGTATAGCTCTCAGTACAGTTGTACACTACTGCAAACTACAAATACAATAACAAACAAATTGAATGAAATGAAAAGCTGTGGTATTATTTTGGAGTGTAATAAAAACTGGTTTGAACCATTTGTTTATTTATTTAACAGATGCGAGTTCATTGAACCGAATCATTCTTCTTCGAAATATATCGAGATACGTATCGAATCGTCTTTTATTGGAGAGGTATATATCTTTGGGGAAATTGTATTTTTTACAGTACCGATAAGTTCATTCAAATGTATGTAAAATGACAACAAAAATAGTAACTGCATTGTTCCACTTGCAAATCAAACCGTCCTTGAATCGTTTCACACCCCACGTATCGAAAATAGTATTGAATCATTTGTGAAGAGATGCAGAAAGGAAGATCTGCTGCAGAGTTTCTCACTCGATTATAAGCACCAGACAAAACTAGTTACTAGTCTTGTCCAGACAGGAAAGTTGCGAGTTGTTGCTATTTTCCACCAGCCTGTGCAATTAGGACTGAAAGTAAAATATTCCCTAAGGTCAGAACTGTAACTGTTCCTGACGACAAACTGTCTACACACAAACACACAGATATCATCTGGTGGAGCTTGCTGCAGATTCTGGATTATCTCGGAAGCCCCCAAAAAAGAAATAAAAAGGTTTCTATTTCTAACCAACCGTAAGCAAACACCGTGCACAACATTAACTTCCCACGAGGCAACGGGACCAACATACGTCACTGAGGACTCGTTTGACACATGAAAGCTCCTTACTACACTGCTGACTAAATGTGAAAGTGTATGCGTGTGCCCCTCACGCTCTACCCACTGTCGCTCCACAGTCTCCAGCCTGACCCAGTGACCTGCAAGCCTCCTATGTACTGTAAGCATAAGCCCCCATTATGAATCAGTACAGCATATACGTGCCAAGTTTTATTTTGCAGTTGCACAATAGTGGAGAAGAATCGTAGCTGGAGGCATTTATTTTCTGTTGATGGGTCGGGAAGCATCTTCTATCATTAGCATTTTTGGCATGTTATCAAACAATATTACAAGTTCAAAACAAATTGAAAAAATCATCTCATGGACAAATGCAGAGAAATTACAAGAATTGAAGCAAGTGCTGGAACAAACAATTTGACTGGGGCTAAATTTGCTCAAGCCCCGCCCAGCACCCGAATAGTTTGATGCACAGGGAACAAAAGTGCCAAAATGTAATAATAAATAAATGGTGAAATAACTGAGTGCCAAAATTAAATAAGATTGAAAAAAAAAATTATCGAAACAATTAAATAAATATTTAAAGCAAGCAATAACAAAATAAATACAGCTGCATAGTGACCAACTGGTTCGTACATCCGCCTAACAATTCAGAGGTTGCGGGTTCAAATTCAGGCTCTGACCTTTTTGAGTGGAGTTTGCATGCTCTCCCTGTACCTGCGTGGGTTTTCTTCAGGTACTTCAGTTTCCTCCCACATTCCAAAAACATGGATGGCACTTTAATTGAACAGTTTCAATTATCCGTATCTGCGAATGTGAGTGTGAGTGCTTGTTTATATTTGCCCTGCGACTGGCTGACGACCAGTTGAGGTTGTAGCCTGCCTCATGCCCAAAGACAGTTGTGATCGGCTCAAGCATACCCATGACCCAAGTGAGAATAAATGCTATAAGTAAAGTAAATGGAAATAATTATATAAATAAATATCAAAAGAAATACTAAAATACATACTTCATGATACATTTAGTTATGTATTTATTTAATTTTAGCATTCTGGATCCTCCATACTAATGACGCAAAACACTTTAGAAAATGGATGCATGGATGTCAAATATATGAACAGATGAACAACTACTTTTAGGATGTGTTTTTTTTCCCATGGCAAATACATAAAGCTAAGTAAACAATAGTTGGTTTGTAAATTAGAAATGATTTAAAATTAAGCATGTCCTTACCCCTTGACTCCCTTCGAAACAGATTGACGGGTCACTTGGTAAATTATCCTGAGATGAAAGAGAGAGAGAGAGAGAGAGAGAGAGAGAGAGAGAGAGAGAGAGAAAAAAAAAGCCATTTAAATGGGTGCGCGTGCATGTGAATGGTCTCTCATTAGGCGTCTGGGTCGTTAAAGTCAACCACATGCCGACGGATGACACAAACATACTTTGGGACAATAAAATAGCAATTTGAAGGAAATTTAAACTGAGAGAGCAACTTTTGACAAGTGTATGCCTGCGTGTGCTCGGTAGGCAGGCGCCACAGGTACCTTCAGGTTCTGGTAAACCTCCAGAGCTCGAATGGCGGAGTCGGTGAGCTTGACGTGGTAAAGCGTCGTGTTGGGTCCGTGTTTGTTGTTGCTGCTGTTTTTCCCGCACGACAGCCCGTAACGGCAGTCCTGCCCGAGCGAAGCCATCGCTGGCTCTCCCTCGCCAAGTTAATGCTGCCAGTTCTCAAGCACCGCTCATACCGGGCGACGTCAGGCAACGTCACAAAGTGGGCGGGGCTATGATGACGACGTTGGTTCTTGCACGCGCCTGGCTGCTTGGCTTCTTTTATTTGGTTTTCTTACAAGGATCGTTAAGTAATTTCATTCTTATTCATTGTTAAGGTAAGTGTCATTAAATAATCAATATTTAATATTAAATAAATAAATAAATAAATAAATAAATAAATAAATAAATAAATAAATCGTTTAGAAATGTAATTCTTTTGTACAGATGTGACAAAGTTAGTACAGTACACCCTGAAGCTGTTTTAGATCAAATTTGATTCTGGTCTATTAAAATACAGTAAATTTAACCAGTGTGTGTAAAATCAAGAAAATGGTGGTAATAGTGGGAATTTTAAAACTCTATATAGCCTATGCTGTAACTGTGTGACGTGTCATACCGGACAGTGGTAAAAGTGTTCAAGAGTGGGTTTAACACAGTTCTGAGAATCTGTTTCCGCTGCATTTGCACAAGTTCCCGCCTGAAACATGCATCTGTCCTGTCCTATAGGGGTCATGGGAAAATCTCAAACGAGTAAAAGAATTCAAGTCATATGTATTTGTACGAAACAGTCGGGACAGATCGAGCCTGAAACCGTTCCGAGAACTACCATATTTTCTCAGTCTTGTCTTTAAAGACTCATGAGGGAATTTTTCAAATTGCCATTGTTTTTTTAGACCGCACATCTTATTGGTCGAAACACAATTCAGAGCAAACAGCAACCAAAGTGCTCTTATCTGCTAAACTCACATTTTCTAAAGTGATCCTATATGCACCTAATTTGACACTTTATTTATCTGCACAGGTTTCACTTAAGCATCTTATTTTGCTTGCAAACATATTAGAGGTAGCTGAATAGCAGCAAAGACAGTGTTTGCATGGCTGAGAAAAAGCATATGAGTGACAGTGGTGGCAGCAAAAGCAGGTGAGTCTGACAAGCATAAGCCTATTTAGATAAATTCTTAAGCTACCACTTGAATGAAAGTACCTAACAGGAGGAGGAGGAGGTTACTGTGGGTCAAAGGAGCAAGAGCAGGTGGTATAAAAACGTCACAAGCCTTCAATGAAGCTTTTTTCATGGAAAACTAGTATCTACTTTCAGGGATTGCACTCTAACGTCAACAATTATTATGTAAGACAAATATTTTACAATGCAAGATTTGAGAATGATCCAAATCTGTATTTCCATATTTAAAAGTCCTTCCAAAAATAAAATCCGAAATTTGGGAAATTGTTAGCAAGTTGGTCTTACAGATTTCAGGTTTCTATGTTTGAATCTTGGCGTACATGTATGTTGTAAATTTTATTTCAGTGAACGTTTAAATGTACATTCTTAAGCTGTTATTGTGTGTTGCAACTTATTTTCCTTACTTCAGATTTGACTTTGAAGGGAAATAACATTACAAAAATCTAGCAGTTGCAGAACTTTATTAAATTAAAACAATTATTTTCCCTTATATCGTGTATTTTTTTAATCATGCTCTCTCTCTCTCTTTTTTTAATTTATTTATTTATTTATTTTTTCATTTGCGTGGTCATCAGTTGTTTGATAGTTTGTCGGAACTAGCCATTACAATAAAAAAAAAAAAAAAAAAAAAAATGCATCAGGTAATCGAGTAATTTGGTGGGGGGATTATTTGGGTTCCCAAATACAAAATATATTAGGTAGGGGACAAAAAGTGTAATGCTGCCTGCACTAGACACATGCCCTGACAGAAAACAAACACAGTGCAGCTCAACTACTGGCTACTCGTGCAGCACAAAGCGTGACCAGTTGTTTTTACATTTTGCACCTATACCCTGCCGAATGTGAACCAAAAACGAAGCTTCACACCAAACTCTGATTTCTAGCATACACCAAATGATACATTTATGTGGTTTTACTGGTAAAATCGGCTCTTCCGGGCAACCCTAACTTTGATGTGGAGGGGATTACCTCAAAAGCAGCAATATATGGACAATGAATTTATTTTAGCAATTGAATCACACCCAAGAAAATAAATAAATTTTCACCATAGTGATCTCATAGGGGCAAATTGGCAATGCACCACTTGCCACTAATCATCAGAATCATCTCTAGTTTGCGGTTAGGCACCTGCAGATTCACCTATTTGGGGATTTAAAAAATATATATTTTAATTTTTTAATTTTTATTTGACTTTGTTTTTGTTTTGTTTTTCATGGAGACCAACATACTACATAGAAACCCATTTCAATGGCAGCATAACCTTAGCATATAGGTAACACTGCTGAGCCCTTCCCCCAGCGCCTCATCAGGTTTTCAAGATTTAAGAGCGGACCCCTTGCAGCCACCTGCTCCTCTACCTGGCTTGTCTGTCTCATCCACTCATTGTCTGCGCTTCACCATCTGTTTCGCGGGAAGCGACTAATGCACATCGGGCCTCGTGGGAATGATGAGCCACACCTGAGGTCACAGAGTCCCCGGAACACCTGCAAGAAGCTCAGTTTGTTCACACTGTACACACTCTCAGACAAAACAAATGCCAATAAAGAGTACAAATATGTACCCTAAGGTACATACAGTATTGCTGGCAACTGGCAGAATCCTCATACCTCCAAAATCATCACTTTTCAGAAAACCCCAATATATCATATTCGTTCAGCTATTCCTACTGAATCATCACAGAGAGCAAACTGTTTTCAACACTTAAGATTGATCAATACTATGTAAAAACAACAACAACAACAACAACAAGGACACGCATCGAGTGGCTATAGATTTGTGTACAAATATTACATTTACCAAACTGTGACATGCGTTTTAACATATTATGGTACACATTTGCCTACAAATGGCATAATTTGTAAGGGTCCCAATGTGGTTTGTTTTGTTTATTAAACATATACATAAACACATAAACAAGTAACAAAAGAAAGTCAAAAGTAAAATAAAAAGAAACATACAATCAATGACAATTTACATGTTCAAAGGGAGTAGGAAGAAGTTGAAAACTTATCTAATCCTACCCCTTATTCTTTGTATCTTATCACTTATTTCATTATTAATACAGTAGGTTACATTTTAATTTAAAAAAAAAAGTATAATCCTACTCATATAGCTTATGTACATAAAATTAATAGAAATACACGATAATAATACATCAAGATACTCACATATACAATTTTCATTTCACTCAAATTGGTACATCAAAGAAAAAAAATCATTTCTACAATTGTACTAACTCATGTCTGATTTAAATAATGGTCTTGAACTTTGCTTTTAAACATTTTTTTTAAACTCAGCAAGTGACTTGCATCTTTTCGGCTCAGTACCAAACTTATTCCACAAATTAACACCTTTTACAGAGATACACCTTTGCTTAATATTTGTTCTTGTTTTGTTTTTTTATAGACACTTGTACCCCTTATTGCACCCAGTTTAAAGGGTCCAATAATGTACACTTGAGGGTACTGTTCCAGTGGCAAACCATTACCCCCTTCAAGGTACAAATTTAGCAAATGTCCCCATTATGTTACTTTAAATTCACTTCCTAGTACACCAGATGACCATGTGCTGGTATAAAATTATGTATTTCTCAAAATCAAGATTGCTGGCATACTTGCAGCTGCAGTTAGACAGTCAAGGCTTCACTGTGCAAAGTGCAAGAATTTCAAGGCTGCGTGTTACTTGCGAGGCATGTTGACAGTCGATTATTCACTGTGTGAAGCCAAGCATGTCTACCTATGTGGTCTGCTGTTGTTTTTTTCCTGGAAAACACAAGAATAACCAGCTTGTTTTGTGAGTGACACATTTGCACTTGGGGTAAGTGGAATACTACTCCACTAGATCCAGCAGATGATTAAGAACAAGTGTACAAATAAACAGTGGGGCCTTGACATAGCCTACTAGTGAACTGATGAGTTTTTCAAGAGCTGTCATTGCACTGTATGGTGGCAGTGAACTCAGCTCACTTCACAACAAGCTGCACTTGGGCATAGCTTAATAACAATCCCAGTTCAAATGTACTCTCAAACGAAACATAAAACAGAAAATTACAAATTGTGTATTTAAAATAAACCACATATTTTTTGCCTTTAGGCTATGTCCGCTAACACATCATGCGAAACGCCATAGAAATGCTAACAAATAGCATTGAAGTGGCAGAGCGATAATTTAAAGGGGAAGTCGACCCCAAAATGTTGTATGTGTCCCCACTAGTCTAAACCAGGGGTGTCAAACTCATGTTAGCTCAGGGGCCGCATGGAGGAAAATATATTATAAAGTGGGCCGCATCGGGAAAATAACGGTATATAACTTAAAAACGATTGCCGTCATTTATACGCAGATTTTCGTGGACCATTCCTAAATTACGGAGCTCAACTGTAATCATATTGTTCCGAAAAATAACACAAATGCAAATGTAATGTGGTAAAGCTTTATCGGTATACGTTCCGGACGTGTTAAATCCACCTGTTTTGCATATATATTGTTCCCAGAATGCATTGCGTGGCGATGTTAATGATGTTATAAGGACGTTAATCCTTGTCATATCTATTTGTGTTACCAATAATTGAATGTGTCGTATTTAAGTACCGTAGTTTAAGTTGTGTGTAAAATAATGACATCCAGGACGACGATTCCCCATACAAGTTGCATTGCTCATCTGAGGACTACTTGTGAAATTAAAAATTTATATGTTTTGATTGTGGTCGGCTGATTAATTAGTCCGACATTACAATTTATTTATTTATTTATTTTTACTTTACAAAATCATCTCACGGGCCGGATTAAAACCCTTTGCGGGCCTGATCCAGCCCGCGGACCGTATATTTGACACCACCGGTCTAAACACAGCATTCTGATTAATAGTGTATTTGTGAAATATGAGTTGAGCAGCAAAATCCACCCATTTTCACACATCTCAGGTGGCGGCCATTTTGCCATAAACAAGTGAGCCGTGACTGGTTGTTACCTGAGCCGTGAGCAACTGTGATGTTATTCTCGGGCGACAGCAGGTGGCAAAATGGCCGTCACCTGAGATGGATAAAAACAGGTGGATTTTGCTGATTAGCTCATATTCCACAAATGCAATTATTAGAATGCCGTGTTAACATTTATAGGAAAGGGAGAAAAAAATAAGAACTTTAATTTCATGACTGCTTGAGCCTCCTTTGGCAGCAATAAACTCCAAATGTTTCCGGCAGCTGCAGATCAGACCATCACAACAGTCAGGATGAATTTTGGACGATCCTCTTGGAAAAAATTGCACTTCAGCAAGATTCTTGGGATGTCGGGTTAGAATAGTTCTTATAATTCCATATCTGATAATAAAAGAAAACACGTGTTCCACCAGGTAGCTGTCCAGTACTACTACGACTTCACCTGCAGCGAAGCAGGCGTTATTCAGCACAAAGGAAAGGAAAAACAGTCTTCAAAGGAGAAAAGGTTGGTGCAAACTTTCAGTGTTTTTGAATTTCTCACATACACATAGACATAAACAACAGCAGTGCCTGGGCCCAGGTGTGTAACGTTTTACTGAGATGACTTTACAGCCGCCACTTTGACACCGAGTTCTGTGACACATCATCCCACGCATGAGCAAACAAGAGCTGCTCTTTCCCCGCACAACTCCAAAAAACACAACATGTGGTTTTGTAAAATAAGGTAATCATCTTAGTTACGTTCTGCTTGCAGCACGTTCTGTCTGAGAACGTCACGCAGTAGACAACAATAAATGGAGTGTGCAGTCGGGAGAGGATCTGGTAATTGGGAGCGGGAGTCCGTGTCCTTTTAAAACCACAGGGGCACCGTGTGACAGAGTGATCCAATAAAAAGTCAGACCCCAGACTACTGAAGCGTTTATATCGAGGGACCAGGAAGTGGAGTGTTATTGAGAGCTTGTTTAGACTGACTTTGACTCCTCAAAGAATGTAGCCAAGGTCTAAAAAATAAATCTGATTTTGCACTTTTAGGTTTGGTTTCGAAATAATGATGTCACTTGTTTTTCTGGGTTTTAGTGGTTAGCACATCTGCATCACAGTTCTGAGGTTCAGGGTTCAAATCTCTGCTCCAGCCATCCTGTGAGGATCTTAGTTTATTTTCTGTATTTTAAAAATATCATTTAATTTACAAAAATAAACTCTGATTTTACATCCATCCTTCCATCCATTTTCTTGACCGCTTATTCCTCACGAGGGTCGTGGGGGGTGCTGGAGCCTATCTCAGCTGGCTTTTGGGCAGTAGGCGGGGTGCACCCTGAACTGGTTGCCAGCCAATCGCAGATTTCACAAATATTTGTCTGTTATTTCATGAAATAAAATGTAAAATTCAACTTTAAAACCCTTTAAAAAAAAAAAAGGAAGACAAATTTTCATTTAAAAATTTACATTTACTAAGAAATTAACAGTAAAACATTTGGAATTTTGTCAGAATTTCTTTGTGAATTTACAATATTTTAAAAGTGAAAATAAGTACAATTCTATAGATGGTAATATTCATTGTATTAGCATTTATTTTGAAATGACATCTAATGAGATATACACTGTAAAAAAAAAGAAAGAAAAAAAAAGTAATATATATATATATATATATATATATATATATATATATATATATATATATATATATATAAATTACTTCTTTTTTTTTTTTTTTTTTTTACTATATATGATTTTTACAGTGTATATTACTTCTGACGTCGCACTGCTTCAAGAAAGCCGCCCCATGATGCTTTTGAAGTCTGATTAGAATTTTCTGTCACAAGAAGGTAATCGCGTGTGAAAGGACCTCACAAAAGTGCTACAACCTCATCTTGTCTCTGAATTTATTACCCCTCATTGGATGTCTATTCTTCAGCCGCACGACTGGAGCCATCACGTCCACGATCGAGTGGGCTTCCAGCGGCTCTGATGACTCATTTGGCCCACAGACGTCATCCAACTCAAGGCAGGTGACTTTTGGTGTCTGCACGACATCATTATAGTGTCTCCATTGAATGCTTTGAAATACACTCAGTGGTCACAATATTAGGTACACCATCCATTGAGCTCCAAAAGATGTATCAAACATTTTGTGGCAAAGATAATAACCGAGGAACAAAATACATTCATATTGTGGTTGTAAATGGCTGCAGCCCGGCAACTCAGCATTAACAACATTGTTTATCCTCATCACATTGGCTTTTATGGACGCTGCGACTAAAAGAAGTTTCTAATTTCGACTTTCATAATATTTGTCTCTACTGTGTACTCTCCGGGGGGAAAAAAAAATCACTGATGGTAGTATTGACTCCTCCAACCAAGCAGAGTGGGAATTGAACATCCCGATCCAGTCCGCTGTGCTTATCCTCATCATCTCCAGATGGTTGAAGGCTTCCCATGTGACCTGCCACACAGTTCACTGAGGCTTGTTGCCATGGAGGATACTCCCAAGTCTGGGATGCTACTTATAGTGTCACTCTGCTGGGAGTGTCTGCTGGTTTACTTACTGTACATTGGAGAAGGGGACTTTGTTCAATTGGTTCTGTAGAAATATAGAAACATTATGTCATTATGAGCATTTTCCCCCACACTATCTTTTAGCAGTGGTCACCAACTCTTGCAACACAGTGATACCAAAAGGAATGTTTGACAAAGTAATTCCTGGCCTCTTACGTCCCAATGTGAAAATCAATAAAGTCCTCTTGATGAAAACATTTCATCATACAACAAAATGCAAATAAACCATTCTTCTAAGTATCTAAGTATTATTCTACCCTGTTAGTCTGTGAAGGTTCTGTTTTCTAAAAAATAAAAATATGTCCCATAAATCCAAATTCCATATGTGACAACAAACTTTTTGAGGGAACGTAAAGAGGAAGCCAACCTTAAATATTTTTTGACAATAATGTTTTATGTGACCCCATATAGTCTAAACATGACATTCCTATTAACCCTATTAATATTACATTTGTGGAATATGAGTTATGCAGCAAAATCCAGCCGTTTTTAGTCC
Organism: Festucalex cinctus; assembly: GCF_051991245.1. Lineage (NCBI taxonomy): Eukaryota > Metazoa > Chordata > Actinopteri > Syngnathiformes > Syngnathidae > Festucalex > Festucalex cinctus. The sequence goes on from NC_135414.1 coordinate 24,322,514, forward strand.
CTCTCACGGGGCGACCATTTTGCCACTTGCTGTCGACTGAAGATGACATCACAGTTGCTCATGGCTCAGGCAACAACCAATCACAGCTCACCTGTTTTCTGAACCTGAGCTGTGATTGGTTGTTGAGACCTGAGCAACTGTGTTGTCATTTTCACGCGACAGCAAGTGGCAAAATGGAAGCGGGTGAAGGCTTAAATCACCTTCCGTCTTTCTCCCTATGTAAAAATGTAATCTTGAGACGTGTTTGGTCGTTACCTGAGCCTTGAGCAACTGTGATGTCATTTTCACTCGACAGCAAGTGGCAAAATGGACTGAGAGGGATAAAAACAGGTGGACATATTCCACAAACGCAATATTAATCATTTAATTAAATGATTAATAAGCAAATAAATAAATAAATAAATAATGCAATTAATCCCTTTTAAAGTGGCATTATTACATCATGTGGCTTGTCACTTCCCAGTGTGACGCAGGTGATAGTATTCAGGTACGAGGCCAAAAAGATTTACACGGTGAACTTCTGCCGTGGAAGAGCGAAGCAAACACGATGAGTCAGCCAGGAGACGGTGAGTTCATTCGCACGTGCAGCCTGGAGACACAAATGGAATGAGAGGGAAAACCAGTGGAAAAATATTAACAGCAGCTATCTACACAGAAACGTAAGACTCTTATTTTTAAAAATCAATTTAATGTTGGACCAGATATGATCCAGTAATTAACCACCCCACCGCCACCCCGCCCTTCCCCACTCCCATACTATGCATGAGGCTATAAATGGTTGTGTTACCCTGGCAACCATTTGAACACTCATGGTCTGGACAATGTCAAGATTTAATTTTACTGTCGTAATGACTTTTCAGTATACTCCATTTTCTATCTCGGTTTCAGTCGCATCTGCAGGCGCTGTTTGCGCTTGGTCATGTGGTAAACACACACCCAGGACTTTTTAACAAGAGCCTGTTGCATTTAGAGAAGAAGTGATATGCTCGTTCGTTTTTGGTCCCGTCAGACATGAGCAGCAGCAGCGGACAGCGGCTGGTGTAATTTTAGCACAAAATGAAAAGAAAAAAAAAAGCCATCATTTTCTCCTCCGATGGGCGCGTTTGCCTCAAAAAGAACATTCAATTAGTGTCTGGAAAGTGTGCAAGAAGTGTTAAAAATAATAATAATAATGCAAAGTTCCGTGATGCGCGCACGTTTCTGCTCAGATAATAAAATGATATAAAATGTTGGGTCTAAAGAAGTGCAGTCTTCAAGGCTCTCGGCTCATTATTTTAGTCACATCATTTCCTGTGCAATCACATAAAGAATTTTGACATAACAAGGACAAATCATAGCTTTCTCGTGGGAATCGGCACTGTGGAACCTCTACAGTTGAACACACTTGGCTGTTCCAAAATATCCGATGTTCCCCAAATTATGTTGTGACCATTGGGTGCAATTTGGTGCAAAAGTGCAACGTGAATAGACTTTGATGTTAGACTTTGTTAAAATGGTACATAAATATATACTGTTTAAAATTATGAAGCACATAATTAACCTTAACCCCATAGCCACATGGAAGTTGAACATTTAGCTATTTTATCAGATATGTATTAGCTTTTTCTTGTACTTGTGTGACATTTAAAAATGTTCAATATTAATTAATCAAAGATGCTCTTCATTGAGTTTTATTATACAGCAGTTCATAGGGATGAGTGATTAAGGCCTTAACTTAAAAACTTTTTTTCAGTGGTTGTATAGTAAAATAGTTTCCAAATCCGTAACGAATCGGATTGTGTTCCACCAAACACTTTCCCCTGTTTTGTGTATTTTTCATGTGGCTTTTATCTGATTCATTTTTGTTTTCATTTAAGAGTGTTAAGCTCTAACAGTTGCGCATGTGAAATTGAAGCCAGCCTCTTGCTGGATTGATCTTTTGCTTCCAAGACAAAAGGTCAACCAGTGCAACATCTGCACAACAGGAGAGATTACGCACGCGTGTCTTCTTTTGTCCCAAAATAACTTTTGATCAAGGAGGGACGAGCGACGTCAGGCAGTGAGACCGCAGCTTAACTCATTCACTGCCATTGACGGATAGACACGTCAATGGGAACGGAATTGACTTAACTCATTCACTGCCATTGACGGATATACACATCAATGGCAGTGAATGAGTTAAAAAAAAAAAAAAAAAAAAAAGGTGGGACAATAAAGCCCTGCGATTTGGGGAAGGTCATTTTTGTCTGGATCGATTATCTTCTCACTCTTCTTCTAAGCATAACATTCCTGTTTTGAATCCAAAAACTTGAGTGATGCCTATCAACAGGAAAATAAATGATTCTGATATGTTCCCGTGAAAGTAGAACAGATGATCACATTACATGCCGTGCTGAATCAGACTTCACATCGCCAACACGACCTATTTCCTGTTAACGCATTAACCCACTTTTAATGTTCTTTTACACAATGACAACGATGTAAAGGATATGCTGTGCACAAGTGATGAGAACAAATGGTCGGTGATGCGGGTCACTGTGTTGCATAACACATAAGGCGATGATATAGTCCCTACGGCCAAAGAAAACACGGAGGAAGCGTAACTCAACACAAAGAATCAGGGGAAGTATAACATCTAAAAAATGTGTTGATTTTGAAGTAAAAGTGACATTTTTCTTCACAATTTAAAACGGTTCCCAGCTGTCTTCATCTGCGACATGCTTTCATTAAAAACAACAACCCAGTGATCAAAAAAGATGGCCTAATTTACACCAGTGTTTCCCAGCTTGTATTGAGCCAAGGCACATACTATTTTGAATTATAAAAACATGTCACAGTGCACCAAGCAACCAAATGTGTCACAAAAAGTAGCAAACCACCGCCTAGTCGCAGTTCGCTATTATCAAATTCAATTTTTATGTTCATCTCTTTATTTACTACATCTTATATTTATTTACTGATGTAAAATGTATTTACATCATCATTTACTTGTAAAAAAACAAAAAAACAACAACCTTGTATTCGCACTTCAAAATGTTTCTTTTGTTCTTGTTTACTGCAAAACTGATGTTTATGTTTATGTACAGGCTAAGCACTTCCTGTTCTTAAAGCGCTTTATAAATAAAGTTGAGTTGAGTTGATGCACACACTGCTTCATAATCAGGAGTACGGTGCATTTAGTAAAGTGCGTGTCACAGTTTTTGACTCAATTATCAGTAGTTGCGCTACCTAGTGGAGATACTTGTGAACTGCAAGCAAGCACCTTTCACACAGATTAGTACGCAAAACAGTGGCGCCTACACACATCACTATGGAATTCTGTGACGTATGCTAATTTACTCTTTGCACACATCCACTACTTCCTGAACTCAACACCACGCCTTCATTTCCTGTCTTTCATGAGTGGACAAGCTGATTAATCCAGGTGTGCTTGATCTCAGTAACTACAACGACATTGGCCAGACACACCTGGATTAATCAGTTTGTCCACTCATGAAAGACAGGAAACAAAGACGTGGTATTCAGTTCAGGAAGTAGTCAAGCTGTGCAAAGAGCCCCATTGTACTACACTCGAGGTGGAATGGTTTTATATTTTACACAAACCCAGATTTGAAACTTGCAGCCATATGAAGAGTTGCCAATAAAGTGTAATGTTGTCCAAATAACCAGGAGATACTCATTGCATGTGGAGACCAAAATAGTTTGGTTGAAGCGTCAAAGCGTATCGGGCCACAGTCGCGAGCAGCTGTGGAGGAGCAAAACAAGTCGGAGGCAAACATGCTGTGTCGCCAGCGGCCTAATAAACTGGACCACACTTGCTCCACTACATGCTGTTCACTTTCTTCTTGCTCCAGCACGCAAAGAGCAACACTCTGATCCCCGTCTCTGTATTTGATTGCTTTGCTGTCTTCAGACAAGGCAAGAGGCTCGAGACGTGTGGTGACTCCCAGCACCACAAAAGTCTATCTTTCCCTTCTCTCGTGACGGTCAGCTTCGCTGAAATTACAATGCAGACTGCAGTTCAAAAGGTTTCTAAGGGTTTGTATGAGTCTACATATCAATTTCAGTTATGTGCTGTAACAAACATACTGTTTACAACGGTGTTTTCCAACTTATTGGGCCATGGTCACCACACACCAGCAAACAAAAATGAAAAACTGTCGTAATTTTCCTTGCATTGCAGTTGAGCTGAAGCCTTTCCCAGCTGAGGGAGAGAACTGGGAGCTTTCAGCCTATTGAAAGCTGTGATATGATTGTGACATATCATTTAAAAAAGCCAACATAAATAAAGCTATTTGTTCATTTGTACATTATTTTAAGAACAATTTTAAGAATACAACAACCCCACCACCTTTTTTTTTTTTTTTTTTTTTTTTTTTTTTTTTTAAACAAAGGTGCATTTTTTTTTCCTTTCGATTAATTTATTTAGGGAAGACAGTTGTACTTCCCAGAACATAAGGCACAATATTAGAACAGGGGTGCTCAAACTTTTTCCTAAAAAAAAAAATTAAAAATTAAAAATTAGGGTGGCCATAGCCCTGTATTCCACTAGAATAAATCAGCCCCCTGTTGTCCACATTCACAATTTAAAGCATGAGTAACAGGTAATAAGATGTGCAGTGTTTACTTGAGTATCTTAGTTAACCATTAATGTGATATGTTCACAAATCAGACCTTGACACCAACAGAAGAAAGTTAAAGAAAATATTTTTTTATTCTAAAACTGAAATATCTTAATTCTAATATCTTAATTACAAAGAGAGATGTTGTTAGTGTTGTAGTTGCTTTCTTTTTATTATTATTATTTTTATAAGACCAATTTCTTTATTCTTTATATGAAGTTTTGTAGTGCAAGTCAATACATTTGAATATTCCCTTGATTGCCCTCATACTAGCAAGACCAGCAGGGTTGCGTGTTATTTCCATTGTGTTGGTCAATGCTTCCCCCTGTTGGTCAGACACTGTCAACGGATTTGCTCCAAGTGCAGCATAGGGGGGAAATACCAGAGAAGTATGTTAAAATCTTTCTACTTTTCAGAGCATTATCTATTACTTGATCCATTGTGAAAGTGTGTAAAGGTCGGTTTGTCATGACCATATTTGCATTTATGAATAAAAAAAATGAGCCATAAATATTAACAAATGAATTCTGAAAGGTATTTGTGAGTCTTGTTCCATCTTTGTGATTCTTGTGAAGCAATTACAAATTGGTACAATAATGGCTCCATATAATTCCTGTCTCACTGCGCATGCGCGCTGGGAACCCGGAATGTTCTCGTTGCCGAGGCCTGTCTTGTGCGCAGACGCAGTTGAGGCGTAGAACAAGCAGGCGAAGGGAGCGACTGGCACACCGCAGAGGGACAATTTGGCCCTTAGGCTGAGCATTTTGTGGATTTGGGTCGACAGAGGCATCGATTACTAAAATGACCAGTGGGTATCGACATATATAAATTTACCGTAAGGCATTATATACTTCACAGCAGCTGCATGCCATTTTCGCAGACGAGTTCTGGCGCCGTCTAATTTCTGGAATAGATGTCACGTCTTCTCGCGGGGCTTGAACGTTTTCAAATGTATCCATAATAAGCCCGCTTATATTTATTTGTTTCCCTCTTGAGAGACACATAATACGATCGGTATCTGCGAGTTTAATAGCATTTTTCGTTAATCTGTTTAGGATTGTCTGCTGTAGCTAGTTTTTGATCTGCCTATAATTGACTGAGACAAATGCTCTTGAAGCGCATCTCTATAATCTATAGCGTCGCATTGATCACTTAGAATGACATTTTAAAAATAATGCTCGTTAAATAAAGTACATTAGGTTTATATCGGGTGTGTCTAACTTGTTTATTGTGTTGTAGCCTGCTTGACCTGTTCCTTGTGTTGTTGTGGTTTGAGCTATGAAGCTGCTCCACAGCGCCCTCCTGCCACGTCGTCTGCTTTTATACCCTGGAACACTTGATTCCTCCGTTTTACGACACAACACAATTCGGAGTTACGAACGTCGCTTGGCACAGTTAAAACCATACTTGCTGAACCACCCACCCGCGCCCATTTAATTGTTAAATATTTATAACCTAGGAATGTTTGTACCATAACTATTCAACTCTGCAAGCAACAAGCATAGTGTTCCCTGCCTAGACGTCCCCCTCAAAAAAGATTATAAGAGCTTGTTACTAGTGACAGCCAGTATAAGCAGATATTGATTTTTTTAAAACGATGGTAATCAAACTGGTAATGAGTCTATGTCCACAGTGAGAGCCTGATGTGGACCGTGCCACAGAGCATTCAGACTGCTCGAATATACAAAGAAGAAGCTAGGCTAGCAGTTAGCTCATCGTGCAACTACATTGTGTTTGTAAAGCCGTATTTGTTTTTCAGGGGGAAATCAACGCGAGCTTGCACGCCAAAAGAATGCCAAGAAGGCCAACGAGAGCGGCAAGGGGAAGAGAAATGACGACGGGCTCTCGGCCGCCGCTCGGAAGCAGCGGTACAAGACATTATGTCAAGAAACGCCTAATTGTGATTCAGCGTTAATTAGTTTCATCCTAATGACACTTCTTGTCTTTTCCCCTCAAGGGATGCTGTAATAATGCAGCAAAAACAGAAAAAGGCAGATGGCGGAGAGAAAGACAACCCAAAGTCCAAGTGAAGAGCTGATTTCATCCCGTATTCAGCATCCTTCCTGATAAATATAAAAGCCAGTCATGTCTTTTTTTCTTTTTCTTTTTTAAATATCCAAGACTCAACATAGAATTGAGGCTACATTCTCTCCCTATGGCAAATGATTATGGAATTTTATTTAACTTTTTTTCTGGGGTGAATTTGTTCACCATTAACCCACACTGACGCCAAATGCATGCAGAGGAGCGTCAGTGCTTTTAGCAGCAGGAGAAAGATGAACAATTGTCCACACAACGCGTCGTCGTAGCTGTTGTGTATTTTCTTGTACAAAACATGTCTCCTGATGGTTACAAATAAAGAGTATCTTTGTAGATCATGCTCGCGTGGCTTATTATGATATATTGCATTTGTGGTGAATTGTGCTGGGTATTTTATTTTAAATTTAACTTAACTGAAATCTGATGACAAGCCACCAGGTGGCAGCAAAGACCGGTGAGAAAGGAAACGGTGGTGGAAGAGGACAGGAACTGGAAAGTACCTGGATGCACAGTACGATATTATGCTGCATTCGAGGATGGTCGGAAGTCGGAAATATCCGAGTTCAAACCAGGAAGTGCGTCCGGGAACGCCCCCTTGAACTCGGAAATTCGACTCGCGAAGTCGGAAAAAACCAAGGACGCCGACTTCACCTGCGGACTACAATGTGACGTCACTCTGAATGGCAAAACACAATTTACTGAGTATAAAACTAGATTGCTTTCTTCATTCATAAATATTCACCATAACTTCATGTAACCCAACGTACGTGACAGTATTGCCGCTATATCCCTGCATGAAATTATACGGTAAACTACTTAACTGTATTGAATGTTTATGAAATAAGATTAAAACAATAAATGAAGCAAAATTGCAAAAAGGTAAGTTTTCTGGAGGTCAAATTGAGTTTTGAGGACCAAAATAACAGTTTATCACTATCCGCCAATTTGGTTGTTTACCTTCACCTCGAACGCTTTGAGGTCGGAACTGGGAAGTTTCAACTCGGATATTTCCGACTTCCGACCATCCTCGAATGCAGCATTAGTTCTACCAAGTAGATGCAGGTAAATAGAATGTAACGGGGCTTAAAACTGGGTAACGGCTATCTTAAACCATCCTCACTGAAGTCAAAGCACACACACCATCTGCTGGATCCCCCCACAACCCCAACTTAGACATCAATTTTACATTTAGATAAAACTAAGACTCGGTGTAGAAAGAATTATAGAGCGCAAAGCTCTGTCAAAGGTTAACTTTCTATCCATAACATTTTGTCGTTTGGGTCTGCGGTGAGCAGGAGCCTATCCCACATACAGCCACTAGATCTGCAAACCTGTACAGACTGGGATGTTGCTTACCCATTAACAATGACAGTACTCACCTGTAACACATTAGCATGCGTTCAGTCAGAGCAGCATGAGGGGATGCACTTTTCATCTTCTGCTTCACGCTTGTTTGATGATGCCAACGTCTTCAAGACCACGCATGACTGACTTGTATGATGGGCTGTGTGCTTTTCCATTCTGGTCACGTGCCTCAAAAGTAGCTACAAGCACCCCACCCATACAGCTACACAATATCGTGTAGCATAGAAATAATACAAAAATAATAGGATAAATAAAATAAACATGCAAAATAGAACGAGCGTTTCCCCACATGTAAAATATACAAATATTTTGAAAATTTTACTTTTTTTTATACCAAAAATTAACAAAAATCAAAACAGCATTTTGTTTGTCCATATGTAATAAAAAAAAAATCAATTTCTTTGATTTTTATCCATCCTTCCATACTCAAAAATACCAATTGTAAATACATATTTTCTGAACACAGAATGAGTGGGTTACTGATGCATCATAATACTAAAAATCACATTACATTAAAAACTATGAGCAATCTTTCAAATTTAAAATAATCAAAATAAATTGAAAAAAGATCATTTATGTACATTTTATGAAAAACAAAAACTTAATAGTACGAGTGCTCCTTTCCATTTTAAACACGTCAAAACTACTCACACAGGAGTCTGTCAAAAACATTGATTTTATTCATTTATCTTAAAAACTTTAAAATAAAGTGCTTTTTATGTACATTATAACAAAAAAGTACATTATAACAAAAACAACCGTCACAATTCATCCAAAATACAAAAAAATACAGTTCACAAGTATTTACAAAACTAATAATTATAATAACAATAAAAAATAATAATTAAAAAAAAAGAGACAAGGGAATCATGCAGGCAAGACCACATTTGTCTACTTTGTTTTTCAGTCAACTTGAGTGTATGGCGTTTAGTTGGTTGAGACTGATATGGAATACTGAATGTAGATGTATTATGCTGGTCTTTATCATTGGACTGTTTGGAAAAGGAAAAAAAAAAATCTTCAAAATAAAAAAGCATGAGGTGGCAATTACAGGAAAATGGCTGTATAATAACACATCTGGCTACATTCATGTCCAGTACAGTGTGTTACATCACTGAGGAGCCACTCAAAACGAAGCAGGCTATAAATTGCTCTGGAACAAAAAGCTTGTCAATAAATATGCACGACAATAAGGCCAAATGGTAACTATGCATCGGTTTGTGTCATCAGAAAGGCATGTGTGTGCAAAATAACAATAATAATTAAGAAAAGCGGCTAACATTAACAATGACCCGTGTTATTGTGAATCGGAAATGCTGGCACGTGGCGAAATAAAGGCAGAATAACAAAGGCATTTGATACTTTTATGAGGCAAGCAAGCATATAAAAGCAGGAAGTTCTTTTAATCATGTAGTCAATTTTCCAGGGAGTCCTCAATTAATTATTGTGTTTTGTGTTATTTAGGCTACAAGGTCTGTGATGTGTGGAACCACAGGTGTCGATGTTAAGTTCCAATTTATAAATTTTTTGGCATGTTTTAAACTGCAGTGTCACCTTTTGAGTTATTGTGGTACCATTCCTAGCATTGCTAGCAGCTAATAGCCTATTATAGCCCTATTATATTATATGTAATTGGCATAGCTATGGTCCTCTTATTAAACAGTATAATTAGATGCCATTCCTGCTTTAATATGTTTGATCCACAGAGGTGGCAAATCCAGGTCCAGAAAGTTAAAACCCTGCCACAGTTTGGCTTTAGCCCCAGGTGCTTGCTAGCTAGTTAGCGCCCTAGCAGGTAAACGAGCACCAGGTGCTCTGTGGCAAGAGGTTTTTACTTTCTGGACCTGGATTTACTCTGTCAATGTCATATGTCGACAAACACGAGTGTCCTCATCAACAGTAGCCTATTGCGACAGGAAACTATTTTGGGGAGCAAACAGTTCAGTTCTATTCTCTACAACACATCTTACACGAAGTCCCTTAAAAGCTCACACGCACGCACACAATATTAAGCACAGTCAGTCAATATAATCAAAGCAAAAAAATAAACCGAGCACTTTTTGCGCTCTACGCTGTGCAATTACACTGTCAACTGGATGTGACAGGACAGAACAGCCAGTTGTCGGTTAATCTGTGTTTAAAAGGTTTTCTGCTGAAATAGATACAGCAAGTTTATAGTTCAGTGAAATGGTGCTGTACATATTTCAAGACGCGTAGTAATATTGTTCACTGTGAGCTTCCTCCATCTTTGGGAAAAGTCTTTTTAAGTCTCGATGGTGTACACAGAATGTTTACGATGGTCCCTGTTTTCTCGCACTTTTCTCAGTAGTTTGAATGTGGAACTTGACATCCTGTGCAAACACCCTGATTCTTTGTGCTTTCACATTGTGAGAATCGAGTGATGGTGAGTATGTGCGGGAAGAAACCAAATTTTTTGCATTGACTCCTCAATTATGTTCTTCAAAGTAGAATTGGGCAAAATTTCAATAAGTCACTTTTTCAAATTCACTTTCTATAAAAGAAGTAGAACAGGACCTCAGCGATGGGGAAGGTGAGCTATCCATCCATCTATCCATCATTTACGCAAACCTCTGATAAAAACGCTTTTCTGCATTAACTAGTAGTGACTGACTGACTTTATGTTCTCTGCTATGTGGGTCAAGCTTTTGAAAAGAGGAACACCGATTTGATTTGAAAGAAACAACAAATGCATTATTTGGAGACGTGCTTTTCATTGGACTGCGGCACCAGCCCAAGTTCAGCAGATGGTAAAGTTTACCGGTATATTTAATAAAGAGTAGTGATTAAACTGTCAGTAGACTTGCCTTATCATCTGAACAGTAATTAAAAAAAAATAAAATGTGTCTGATTGACTTCCTGCTTTCTGCGGAATTTCCCTGTCCTTTCTCTGCTGTGGGTCAGCGTCCAAATAAAGACCATTGAAATAAAATGCTTTTCAGAGTAAAAGAAAATTAAAAAAATCCTTAAATTTGGAGATCCAGCAGAAGTCCAATTTTATATTTTATACAGTACGTAGTGACTATCGCTGATCCAAGTCATTAGTTAAAAGTGTGTACCATTGCTGTCCGAGGAACAGAGTTTTAAAAATGTGACATTTTAAAAATTTGGAAAAAGTAAGACATATAAGTTTTTATTTTAAACAAAATTTGGATATACGTGCCCAGTATAGTAGTCACACTCAATGGGGACCTAATGGAGAGTAAAGGACAACACGGAGAGTTGTCATGAACAGGAATTCAGGATTTTTCACCTGGCTCGTTTGCTCGAGTCTTGCCTAGCAACAAGTGACCACACAAAAACGTGATGTGCCCAGGAAAAAGCAATTATGCTGCTTTACATTGTTGTACCTGCTAACTAACAGTTTCTATTTTAATTTTGACATTTTTTTTGTGGTCTATGCAATTGAGTACATTGTTGTAGTAAGACAGACAGTAAGCGAGAGTAGTGTAGTTTTGCCAACCGTTGTATAAAAACGCCACTGAATACAGAATGATACTTTAGAGTCTATTGCAAAAGTCTCTAATGAAGAATGTGGGAGTGGTCATCACAACGCAATGGCACTATTGCATTTCGAAAAGTTAATTGTTGCTTTTTTGTGTGTGAGATTTTTGGCACAGAGCATGGGATGATTCAGTGCGACCCTGAAGATTTATTTTTTATTTTTATTTTTTTACTCCTTGGCTTTCTGTTAAGTAAAGCGGGGTAATGCACATAGCGACTTTTACACACGACAAGATAATCTGAAATATTTGTTCTTACTGCTCTTGTAGTGCGATGTACTCAAGATGATCAGCAGAGCACACTGCACGCATAACAATGACTGCTGCAGTCCCAGGACTGACCTGTGAGAGGCAGCATGGTGCATCAGGACAGCCAAAAAATACAAAGAAGAAATAGAAGTTGGATCGAGGCTGTGTTCGGAATCACTCTTTATCCACTATAGCGCGTCTTGGCCATTAGTAGTGCTGTTTGAATTCATAGTGAGGATGTCTTTAATATATCTCACAATACTTGTTGAAAAGTGGTGAAAAGCAGTAGGTACAGTGGTGATACAGAAAAAAGTAAACGCATACAATACAACTGGACATAGAGTGCTTTGTTTGCATTCATTTTGTAAAATATACTCAACTCATGTAATAATTACTTATTTGTTCAATATTTATGACTGCGTCTGAAGTTTGCAATGATGTAATTTAATTTCAAGTAGTGTTCCCAAACTATTTTTCAATTCTGGCCTTCCAGTGTCGAGTTTGTAAGCTCTCCTTGCGCTTGTGTCAGGTTCCTTCAGGTGCAGTCCCCCCCCCCCCACGACACGGTGTTTATTGCTTCAAGAAGCCACAAGGTGGCAGCAAAAGACTGCTTATGCCCCATTGAAATTCTTCAACTCACTTTAACAACCTTCCTTGAAGCAAGATACCACTAGATGGCGCCAAATCAACGCTGCTGAATGACAGGTCTGGTTAAGAAAAAAAATAATAGAAAAATAGGCAAAAGGCTCACTGTAGTCCACTATTTAAAAAAAACAAAAGAAAAAAAACAAAAAGATTTTACAGTGATTTAGAGGAAGTTAATTAGTGAATGAGTCCGAACACAGCCCAAGTTTGTGTTTATCTGGTAACTTTATATTGCGGTTGCAATTCTACTTGTCTTCTTGTCATGTTTCTGATGTTGACTAGCACAACCAATTGCTCCCTCTCTTCGTGTCAGGCACCACGTTTCATGTCACGATCGCAAAGCCGGTGGATCGGCCAATCTCAGTGTTGACCACAATATAAAAAAAAAAATAAAAATGTGTAAAATAGTAAATACTGAACAGGTTAATTGCACAGTTCAATCTTTTAGTGACATCCGAAAGTCAGACCTTTGCTGGCTTTGAAATGTTTTCGGTATGCATGTGCCCCGCTTAATGCTCTCGTACCTGCACGATAGGCGCTCGCCGTCCACGGCGCCTTCACTGGTACACGAGTAGACTTTTTCATTTCAGGCCATACATTCAGGAGGTACAAGTCAGCGTGTTTGGTGTCCTTTTCTCCACTCATGTCTCATCATCCATCATCGTCCACACGGTCTTCACGAGAAAGCATTTTGTCCTCCTCAAACCTGAACATGGTGGCTTTTGCGCAGCCGGGGGCAGTAGACGCCAAAGGACATTTGACTTGACGACATAAATAGTGAGAAAGCGTCTTCTGTCTTGCATCGCCACTCTCTGCATGCATTTTGTATGCAAATAGTGGCCATGAGGAAATTGACTAAAACTATCGGAGAGCAGCTGCCAAGTCCTCTCCTCAACCCTGCCGAGCTCCTTTTCCCGTCCCACGCGCAGCTCGAAAGCAAAGAAAAGGCGCAACGTAAAATGCAGCGGGGGGGTCTCGTCTCACACGATGGAGTCTTTAATCTCCGAGCCTAACCGCACCCGGGGCCGGGGGCAAGTGGGCGAGTACTCTACGTGGCTCTCCTTGGCGTTGAGCGGTCGCCCGTCCGAGGCGTCGGAGAAGCTCTTGCTCTCCGGCGAGGACTCGCGGGTGGGCGTGCTGCAGATGTAGTTGTCGTTGAGCGTCTGGTAGCCCTTGTGGTCCGACGTGGACACGGGCATGGCGTTGCCGTTGAGCGGCAGGCTCTCGGCGGGCTTGCCGGCGATCCGGGGCTTCTTCTGCGGCATGCTGGCGCACTCGCCCTGCTTGAGCACCGACTTCATGTGGTCGCGGTTACGGTAGACGACGAACAGGGAGAAGACGACGAGGGAGAAGGCCAGCAGGGCGCACACCACGATGAGCTCGTTCCAGTACGTCTTGGTGTGAATCTGCTCCGAGCGAGACTCGCCCGGGAGGATCATGACCTCCTCGCGCCTCACGTGCGGCGTGCGCGAGCGGCCTGCCGCCGCCGTCGCCGTGGCGCTCTCCTGCCGGGGCTCCGCTCTCACGCAGTAGTTGGCCAGCAGTTGGCGGAAGTTCTCCTCCTCCGACCAGCACTCGTAGGTGTCCGTCTTGTCGGCCCGCGCCACCACCACCAGGCTGCCCTCGGGCGTGGCGTACAGGGACTGGCCGGCGCCGTCGCTGTAGCGCCACTTCCTGTGGGCCAGGTTGGAGCGCAGGTTGCAGGGCAACACCCGGAATGTGTTCGTGGGGATTGTGATCAGCTGGCAACGGGTCCCACCTGACACAAACAACGCATTTGTGCCAATGTAAACAACTTTTTTGCGTCACAGTAAAAGCCACAATATCCAAATGTATTTTTCACAAATGTTGTTTTAAAGAGGAAACAGTAATATGTTCTATGCAGCCCCACTACTCTAAATACGGTATTTTTGTTAATACTACATTAGAGGAATATGAGATAAACCAATTACCGGTAATATCAGAAGGCAGCCATTTTGCTACTTGCAGTTGAGTGAAAATGACATCACAGTTGCTCAGGTATCAGGTAACAACCAATCACAGCTCAGCGTCAGAAAACAGGTGAGTTGTGATTGGTTGTTACGTGAGCAACTATGATGTCATCTTCAGTCGACAGCAAGTGGCAAAATGGCCGACCGCTGGAAATCTTAAGCAACAAATGTACAAATAAATACTTAAGAAAATCTCTTTACAAAGTTAGAAAGATTATGCCGCATGGGATTTTTTTTCATTACAAATAAAGTTAGAGAAATACATTTAAAAATATTACACAACATTTTCCAAACATGCTTGCTTCACGTTTTATAAATATTGACGACAAGTGTTCTTTTTGTAAAGCTGTACCGGAAAATCTAACACATTTATTTATTGATTGCCCCCTTAGTGCAGCTTTTTGGAAGGATATTGAAAATTATTTTATGTGTATTTTATGTAAACATAAGATTGCATTGGATGGTAAAAACATTATTACCCTTTTTGAATCTAAGAACAAAAAAATGGTCATCTTTGGTTACTGTAATATGCATGTTATGTTGGGAATATTTCATATTCATAAATGTAAATGTCTAAACTCGAAACCTTTATCCAAAATTATTTTTGATGGAAATTGACAATTATTTTAAGATTCTTAAATTTGTAACAAACAAAAATGTCATTTGATAATTAATGTCTATGTAGAATTATTTAGAAAAAAAAAAAAAAAAAAGAATCTTGGAGCTAACTGAATGTTTTTTTTTTTTAATACATTTTATTTAGATTTTATTATTATTATTATTATTATTATTATTATCAATAATATTATTTTCCTATGGGAGTCGTGTAAATTGGATTGACTGATATCTGTATTATTCATCAATGTTTAATAATAATAATATATTATATATATATATTAGAATATATTATAATAATAATAATATATAATATATATTTTTTTTTAATGGCCTCCCCTGACATGGATAAAAATGGTTGAATTTGCTTCATAACTCATATTCCACAAATGTAATATTAATCACAATGAGGCGATTGTCAAGAAACATCTAATGTTGACTTCCCCTTTAATGTTGCAAAATTCTTTAAGAATCACACTCACGGGCAGGTGCTGGTCGGGTAGATCTCGGCCCGGAGAACGTCCTGTTACAAATAGACGAAGTGTCGGCCTCCTCCACATCTTGCTGCCAGTGGCTGAGACAGAACATGACAGAAAAACACCCACAGCTGCACTTAAGTGACATGTTGTGCGCACATGCTCTTCCATCTACCGCAAGTCTTTCATTAACGGCGTGATCACAGTGCCAGTTCAGCGTGACAAAGATGAACAATCTTCTTTTTAACAGCATCTTGTGCAAGCTCACAATGTGACCGTTGGCCTGTTTTTTATTTGTTTTGATACACAGTGTGGAACCACTTAATTGTACGTTAGTGTCTATGATAATTCAGTCCTAAAAAAATGTGCCCTCTTAAAACGTCAGAAGTCACGCCACAACGATGATGACATCAGGTCGCCACCATCAAATGGTTAACGTCAAATGTTTTTGAATTGTTCTTTGATTGTTGCGACAAGCAGCAGCCACAGAATGAAACTGCTGTCCACCCTGTCATGAAGAGGTAACTGCCCCTTTAAGAAACCCTCTGATGTTTTCAGTGACATAAGAACCACCATTTTCTTCACCAGAGGCGGAGTAGTAGCAGAATATTTGCACTTCTGGGTTGTAATTTTCATCGTATTTTGTGTGCGGGTGGACGTTATCAACCTTAACGTCCACTCTGTCATACAGAAATATCAATTGATATAAAAACCTTTCAGACATAAACAGCTTAGAGTCAGCTTTCCATCTGATCTTGCCAACCTACCTGTCAGGCGGTGCCATCCTGACATCCCGACAAAGGCGTCCGGTCCAGGCGCAGTAAGGGTCTCTGGACAGGACACACTCTCCGCAGCTTAGGTAGTTTGAGCAGTTGGCCACGGGGACCTCCACCAGGCCCGAGTAGGACGACACAAACAGAAGACCCTGCAGAAGGACGGACAAAATATGTTGGGTATTAATCAGAACCTTCCAGCTTCTCAAAATTCCGTAAAATCACAAACATACATCCACTCCTTCCATTTTGTTGTCATTAAGGTCACACAGGATGAGCTGCAGAATATGCTAGCTGACTTTGGGTAAGAAGTTGACTACAGGGCACATACAAATCACCCTCTTAAAATAATTGCCTAAGATTTTTTTTTTCATCAAATCATATCTTGATGCAAATGGTTAAATTTTTTTAGTGTTTCCTGAAAATTCTGAAAAAATGACTTGGGCGATTATTTTAAGAACAACCATTCTCATTCACAACTATGGATAATGTAGAGCCTTCAATGATTCTAATGTGCTTGTTCTTGCAAATAGCAAAGTATGAAGGGAAAAGATGTGGGGGTGGACAGAGAGTGGTTAACTCATTCCTTCCCCTCCAAGAGTTATCTTGGGTATTTAAAATATGTGTCTCGCCCCCATCCACGAATTAACTGGGGTTTTGCGTTTTTTTTTATTTTTATTTTTATTTTTTTTACTGCACTGGACATAGGACAACCTCATGCAAGTCCCCAGCAAGTATTGAGCTGAAAAAAAAAATAATTGTAATGAGGTGTAATTGCCAGCAGATGGCCACAGTAGCTTTGATCAGAGGAGGGCCAGCATGTAGGCAGTGGACAAGGAACACAATATTCTGTAGGCCATGGGTGGCAAACTGCATTCCTCGAGGGCCGGAGTCCTGCAGGTTTTATAGATTTCCCTACTCGAAGTGCAGCTGATTCCAATTAACAGGCTCGTTATCAGGCTTCTGCAGAGCTTGCTGATGAGCTGATCATGAATCAGCTGTGTTGAAGAAGTGAAATATCCAAAACCTGAAGGACTGCGGCCCTCGAGGACCGGATCTCGCCACCCCTGCTGTAGGCCTTCAAAAATCGGTTAAAATATTATAAAATGGCTGGCATTGAGGGGATGGCAGCGCTGCAAATGGCTGGCATTCAATGAGTTCATGGGTGGCCATCGCCCCTCCTGGCCACCATCTAGTGCTGCCCCTGTTTCAACCTCCAATCTCAAAACTGTGAGGCATACAAACTCACCAATATCATACACCGT
Organism: Festucalex cinctus; assembly: GCF_051991245.1. Classification (NCBI taxonomy): domain Eukaryota; kingdom Metazoa; phylum Chordata; class Actinopteri; order Syngnathiformes; family Syngnathidae; genus Festucalex; species Festucalex cinctus. The sequence goes on from NC_135414.1 coordinate 24,340,055, forward strand.
GCTGGAGATGGCATACATGTCACGTTTGTGTTTTGATCAGTCCATATAAGCAGTTTGAATTACTGTCAATAATGAATGAGCAAATATATTAGTTTTTTCCCCCCCAGATTCAAAGTACTTAAATGAAGCTTTGCTATAGTTTTTATGAGCATCAAACTTCAATGAACGCAACTAACAGCCTACATTTCAAGTGTTTGAATTTCATTTTCCTTACCAATGCACACAAGCACATGCAGAGCATGCAAACTCAACAAAGGAAGGCTCACATTAATTTACGACCCAAAGTTTCAGAACCACGAGGCAGCCGTGCCGAACGCTATACCTCTGTGCTGCCTCACGCCAAAACAATTACATAGTTAAAAACAATTTAAGTAAATAGAGCACAAAATCTGTCCAGATGTTCTCCTGCTTGGCGCCAGCAGGGTAGTTAAATTGGAGGCGACCACGCATACACGCAATATTGTCCTCAACTCATTTGACCAGCTTTGATGCACACACTTTGGAGTCTATATTAAGTCTGTCTTTCCCACTTGTTCAATAAACAAACATTACTGAATCATCTTGTTTGTCTTTCATCGGCCAGAATACATGGGAAAGTATCTCGGCCTTTATTAGAATGACATAATCTTTCGATAAGAGTCCATTTTGGCCCCTGGGAGAGGCCATTATGTCATAAAGAAAGGAAGGTAATGAAATTGAGCTGCGGCTAAAACACCGGCGAGGATCATAAACTCTGCTCCAGATGGCCAAATAACTCTTAAGAAAATGCGGCAAGACGGCCCCAGAGGGGAAGGATGTCTTCAGGCTGCTCGGTAAATTTAGCACTCGTGCTGTTTTTTCTTTAAACGAATTATAATCTGGAAAATGTATTTACCCTCTGAGGGTCCAGTTCGATGTGCTGCACGGGCTGTGGTTCGGGAAACAGAACCATCTCCTCGATGATGTGCATCTTGTCGTTGGTGTTGACGGCCTTGTGCAGCTTCCCGTCATCTGCGCACAACAGGGAAAAAAAAAAAAAAAAATGGGTTGCCGGTTTGAAACCCATTACATGCTAAAACTATGGACTTGAAAATCAGCTCTTCTGTACTTATGTAACAATGGGGGTAATTAATGATTAACGAGGCTGGGTGAAGATCCAAAGCCACTTTCAAGTGATGGCCAGACTACACTGTCTGAAACCCGATTATGCAAAACAAACAAACAAAAAAAAAAAAGAAAAAGAAAAACTCACTTGACATTCTTTCTATTATGTCAAAGTCAGATGGAGGCAGAGCTGCATTGAGTTTTGTTGTATAAGAACGTATAATTTACAGTATTTTGACATAAGCATGCTACAGACATGTTATTAAGACAGTTGGGAACTGTTGGGAATTGTGAAAATAACGTTTTTTTTTTTAAAAAGCAACACAAATATTTCTCTGAAACTGCCCCCCGTTGTGGTCCAGTCACGATACAGAATAGTTAATATTTTTTTCCCCCCCAACCTGTTCCGATGAAGAGCACATCGTAGGCCCTCTCCATGCCCTGGATCTTGTGAACGGCGATCTGCGTGTAGCGCACACTGCGTTTCAGCAGCAAGGGGGCGCTGCGGATCACGCTGTCCATCAGGAAATGGTCCTTGACAAAGTTGAGCACCTTGTCGGGCATATGCAAGGACGACTGGATTCCCATTTGCCTGGCGTGGTTGGTCACACACTGCGCGGGCGGGGGAATACGAGGCGAATAATTAAATACACGTTCATCCAAATAGAGAGTATGAATTTGTGACGCAACTCACCGCCCCGGGTCGCGGTTCTGGTGCAGGGTGGTTGTACGTGTACCACTGCTGGGTCTCCCTGTTGACCTGCCTGTAGCGCCCACTGAAGGCCCGCTCCACCTGTGTCATGGTGAAGGCACAAACTGCAGAGCTGCCCGACGCACCTTTGTACCTGTCAACAAAGTTACTAACTGAAATTGTGCAGTAAGCCGAAGGAGTCCCGACCCACAACATGCTTACAGCAGCATGGCTAAACCCAATGCATAGGACTATGAATTAATTTAGCACAATATTCCTTAGCACCGGAAATATGTCAAACCCCACCCTGCGAAACTTGGCTACAGTGACTTGTTAAGCCCAAAAAGGCGCATATGTCCTGCAGTTGGAGCAGATCGGCTGTAGCTACACATGCATAATTTATTTGCGGGGATTGGGGACTCCGCCGGAATGTGAATAAATTGCATTGGGAAAAAAAAATTGAGAAGAAAAATAACTTTTTTTAAAAGACCAAAAAATAAAAAATATAGAATAAGTGAGGATATACTGCAAATTAAGTGAATTTAACATTTTTCTCAAACACAAAAACAGGACTATCCCACCTCAAATAAAATTTAAATATTTTAAAAATACATTGAAAAAACCCCAACTGAACTTCATTTATAGAGAACTTAAAAACAACCATCGTATACAAAGTGTACATGGAGTAAAACATAGGCATACAATAACTTCACATTATTATTAAACATGTTTGTATATTTCAAGATTTTTAGATATTACTCTTTTTTTATTTTTCTAATCTTTATCTCAGAGTACAAGGTTTTCAATTTTTTTCTGACAAATATTTTAACATTATTTTAATCTGTAACTACATTTGTAATACAATTTATAGTTAACGTATTTTTATTTATCTTTAGTGCGTTTCATATTTAATTTAATGTGATTTATAATGATTTTTAGTCAAATTAATTTAAAAATTAAGCTTATTTAATTTTCCGTAATTTTCATAAAAAGCATGTTATTAAATTGAAATATCACAAACTCTGTGAAGCCAAGAGTAATTTTTCTGCTTTGACTACACAGATGTCAAACAAATTGTAAAAATTACAAAAACAGATAAAAGATTTAATTTACTTGAATTTGATTTTTTTTTTTTTTGTGAAAGTAATCGAGGGATGTTTTGTTTGCTGTGACTTTTTAGAGACTATTTGAGATTATTCAGTGTTTCGCAACATCTATGTTATAGGTGCCTGACGAGGTAAAAAAACAACAACAACATATTTACAAGATAAAAAGTCTTTGATAAAAATCATATGGTATTCAGCAGACCGTAATGACCTCTCTTTGTGTCACTTACCACTGTGAGGTGAAGACGCCGTAGAAGATGGTGCTCTCCCAGCTGTCCCCCATGGGCTTCAGGACAAACATGTCCTGGATGATGTTGAAGGGGAAGCCGTCATCAGGCAGGGAGCACAGCAGCTGGGCCTTCAGGAAGGTGGTCCACTTCTTCTGGAGCACACGCTCGCCACCTCTGTCGCCCTGGAAACAAGTGTCAACAAATATGTTAACAATTGCCCGACATTTTTGGACAATTTCGTGCTTCCATGGCAACAGCGCGGGGAACACCCTGTTCTACTGCTGGTTGTAAAAGAACTGAAGAAGGCAGAATCCAACTTTTTTTCCTGGTGAAAGGAGAGAGTCTTCATTTGGTACATTTGGATACTGATCGTAATATTTTGTGGCTCTTTGGTTGGCAGTGAATGAATTTTAATGAAAGCCTTCAGGGTCGTGCCTCACTCCTCAGATTTAACGGAGGCATGGAGAATCTTCACATAAACACTCATCAGATGACCTCGTAGGGCCCCGCTAATTATCAGCGATCCTGTAAACACGAGGCGATGCGCGCCAGCGGCCAGGTGGCTCGTGCGGAGGCGGAACCAAAAACAGCCAAATCTCAAGACAAGTTGTAGCAGCGTGAGGGCCTCAATAACCCTGAACTCCCTTACAAGAGCGCAGGGGAGGGAAGAACATGTAAGAATTGGAACACTCCCTCCCGCTGCCAGCTCTTAAACATGAACAATCATCTCGCTGCGTGTTGAGGTGAGGCCTGGTGGGATTGCTGCAGGCCTGCGAGCCAATTAGACTGCACTTCAGTAGCCTTTGCTCGTTCAGTAATGAGGAGCACGCATTCCTGCCCTCTCAGCTGTCCACTGCTCTTGTTAAGTAGGCTTGTATTGTACTATTATGGGGGGGGGGGCGACACCCCCAGATCGCTGCACTGTATAGCATCAATATTTCATATTGTATCGCAGAATCTGGACAGAGAATACAGAGCAGAATAATGACAAATCTACAGGTGAATTCAAAAGTTTTGAGAAGGTCAAATTAGTTAATTTTTCTTCACGTCAAGTTACATTAATAGTGCATTATTGTCAATAGTTATTTCTGAAGTACAGCAAGATTGAAATATATAAATAGAAATAGGTCATGAATTATAAAATGTTCATAAGCGGAAATTACATAAGCAGACAGCATAGCGTTTTCAGTTCACCAATGATAACAGTAATATCACGATACAGCAATTATGTGATAATTTCCTTGGAAAATGTTTTTGCAACAGTCTTCTTGCACGAGAATCATGCATAATTGAATTAGGGGAGAAGAGAAAATGATTTCCATTTCATTGAAAAGCAGATATGTCCAATTAACAGGAAAAAATCCCCAATGATTAACTGCTAAATATTTTATAAAAATGAGGATAAGTGGTTCGGATAATGGATGGCTGGATGAAACTTCTCATCTATTAAAAATAGATTAATATTAAAATTAAAACACTTTCCCACAAATCTAATGTCACCAAACCATTTACCTTCATAGTTCTCATGGAAATTTGCACGGATGGAGTTTAGCCACCTAATTGTTGTGTTCTCTTGCGCATGCATTTCCTCCCCCCATAACACAAATTAAAGAATAAATTGGCCATAGATGTGAATGATTGCTGTGGTGATTGTTTTGTGTTTCCCTTGCGATTGGTTAGCGCCCAATCCATTTTTGACATCTGATGCTGCATCACCAATTTCTCCCATCCCTGATAAAAAGCGTGTTACGCTCAAGAGTGTTACGCTCAAGTGAGTAATCCGCCACCTTTTCCACATCCCCACATCCAGTGTGCACACCTGAATAAACACCGGAAAGCCTGAGTGGGAGAAAGGGAGGAGGACACGTCGGAAAAGAAAAACAACAACTCTCGAGCGGGATGACTTGGCGAGGCCGAGCAAAACAGTAGTAGAAACACGGCGGGAAACCTTCAAAGATGTTCAAAGATGGTCCGCTTTATCTGACAGCGCACACCCTGGGCTGCGGGGGAGTCTGCCAAGATTAAATAAACACTATTAAAATACAAACATTTGAAACAGCCTGTGCTTAACATGGAGAAGGGCAATGGGTGCATGTTGTCGTTATTTTGTTTCAATCAGCCACCGATAGCTGAATGGCTAATAACCATACTGGTTGGATATTTTTTTGGCTATTTTCAAATGTTCTGTATTTGTAGAAGATTTGACATTGACAAAAAAAGTAAACATCAAGTATGACTTATTTTCAGTTGATATGCATTGTCATTGCTGGAAATGTTGCCGTCAATATGTTATCTTTAGTGCAATAAGAGCCCGTTGGAAAGAAACACAAACAGTTTGGGGTTAATTTCGCAGTTATTTCTATATACAGAACCCAAAGAACGCACCACCGCGCCTCCAGGAGCCAGCCGAGCGCCAAAGCTTAGCCTCGCGGGAGTGAGTCATTAAGCTGTCGTTTAGATTTCATGCTGTCCCCCCCTGACCAATATGCACAATAGCAGCGTGGTGAACAACGGCAGGAGGCGTTGGCCTTGCGGCAAGAATGCAGAATGCACCTTTTACATAAAAGAAGCCAGGCAGACATTTCATTGATCAGCAAGCAGTTCACTGATGAGTGAGTTTGTATTGTGGCCAAATCCTCAATAAGAACTTTTACAGTTTGTATATTTTGTTTTAGAAGAAAATGCTACAAAAAGCAAGCAAAACATGCATACATCAATTATGTTTTGACTGTTCTTTTTGGAATAGTATAACTAAAGTAAAAGCAGTCCTCCATATAGTTACTTGAGTAAGAGGATGTGCAGTACTGAGTGATGAGTAACGATTTATGTAATTTTTATATTGCACATGAACGTCAAATGGACAAAAATATCACTTTAAAGATATGTTTTTCAATAAAATAACAAAGTAAGGCAAATTCAGCCCAATTAATGGCCTTAAAGCTGCTCTGTGTAACAATTTGGCCAAAAATATATTTACAATGGCCTTTTTATTTGACCATTTATGACTAGAACATCTTCTAATTAGTAGATTAACAAACCTTAGCTGTTCACAATGGGTACTCTTGCAAGCCTGTGTCCAATAGTTTTCAAACTGGATTGGGGTTCGAATTTCCCGCTCTGTGTCTGCGGATGTGACGTCATGTGCGCGTTGTGTACGTGAAGAAGCGTGCATGCAGTTTCTTTTTTTTTTTTTTTTGGCCACAGGTGGCAGTAGCGATTAAAAATGCAATTTTTCTGCATTCAGCAGCTTTAAGTTATCTTCCTTTATTGAATTCATGACCAGAAATGTTATCATGATGATCCAATGTATCCAAAGCAATACTGTGTGCAGGTGAGGAAGGCAGAGTGAAGGTTGGTGACAAAAAAAAAGTAGAGAAAGATTCACACGCAAGGACACTAAATGTGTTGAAAACAAGTTTATAGGCCTACAGTCAGACAGAGAAAGCTAGTGATGCACTATTTCCATCACGCTTCATGCACGTTCCAACGTGCGTGGCAATTCTATCCACGTTAAAGACAAAGGCAGCTGGGAGCCCGCCGTGTCTGTTTTTTTGTTGCTTTTTGTGCAGCCGACAGGGTGTCGTCTTACCTTGCACACGCGAGCGATCCTCGACACAATGGTGTTGTCGAAGAAGTCAAATTCCTTCCCCGCCTCGCTGAAGAAGAAGTAAATCTTGTCGTCATCGCCCACGGGGTTCCCTATTGGCTGACTCTCTTCTATGTAAGCCGAGCCCACAAAGACGGGATCTGTGGAAAAAATAGAGTAAAACAAACAAAAACTGTATCATTGTGTTATGCTTCTACATTGCTTTTGTTGCAAAATGTTTAGATAAGTCAGTCCTGGGAGAGTCGATGAAGCTTAAAGCCTGGCTGTAATTGCACTCAGATGTCTCATCAGCATGAATTGCCTACAGATTCCAATAGAAAAGAGGCCTTAATTGTGCACAGCGCTTACGAAGAGCATGTGTGCCCACCGACAGACGATCACCATCTAAAGAGGAGCTTGTCCTCGCTGTATGCATTAACAAATGTCCTGCTAATGAGCACTACAGATACAGTACATAATGGCAAGTACGAGCCTTGTTTCACCCAAGTTTGTTTTGATGCTTTTTTTTTTTTTTAAATTGCAATTCAGTCAAAATTTGTGGAATACAGTGGTGCCTTGAAAATATAAGTGACCGGAGTTCTCAAGTTTTTCAAGATACTAGCCACCATCTGGACAATTTTTTATTTTTTTTTGCTTTCACTTGCAAACCAAAATATAGATGCTGCATGGTGGCAATGAACATGCAGCATTTTGACTCTTACTCCTTGAAGATGTTTATTGCAGACATGAGTTGAGGTTTATTGCCCAACTAACCATAAAACAAAGAGAATTAAACATCCACTTAATCAAACCACTTAACTTTGCCTTCCTCAAGTCGGCCAACTCAATGATAACAACATGCAAAACGCCAGACAGGTTAAATTAATAGCATCAGAGCTGCGATGGTGTAAACTTTTGAGAAACATATTTGAACACCAGCTTTAGACAAATAATATAATACACACGGGCAATTTTGTATTTATTCTCTGAAAAAACCCAACAACCATTACTGCAGCTTACTGAGGAGCTGTGACTATCTATACGTATGTCTATAGTATACTGCTCACAGGTGGCCAAGGCACGCACGCCACAAGGAGCAGCACAATATCCATCGAAATGATGAAAAATGTGGCTAATTAATTATTTACAGTTTCTTAAATTATTATACAGTGCCTTTTATTCATTAAAAGCATATTACACAATTGTCTTTGGTGGGAATCTAGTGTCATGAATAGAATTGCAATTTTTTCAATGGGAAAGATGAATTGAGTTATGAGCGAGTACAGAATCAATTTAACTTGCATCTCAAGGCATCACTGTACTCTGTTTTCTGTACTACTTTTTAGCACCATTCAGCTACCAACTGCTTGCAACTTTTTCTTAACTGGGCCACGGGCAAATAAAACCCCATTCATACATCCATGATTCTCCAACCATTCACATTTATGGACACATTAGACTCTTGGAGAACATGAAAAGCCCACAGATCGGAGACCGAGCGGAGCTTCGAACCCAAAATCTCTCGAAAATCGAGCAGAAGTGCCACTACCACAATGTGCTTCCCCAAAACAAACAAACTCGTTCTATTTTATTAAGAATATAATATAATGTACAATCAAGTTACAGTGTAATGTGAGTGTTAAGAGTTTTTACCTTGTAGCCATTTTAAAGAGTTTTCCGTCTTTAGTGCCGTTCCTTGGCCCAAACTCTTATAAATGACAGGCTCGTTCCCTTGGAAGTTGCTGACTGTGCCAGTGTACAACTCACCATCTAAAAAAAAATAAAAAATGAAGAAAAACATGTCATGTGTTTAAAATGGATTAAATTATAACGCAGCATCATCCATTAGAAAGAAATGATATGCTCGTGTTAAGAGTGAAGAGAAAGTCTGGATAAGCCAAGTACTAATAAACACAACCAAAAGTACTGACCAACACTTACAACCTAAATTCTAATATTTGTTCCATGAAACTCTATTCACTTATCCCCAACAGTCTCTTCTTCTTATTTATGTGGATAATAGATTTTTTTTGTCCAATCAGATTTAAGCCTCTATGCGTGTTGCCATGTCAATCTAATCTACCTATCAGTAGCGCTTTACTGCTTGCCAATGCAACTTTAACTGTTGTTTTGACCAATCAAACTTCTCCACATGAACCAATTGTGTTTAATGACATCAGCATATTTCCATCCTCTGATTGGCTGATCAGAGCAAAATTTGCAACAGCTAACTTTGACTCGCAAAACCCATCTATAGTGGTCTGCACACATAATACATTTCATAATTCCGATCTTTGATGCTGTTAGTTTACTAATTTTTTAGTGCGTAGTGTGCATACCAACAATGATGGCGGTGGATTTGTATTCGGGATTAAAAGGGCAGCGGCTGCGCCCGTCCTCCATTGCCAACTCGCCGGCGTCGTCCTTCGCCAGCATGAACGTGGATGTGTTCTGCAGACAGACAGGCACAGTGTGATGATGTCATCCAAATAACAATGACCTAAGCAGCCTCGAGCTGCTAAAATACACAAGAGAGTGCTGACTTACTGGCAGTGTGGCCGGTGAGTAAACAGGTTGTCATTTACCACACATATGGTTTGAATTGTGAGCAAAGTGGTCTTCGATCTGGCACATGAGCCATAATACTCTGCTTTAATAAGCAAGCGGTGATCAAACATCTGTTTTCATTCAGGTTTTTTTTTTTTTTTTTTTTTTTTTTTTAATTTCCACAAAACATAAAGGCATGTCTAATTCAATTATGAGAATGAATGAAAATGAGTATCAACGCAGGTCCCCACTTGTTGACCTTTTTCCATAATATCCACTTAAACACTTTCACTTTACATAATTGAAATCTCAAAAGTTTAGTATTGTTTAAAAAAAAAGAAGAAAAAAAAACGTACAAAAAAACGACCTTGTTGCCTTCCTTCATTTGCAGTTGAGAAAATAAAATGCTAATCCTTAATAGTGTTTAAATGTCGATGACTTAAGTGCTTTGCCTGTGTGTAAATGACAAATGTTTAGTTGGTGTACTATTGTTTAGTTTAGTAATTACTTAATACTGTTTACATAAAGTGCTAGTGTGAATATTTGTTTTCCCATCTGTGATGTCACGTCAGTTTGTGCTAGCATGCTATTTAGGCTATTATGCTAGCAAACACTATTGATGAGAATCATGAGGGTGGTTTGATTACAATACTACTGATTACAATAATGCAACATGGATCATGACTGTGCACATGCTAAAAGCACTGTGTTGGTGTTTTATGATCATTTCCATTTTAAATGCAGACATTTTGCAGCGTCTCTATGCAGTAAAGTCTCTTCAAGCTGCCATGACACAAATCCCAATTGTCCCATTTGGGAGGAAAAAGAAAAAAAGAAATCTGAAGCGTGTCCTTTGAACCACGCAGCATAAATCCATCTCATGAGTTCAACGTCCTGACTGTCTGTCCAAAGTTTAAAGAAGAGCTACAAAAATAAACATGTAATGTTATGCATGTGACAGACTGTCCTGCGCTGTGTCAACATCGAGAGCGTTCACCCCGTCCTCCTCAATCGCAGACGTCCTGTGTTATGGTTTCAATTTTTGACGTCAAAAGCGGGTAAAGTTTACAGAGCTGACGTTAGTGTCACCCCGCTGTTAGTCTACCATCCACTCCCGACGTGCTCCTCTGCTAGATAAACACGTCTGCCGCTGGAAACCACACACGCACATAAAGTACCCCCCTGTTGACTTGTCTGGATAAATTGCCTCAGCAGGGTCCTGTCACGCTCAGATGGCAACGGAGCAAAAAAAAAAAAAAGGAAAAAAAAAGAAAAAAAAAAACAAGCTTCAAAAGCCTAAATAGGTAATACAGTACTGTACTATAGAACTTCTCAGATTTTCTGGAAAATATGCGGCTAACAAAACGCAGACGCCGTCACGTGAAATCTCCTCAGACTTCATGTGAGTGGAGTACTGTGAGATGCTTGCTGAGTGTGTTTAGCTTTCTCTCTCTGTTTTTATTGGAGAAATGTCACCACAGCAGAGTACCCATGATGGGGGGGGGGGGGGAAACGTGTCACTTCAGTATAATATGAGCAAAACAATATTAATAACTAGCAACCCTGGTCACATTGGGCTACTTGCATGTTGGTGTACCGGCACATAGGACAACAATCCTCAAAAATATAACGGTTTTTACCAGGCCTTTTGTGTTTGCAAAGTTTCACAAGTATTCATTAAAGGGATACTTGACTCATTGAGCCATTTCCAGCAGCAAAAAAAGTTTTTTTTTGTCCAGAATGAATTTGGTAACTTCATTCTTGAACTTGGTAATATTTCATGTACATTTAATTAATCCTTTTTCCACTTGCAGTCGACTAAAAATGACATAACCTGTGCTCAGGAAGTAGGCAACGACCAATCATGGCTCAGTTTGCTGACCAAACCCAGAAAACAGTTCAGCCATTATTGGTCGTTATTTCCTAAGCACAGGTGATGCCATAGTTTTTAAAGTTATTAATTGTACAAGAGAAATAATAAAGTTTATCAAATTCATTGTAGACAAAATTTTAACTTTTTACTGATGAAAATGGCTCAATGAGTCAAGTATCGCTTTAAAATAAGACCTCTGTAAAAGGCCAAAAAATGGTGTGTAATTCCCAAAATAAATTCAAAATGGTGGACTTCCTGTTAAAAGTTTAGCACATAGCTACTAAATACTTTTTTTGTAGGTCTTAGGCTGATAGATATGCCTCTCATTTTTCACAAATCTAGATGAAACATACAATTGGCAATGCTGTTACAAATTTGTAGAGGGCGCTATTGAGCCATTTCTTGAAAATTGCACACACACAAAAATAATAATAATAATAATAATAAAAATCAGATCTGAAGTTTTCGCCCCCAAAACAGCATAAGTTTTCTTTGCAAACTGCATCGCCACGTCAACAAAGTGCAAATAAATAAAAAGCTTTCGATAAGATGTCATCTTACACATCCTTTAGATGATCCACGCCAAGTTTGAAAACGATCGGATACATTCTGTAGGAGTTGTTCGACTTTGAAATGAGGACAATTTGGAAGTCAACAGCGCCATGTTCTACTTTGGAATTTTGCGATTGGAAGGTTGTTGAGTGTTGAGAAATGCATGCTTGAAGACTTACAATGTAGCTGCAGATGGGGCTGAATGCGTAGGTGCCGCACACGTACAGGTGCGTGCTGTTGAGCCGCAGCAGAATCTTGATGTAATTGAAGCAATCGGTCTGGTTGAGAGGGTGTGGGAAAAAAAAAAAAAAACATGAAAGGTTATTTCTCTCATCCCCAAAAACTCACTCTGGTTTAGCACACACACACAAAATACCTGAAACGATTAAATAAAGCTCACAAGAAAATGTACCAAAGGAGTATAAAAACTCAAGTGTTCTATGGGGAGAAAAGCTGTTGCCTGCTGAGTAGAGTTGGGACTACGCAGCAGATGTGTGCAGTGCGCCACGTAGATTAGCGGGCCTTGTCGCCTGAGGATACAACAGCTGGTATGACAACAAGGGAGCACACACGCACGGGGGGAAAAAAAAAAAAAAAGTAGAATTTCCCCATGAACACCTGATGAATGTGAAAGAGTGTCAAAACATAACAGTTGAATGTGACACCCAAAAAAAAAAACAAAAAAAAAAAGTGAATTCTAAGTAAGCCTGCGGCAACCTGCTCTAAATTATAGTAACGCCTTGAGAGGCAGCCCAAGGATATCCCAGCTGACTCATGATGAATGCTGGAAGTTTACACACGGGGCTGATTTGATTGCCAATCAATCACCAGTCAGCTATGGGAACCACTACACTATCTATGATCCAATTCCCAACCATCCATTTTGGTTACTGCTTATCTTGTCCTGATTAATTAAAGTTACATTTCGTGACTAAGGGCGAAAGGTCTACTCGAGTCAGCTATCTAAGCCACTACACGAGACCTGCGGTCCTATTCTTATTAATTTAACTCCTGAGCATGACAAAAACATGACATTATAGAAGAAAAACAATACTCTGGAAACTTTTTGGCTGTTGATGTTCTTTCAACTTTCTCTATGGCTCATCTCACCTCGAGGTTCTTCCCTTTGAAGCTGCACTCTTCTCTCTTTCCAAGTGGAGTAGCCCAAGTCAGCTGAAGGCCAAAGACAGTCAGAATAAATCATTAAAAATACAGAAACGTGTGCTTTGAAAAATTCATACAGTGAACTTTTTGTTGCCGTCCAACAGAATATCTCAGTCAAAATGCTACACCCACTTGATGCTCAGAAATCAGCTACAATTAGCATATAATAAAATTAGACAAACATATTCATATAAAATGGCAAAAATACTATAAGTACAAAAAAATATATCTATTTGTAATTTTAAATACAAAATTAAGATGTAGTTGTTTCCATGATTTCCTATGGGACTAAAGAACTAATTGACTTACACAGCAATACTTTGCATGTGCACACACGTCCGACACACTCACATTCTTCTGCAGTTTAGTCTTGCTGATGTCGGAGAGGCTGAGGGCAAAGAGTGCCTCGCGGGCCCCCACATACAGCATGTCGTCCTCCTGGCTGAGCAGCAGCGATGTGTAATTAAAGACGCCCTCGGCAGAGAACCTCTTGGCTGATCTCTCCTCGGCATCTGCAGGACGCACATGTGCACGCCGTTATTAGTGATATTACAGAGAAGGTGATGTGCAAGCCAGATGAGTTATTGAACTAGCTTGAATATAACTATTTGGGTCTCTAGAGTGCCTGTCCAATCTTTATAGTATCTCTGAAATGAAACAACCATAAAAATCTTCATTTTTGGAAGCCTGTGGCCATGTTTGCTGCCTTGCAAAAAATAAATAAAATCCTTGTTGTACTGCATGTTGCTGCTCCAGTCAGACAGCCCAATGTGGCTGGCTAACACTCAAAAACTCCCCCGGCGGAAAAATGTTTGACAAGATTTGTTTCTAACCACTTCAAGCCAGCTAATGGCAGCTAATGCAGTCTTTATCAGCCAGCAACGTGGAATTCAGGCTTGGATTTGTGGCATTAACATGCAGTTTGTTCACGTCTTCCTACGTGATAAGCGTGCTGATACACTCCACCACATACTTGGCAGGTAGAAAAAGAAAGAAATATGCACTAATACGACTTTTGATGCCAGCAACTTCATCGTTTTGGATGCTTTCTTTGGCAAAGCAAAACAAGTCTAGGAATGTTAAAAATTGGTTTAAAAACAAACAATTGTCAGGGATTATATGAGGTGAAAAGGATCATGCAACATTTTTGGATCGGAGGCCATTCAAACTCAGTGAGGTTCCGACTCCAACTAAGACAATACATGACAGTTTGAACAAGATTGGTTGGTGAAAAAAACTTTTCCAAAACACGTACATACTGGTAATTTTGAATATTTGTCAATACAAAGTACCAATATTACTTGATTGTTTACAAAATTGGTAACGCTTTTTCCTCCACTGTTTTTGGTACATGTTTACCTATTGCATCTCATTGTAAATATAGTAAAAACTGAACGTGAAGCCAAAGCCAAAATGCTGCTTGTCCGAATAAGATGAACAGCTCGTAAACACGACCATTTTCTGCACTTCATCTGACACTCAAAGCACTTTTGGCAAGAAAATCGAGTCTTCCTACAGAGGAGAGCGGGCCAGCTGCAAGACTCATCTTGTCCAAAACATCACATTTCAAGGACTTTTCCAAACCAAAAGCTCTTACTTTGCTGAATATCCTGCAACATCTGGAGTAAATGTAGACAAAGCCTGTCGTTAAAGTCAGGGGCGGGGACGCAATGTATATTATAAATAAAAAAAAATTTAAATCCAAATTTCCTGTTGTCTATATTGGCTCATTGAGAGCAGAGAAATCGCAATAAAATAAAGTACAACTGAATTTAAAAAGCTTCCTTAAAGTTTCACAAATACAAAAAATTGAACTTCTCAGCTGAGACTGATTAAGACACAGACTTAAAAAAAATGATATAAAAGAATAATAGAAGCTTTCAGTCGCTGAACAAGTCTCAGTTTGGAAGTTATCGAATGAGACTGAAAAATACATAAAATGAACTGTATAGAAATAGAATAAAATAAAAGAGAATGATGTATACACATTAAATAAAGTACAATAGAATACAATGAAAGCCTAAAACCATTAAATCACTTTAAAACTGCTCAAAAGAGGCCAAAAAAAATATATATATATCAAAGACTTCTCAAATCAGAAAGAATACAATAAAATCTAATAAAATACAAATATCCACACAATAAAAAATACAATAAAATTAAACAAGATAAAATCATTTTCAAATGAGATTTATGCTGGTAAAATAAAATATAACCAAAAAAATACATACATAGACATAACAAAGTTAACAAAAAAATACAGTTAACAAAATAGAGTAAAAATGAAAAAAAAAATAATATATGTATAGTACTGAGCAAATCTAAAACTAAACTGTTCTAAAATAAAAGCACTTAAAAATATGAAATCACTTAAATACACCATCTCCCCTCACTGGAAGTCTGACATTCCCCTGGGGTGTGGTAAAAAAAAAAACAGCTTCCCTGTGGCACATTAACACCCTGACATATATCGCTGAGGAAAAAAAAAAAAAACAACAAAAAAAAAAAACCAACAACAAAAAAAAAAAACAACAACAACAAAAAAAACGAAAAAGCAGAGAGGGCAAATTCATGAAAGTAGCAGCATTGAGGAATGGACATTTTTAAAGACGGTAGTCGTGGTAACATGTAGAGGTCATCCTAAAAAAAATAACATTGGCGTCTTGTGGCTGACCAGTGCAATCCTGAAGTGTGTCTTGAAGAGGACGTTTGTGGTAGAGAGAGTAGAGAGAGAAAGAGAGAACAGCTTCGCAACCAGACTGCACACCCCCACGATCCATCAATCAGCCTCTTGTTTCATCAGCTGCCTGCCAACCTCAGCTCTTTCACCTCTGCTCATTGCAGCACTTATCATCAATACTGCCGCCACTAATGTGCACAATTAGCCACAGGTTGCCAAGGGACACCACCGCCGCATACATGGATCCAGTCTCGACCATCACACCTACACAAAGACTGAGGAAAAAAAACATTGACCTTTCCTTCCTTCTTCTGGGAGGTTGTGTCCATTCAGCCAGATCATTTGTAATAAATAAATAAATAATTAAATAAATAAACAATACAGTAAAATAAATATTTTGAAAAAGAAAATATAAGATTCTAAAAAGCACTTACAGGTAACATAAAAAATATAAAATATTTTAAATTCTTAAATTACTTTGATGGCAATAAATAGCAACATAAAATACAATAAAATGCATTTAAAAAAATGAAAAAAAAGCAGCTTCAATTAAGCTTATCAAATAATGCAAAAATATAAAATAAATACATAAACTAATATAAGCTTTATGTTTAAGTGCTTTAAAAATAATGATACAACCAAAAAAATATTTAAAAAAAAGACTGTTTAAAACTTCTCAAATGAGACTGATGCAAACAATAAAATAAAGCTGTTTAAAAAACAAATAAAATAAACATCAATAAGTTCAAACCTTTCCAGACTAAATACAATACAAAAAAATGCTTTAAAATTTTTGAATAAAATAAAGAAGCATCTATTAAGTACTTTAAAAAAATACATGGAAAATCAGATTTAAAATTTCCAAATGACAGTTTTAAAAACTAATACATAAAATACTAAAAAAAAAAAATAATAAAATAAGCAATATGTTGAAGTTTTACGGTATAAAATCTTTTCAAATGACTTATGCCCAAAAAAAAAAAAAAAAAAAAAAAAAAAAAAAAAAAAAAAAAAAAAAAAAAAAAAAAAACTTATTTCAGCACTTAAATATCACTTTAGATGTTCATCCACTTTTGCTTTATGGACTTGCTTTGTGCGCTGTCCTAAGACTTTTGTGCAGATGGTGGACATTCGCAGTAAATCAGATGAAATTCAATTTGGGCAGCCTATTCGCCCATAAATAAATAAATAAAGGATGCTAGTAGCAACTAGCAAGTCGTATATTTCAGCATGTGAAAGCGCAGCTGCTCCGCAGTGAGCATGTGCAAACTGTACGCAAGACAATGAGGTGCGACACAGTCTCATTTCAACTCCTGTAATGGAATGGCGACCCTCCAACCGTGGCTGTAGTAAATATGTAAATTATATCTAGATGTATATGTTTTCATACTTACATACATCCTTATATCATCTTGCATCTGATAGCGTTCAATTCTGATCTGGATTTCCCCAGGATAAAACCTCCCAAGCTCATCAAGTTTGCACGCAAGACAATGCATTTTAATGCACGCATCACCAATGATGTCATCCGCAAAAAAATCACGCCAAGCCATAAAGTGAAGCAGATGTTGACATGTTCGTAAAGCCGAAAACAACATCTGTACGAAAAGCACATTTTTGTGGAATTAAATAAATTTTTGGATCGGTCAGGGCCTCTTGCTTCGCATCGCAGCTAAGCTCCAGCTAACAGAAATCGTCCGCCGGCGCCAGTTTGCACACAAAAGAGAGGCGCGCATGCACGCACACGCAGCTGCACATCACATTCCAGATGTTTTGGAGCTCCGAGGGTGGGGCCGCTAATTGCTCCTACGAGGCCTGATTGTAAACATGGCTCACATCGACTAAAACAGCACGAGGCAGCGATGTGCAGCTTTGGACAATTTATTAGGTACAATTGTACAGTCTAATAACATCCTATGTACTCATATTTGCGCCCTTTCAAATATGACAAAGTAGTAGCACAGATTAACATAATATTCCCCAAATAAATGATTGGGGTCGAAAGCACGATATAGATCAGGTTTCATAACATTTGGTCATTGAACCAATAGAAGATTGCTTCTGACCTTTGCCGAGTGTCAAAATTAATTTGCAACAAACCACATCAAGTAGTGTGTCATATTAAAAGGCCCTGATGACAGCTTCCTGGATTTGTTATTATATTGTCATTTAATCCTAATATGATGACAAAACTGTCCAAAAAAATGTATTTGTATTACCTGAAAAAGTCACTATTGAGGTAAAAAAAAAAATCAATTTGCAAGAAACTACATCAAGTGATACCTCATATTAGATTATGGCTTTCTAGATTTGTTACTACATTTTCACTAAACCCTATTATGATGACAAAACTATCAAAAATAGGTTTTTATGATGTAAAAAAAGTCACTACTAGGTCAAAACTTAAGTTGCAATAAACCATATTGAGTAATACCTCGTACTAAAGACCTTGATGAATGCTTTTCATATCTGTCATTACATTGTCAACAAATAAACCACAATAAGATACCAAAGTTACCGCTGAACATGGTGAAAAATGTACTCAGCAATAATCTAATCTAATCCAAGCATCCACAACCTCCAGTATATCAGAGCCTTGTCGCTACCTGAGATTGATGCACAATCCAAATGTGTTGTTTAATGTGGCTTTTTCAGAATTGTGTTCATCATATCGACTTGTGTGTACGCATCACAGTGAGAGACAGCTGCAACTCACAGATAACAAGCGCAGTCCGCCAGTGTCTAACGCTCGTTGCATGTTGATGAAGCACCATAGAAGGTGTCGCATCGTGACAAGTAAATACTTGATGAGGCTAAACGGAGGAACTTAACCCCTCTGCCGAATCAACACACACAAGGATGACTGCATAGCAAGACTCGTGTGACGCTCAGCTCCGTCATTAGCGTCTCTCATGTGTCAATCCGCTGACATGCTGCTGGCGGGCTACCCGAGGTGGAATCTGTACTCCTTGGTGGTATGCAAGCGACTTATTCCAACATGTAGCATGTAATTCCCTGAGTCGCAACAGAAAAAAACCCGACACATGTCCGTGCTCGCCTCATCACAGGTGAAGCCAGAAAACTTGTTTATACACACGAGAAGACACCGGATGCCATGATGCCATGTTGTGTGAAAGAATGTTAGAGAAAATGAGGTGCTGATTGGCGCCAAGAACGCTGTTGACGGACAGATGAGAAATGTGAGGCATATACAAGGGGGTTGTCATAACAACCAGAGCCCAGCAACTCAATGAGGTGATGATTGAATTACTTCAACTGACAGCAAAGTATGCCGCTGACTTTTAAAGCTACAGCAGGAAAACATAAAAGCTAAAGAAGCTAATAACAAATGAAGTTGTGCTGTCTCAAAAGAACATTGTCTCATTTAGAGGGAACTCAACACTGATGCTTCTGATAACACATGAGAAGTGTCCTGGCTGGTCCACTGGTAACATAAACTGCTAAAGTAGGTGATGCATACTCACCGTGGCTACACGTGATGCTAGTCACCTTATTACAAGTTCCCCAATTTGTTTGAAGGTATATTTTAATAAAAGGACAAAAATTACATATTGTTGCTTTAAGACACATGGAAGAGTTCCATTTTACAACCACTGTTGACAGGAAAAGTTTGCCTAAACTAATTGACAATTGGCCCATATATGTACGTTGCCTAAAAAGCTACCATATATGGACAAAAATATTGGGACATTTGGAAAATTCTGTTTTTAACTCATTCAAACCCAAAAACGTATAAATACGTTTAATACTTTGTCCTGCACTCACAAAATTGTATTTATTTGTTTTTTAATGCTAGAGCATTCATAAGGCGTTGATACCGCTTCTGACACAAAGAGGTCTCTTAAAGCAATGGTAGTTTGTCCAGCAGGTGGCAGCAGAGTATAAGAGATCAGCCACGGCTATGTTGCAACAAGCTCTTTTTCCCAGTGTTTTCAACAGGTTTGTGAATAATGATGAAACTTAGCTATATGCTAATGCTCATTGCTGCAAAACGGTAACAGATACAAAAATACTTTTTCCTGATGAAAGAAGAGACTAATCTTTCTTTTGGTAGGTTCTATGTTTTTATAGCAATAGAACAGAATATTCTGTGGACCTAGCTACCATTTACTGTAGCAAACAATAGGGAGCTATTTACTTGAGTTTTTATTTAACGTTTGAAGACATGGTACTGCCCCTGGATGATCGCTGAACTTTTTGCTAGATTTTTAAAAACAAAAATGTCTATTGGCTAAGATTTTTTTTAAACTCCAATATTTTACGAACCCTAAACGTTGTTCAATAAACATATGCTTAAAAATAAAAAAATAACGGTTGGCCAATATTTTCCCTTTCAGTGAAAATGAGTATCGGCACCAGATATCAGATCGGCATCCTTGACTACTAACAATCGGTATTAGCCCTGAAAAACCATATTGGTTTCTCTCTAGTCCCAATAGTTTTGACCATACATCTGCGGCCGTGTACATATTTTAACATTCACTATCTATGTGAGTTGCACATTCCTGCAGATGGTTTGCGCCGCTTGCTAAGTGCACTCCGTGGAAGCAGCCATGTGATTAAGGCCTAAGTGCTAACGCAGCATACAGACCCACTATCATGTGTGTGTGTGTGTGTGTGTGTGTGTGTGTGTGTGTGTGTTGTAATGATGAGTTGTGCAGTAGCCTGCCACTCTGGTTGCACACGCACCGCAAAGTAAGCCGAGCAGGCGAGCGGGCGGTCGGAGAAGACTGAACGTCGCATGCTGATGGTTTTGTGCACGCGCTGCTCAAACAGCTGGAAGCTTTTAACGTTGACCGAGCCGCACCGCCGCCACCGCTTGCTTCCTGTCACCGTACTCCACACATGCACCGCTTTGCCGAGAGGTCCAATTACCCCAGCCGGGGGCTCAGTTCTGATAACGACCAGCATGGCACTTTTTTCTTAAGAGTGTGGAATGCAAATTTCACTCAGGCGATTACAAAAATATATATAAATCATAAAAAGACATTTTATTGTGCAACCCTTTGGAACAGAATTATAAAATGTTCAAATACTGTGCAGGTAGGGTTTTTAGTCGCATTTTAGCATAGTTAATTGTCAGCAATAATAATAATAATAATAATAAAAATGTTATTTAAAGGGCAAGTAAACCCCCAAAAACATTTTTTTGACAATAATATGTTCTCTGCAGCCTCACTAGTCTAAATATGGTATTCTGGTTAATGTTGCGTTAGTGGAATATGAGTTAAGCAGTAAAATCCAGCCGTTTTTATCCATCCCAGGGGGCGGCCATTTTGCCACTTGCTGTCGACTGAAGATGACATCAGTGTTGCTCAGGTCTCCGGTAACAACCAATCACAGTGCAGCTTCAGAAAACAGGCGAGCTGTGATTGGTTGTTGCCTGAGCCCTGAACAACTGTAATGCCATCTTCAGACGACAGCAAGTGACAAAATGGCCGCCCCCTGAGATGGATAAAAACGGCTGGATTTTGCTTCATAACTCACGTTTCACAAATGTAATATTAATCAGAATGTTATGTTTAGACTAGTGAGGTCACACAACATATTATTGTCAAGAAATGTTTAAGGTTGACTTTCACTTTAAATAATATCTTTAATTCCATTTTAACTAAAGAAGGTCAAAAACAGAACTGCAATGAGGTAACTGCTCTGCCAGAAGATCAAAGCACCCCCAAATCAGCCATCCAATCACTCCATGTCCTGACTTGCAATGCTGACAGTCACTGGGGTACGTATTTGAACGCTATCTGGTCTATTGCAATGATTTGCAGCATTACACCCCACAATTCATTTCGAGTGAGTGAAAATCCAAAGGAACTGCAATTAGTTAGGTGGAAAAACATGAATAGACCCAAACTGTTATGTCACATTGGATGCTTTAAATGACGTCTACTGTCCAAATGTTAATGTTAACAGCATGTGAAGCCGCGTAATCTACTTTCAATGCAGCACATTCAGGGAGAAGTTGTCACTTTTGATTCATGATAATGTGTAAATTCTCCCAAAAAGTGCATGTGCATGCCGAATACTAATTGCGCTCCAAGTGCAGCATCGCCGTGGAAAAAAAAACCCCAAAACACTGCATCTGTCTGGTCGTCGTAAAAAATAAAACAAATTGTTGCGAGATGTTGCCCAGACTTCATCAATCAGAGATTTGCATCTCCCCTGCTACAAAAAAATAAAGAAAAAATCCTAATGCAGCGATCCCGAAAAATGTTTCATGACCCTCACATTCCGGTCTGTCCACCTTAATTAAGAGCTACAAGGTCATTTCTCACCGGCTGCTATTCTGCGCCAATCAAGCTGTTGAAATGTGTCAGGACCGAACTTTTCTCCACATCCTCTGGAGCGTGTAAAAGGGGGATGAGGCCATTAAAACCATGCCGCAATTATGTCGCTATTGTCCCGAGCGTTGTTGAGTCGGATGCGAGCATTTGTGAGTGTCACCATTGCTAGATGGAGGTCTGAAGACTCCCTTTCTTTCAGGATCAGTGGGCGTATCCCTACTTTTAGGCTGACAAAATCAAATGTTGAAGAAATATCATATTTCATTTCTGTGAAATGATATACAGTGTTCACGAGTCACAACTCACAAATTCAATTTTTCTGTTTTCAGTGGTGCTTTGCCAACATCTTGTTATCCATAGGCATCTTTTTTCTTTTCTTTTTTTTTTAAGTTTTGGTGCAAATTGCTCACAGATTTTTGCTATTTGCAGCAAAGCTTAATCCTTATTAATTGGAGAATAGTGTAATATAAAGCCTGTAGACCCTCAGCTGTACGCCAAGATGTATGCCAATGTGCCAAGAACAAACCTCCTCCTATGTATTCTTGTTCGACTCAATCCGGTGCAAAGTGAGCACAGCAGCGCCACCATTTTACAGGCCTGAAAAACTCTGTAAAGGAAAAATAAATATCTTCTAAATTAAACACCACTAAGTGTTAATAATGCAGCAAAATGTGAAAGATAAGGAAAAAAAAAAACAATCAGCAAGTATATAAAATGAGGCTTCAATATCAAGACAAATCAATCTATTCTCTAAATTATCAAACACTGACTGCGCAGAAACCACACCCTGTTTAAAAATTGTTCCATTGCTGAAATATTGAAATATTGTCAATTTCTGACCTGGTGAAATGACATACGCACTCAAAAAAAGACAAACGAAAACCTAAGAATACCCAATATGTGGGAATATGGTAATTATATTCATTAAAGAAACATGTTCATTATTATTGTCACTCTCAGAAAATTGCCAAAGCCCCTAAAAAAGAAAAAAAAAAAATCTAAAATAAAATAAAATAATAAATAAATAAATAAATAAATAAATAAATACATACATACAAGAAAAATCTGCAAATATGTGAACCTGCAGTCCACTGTATTCTTAAATTCCTGTCATTTAAGAGAAAGCTATTTCTTGCTGCTCACCATTCTGAGTTAATCGAGCTGTTGAAATGTGTCCGGATGGAACTTTTCTCCACATTCCCTGGAGCGTGCAAAGAGGCGGACTCGGCCATATAAACACTTTGACCCGACGTGCCGCAATCGCAATGACGTGCCTATTGTCGCGGCCATTGGTGGCCTCAGAGGTGAGCACTTGTGAGTGTCACCCCTGCTCGTCGTGGGTTCACAGTCTACATTTCTTCCAGGACCAGTAGGCGTGTCCTCGCCGGGTTTTAGGAGGGCATCGTAGCATGTCTAAAAAGCATGCGAGTATTTGGGCGGGATGCCTGAAAACACGGGCAGCCTGCCTCCGCTGCCGTCTGCATGCTGCCAAGGTCGTGGATTAGCATGCATGAGAGCCGGCACACAATATTACGGTCAATATAAATCAAACATATATAGAAACTGACATAGTGTACAATGAATAAAGAATGCTAAAAAGGGGAAAATGGTTATAGCGGTCCTGTGGAAAATGCATTTCAAGCCGTGTCATGTCATGTCCATTATAAGAGGAGAATGTAACCTCTAGAAGTTGTAACTTGTGAACAACCACAATTATTTATACAACTGTACAGTATACTGTGCAGCTGCAGCAATATAAAAAGTCTACACACCCCTGTTCAAAACCCCAGCTTTGGTGATATTAGAGAAGAAAAAAAAAAAAAAGTTGTTTTTTTTCCCAGCAAAGTCCATTTGTTTTTAAGTATCTGCCAATACAGTCTTGATCCAATACCTCGGCAAACGTATTACAAAGAAAAAAAAAAAAAAAAAAAAAGAGCGTATCTAAATTGTTTGTCGAGGCCAATCAGCTGAAGATCACGTGATTGACGCTAAATTCCGATCATATGGTCGAATTGGGACAAACTAGTGAAGTTGGGGTGCCATGACGACAACGGTACCGGCTACTCAATGTTCCCAACTTAGGGCGTTTATCCACTATATTTCATAACTTTAACAACACCTCTCAACTATTACTAAAAAAAAAAAAAAAAAAAAAAAAAAAAAAAAAAAAAAAAAAAAAAAAAAAAAAAAAAAAAAGTTTTTTTTTTTTTTTTTTTTTTACGGTGTTGGACTTCTGGAGATCCACCAGAGCAGCAGATGTTCACCTCTTCTTGTCCAAAACGAATCCAAAAAAAGTGACCTAATAAGATTTGATTGTATTTTCACTTATGGGCGCAGTATTTCATCATCAAGCTGCTAAATAATACTCAACCATGAGGCGGTGTAGAGCATGACATCATCAGATGTAAATACTTCCCACAATTCTCTTAGTTGGGCAATTTTGCACCGCAGAGACCTAGCAAGCAATTTACAAGTCCATTTTCCATGGTATGACCGCTACAATGCAAAAATACCAAACCACTCAAATGGACTTAGCTCCGTGGGTCAGTAATGTTATTATTTGTTCTCTATGATAACAAAAGAACGTAAAACTTTTCTTGTTCAACCTATGTCAATTGACAGTTTGTGGAGCAGCAGGGAACAGAAAAGGCTGTAAAGTCCACATGAAATAGTATCCAGCGCTTAAATATGCAAACATAAGCTTTTTTTTTTTTTTTTTTTTTTTTTTTTTTTTACATCACAGCGGTGAAAAACAAACAGCTCAAATCTTCTCAGGTTCAAAACTTTGAACGACCCTTTGTTGATGCAAGCAAAGAAATAAATAAACCTCTTTTGGCTCGAGAGACGTTTGTGATTATGAGAAACACGCCGCATGCCCAACTTTGCTCCCATGATCCTTTGTGCGGCCCTAATGAATAACAGACGAGCTCTCCCGCCGCAGCCGCCACAAAAAAACCCTCCACTCGGCGCACATGAGAGATTAGCCTGCTCATTAGGTGAGAGGCATGGAGAATGGCAGTGAATGGAGGAAGGACAAAAAAGATGTTTTTCCAGGAAAATGTTCCCTTTAAGGGAGGGAAAGTTCTTCCTTTTTATTTTCCATGCATCCGATTGGGACCATGGCAAAGATTTTACGGGGGTGACATGTTTTACCTGCTGTGGAACAGGCCACTTATTCACGCTTTTTAATTGTTTGTCTAAAGTGACTTAGCGTAATCCATTTAGGTGTTTGACAAAGAAGTTAAATGGCTTAAGCGAGAGAAAGGATGCGCTTCAGAATGAAAAGTTACAGCCTGACGTGACTTCCAGCCAAACCGGCTGCTTTCAAAAATGGACTTTAGATGATGAGCTTACACATCCATGTCATGACAGGAGGCTATCCAAGGAGACAGCTGACAATTTCTATTTAAGTTCCCATAATGCATTGCTGTAGTCATTTAGCCCAAAGGACAAGCCAGCACAACCAATACTTTTAATTACACACACGCACCGAATGTAACACTACGAGTGGTGTTAGTGACAACAACAAACCCTCGACTCAAGGCAATTGTTTGAAATACTACTTATATACTGTTTCACAAATATATGATACCACTCTATTAAGTAAGGTTTATTAAGCCACAGCTGCCCTAAATATTTCGTTAATGGTTGATAAAAATTTGTATTTTAGAGCTTTCTCAAGCAATTTTCAAAAAATCAATGGTGCAGCGGCTTCAGCCTACAATTTTTTAATTGATCATTAGGATTTATATTTAAATTGATTGTCTAAATGCACCCTTCGATTGAGTGTAGCCTGCCTCTCACACAAATGTGCACTAGGAAAGGCTCCAGCTCACCCGCAATATTAATGAAAGTGGATGGATGGATGATATATTTAAAAAAAAAAAAATGCATCTCAAATTAGAAAGTACCACTCCAGTGATAAGGTGGCAGTAATGAGCACCATAACAACACCTGCCCAACAGAACAAATGCTCTTCATGAAAAGATGGATCGCCTCCTTGCACTTGGCACATAGGCATATTTTTAAACAGTAACATTATAAGGCTCAATGTTTCCATTCCATGAGGATCCAAGTGGATCCATTCCTGTGTTTTTGTGCGTGGGCACAATTATGATTGCACGCATTTTATTTGTACACGTGCGCACCTGGGCCGACAAGCACTTCATCACGGCAATTCACTCATGCAAATGAAGGCTTGAGTCCACATTCACTGCAGATGGCCGAGCCTTGATGAGGACTCATTCTTACTATGGTATAATTTGCCATCAAAACCCCATCGCTATACGGAATGCGATTAAAAAAAAAAGTCATATCATCATCAACATTTTTAGACTATGTTGAGCTGTGGGATGTTACTTACTGTATGGAAAAGTGATTCGCGGCGTTACGTCGTCGTCTATGGTTGTTGCTGATTGGACGCAGAGGGCCAACAAGAGGGCGGCAACCGCAAGGCAGCGCGTGCCTGCCGCTAATGTCCACATGGTTATCCTACCCTCACACCAACAAACACAAAAGAACAGTGTTTGTTTTAACTCTCCTCGGAATTCATGAAGCTCCACCAGACTCCAGAGCTCAGCTTTCTATCCTCGTCGGCATCTTCGGGGGGGGGGATGTGGCGAGGTAGTAAATGTGCCCTTCACTTGATCCTTGTATTCCCACAGGTCCTCCTCACACACGCCGAGCAGACTCTTCGCACAAAGACGAGGAATCCTTTCTGGATTAAAAGTGTGCTTGTTTTTTGCTGGTGGATGTGATCCGCACTAAGCTTCAAGCAGTGGTCATCTGTGGAGAGAACAGAGGGAAATGCTCTTTTAAGTCTCATGCAAGAATATGGAGAATTAAAGCTGAACTAGAACAACACATTCTGTTTCTGACAACAAAAAGAGAAATTTGGCTGAATTTTACTGCAAAGTCGAGATTTAAAGAGATTCTCCGTTTTTGTTTTTTGGCTTTGCCAATAAAATAGGGCACCCCGTTAGCTCTCTGTCCTGAGATCAGAACATGTATTTGTCACAGTGATGCCAGAAACAAAAGCGAGGCCACTCTTTGAGCACGCTGCCAAAAAACAACTCCATGAAAACGCAAGCAGCTGGCACTCGACGCACAAACTTCATGCTGTAGCGTCACAAACTTTTGCCATTTTTACTCCCCACTGTATAAAATTACGCTGTCATTAGCAACCACAGATGATTATGTGGAAGCTTGGCTCAAAATTTTGGGCTGTGATGAGAATTAATGAAAGAACAGCAAGTCCAAAGACAACTCTGTAATTTGTATCAAAGAGGCACAATGAAACCATCTGCTTTGTGACTTTTATTGGCTTTTAGCGCTCATCCACAGCCTTTCTGAAGATTCACTTTGCCCATTTCTATTTATTGTGTATATGTAACAAATAAATAAATAAATAGTAAATTGGCCAGGAAATGTTCGATTAATTGATAAATATAAATCGTACCTTACATTATAAAATTAATCGTGAAATGTGTCCAAGTGGTGTTAGCCATACCGCTTCAGCTAGTACAGTGACAACAACAGACTGTGTGACATACTATTGATCATGGAATTTTTCACTTTACAGTTAAGTACACTGTCTGTACACTTGTCTTGATGGTATGAGTCATCCGACCTACAAGTTTTTCGAGACGCTTTAACTTGCGAGAAAAAGTTTGAGAAACAAGTGCTGTGGCACTTAAGTCAAATTTCTAGTGACTCTACTCACAAAAACACACGCACACATTTCCCAGTTTACTTTTTTCCTCCAGAAAAAAATTATAAAAAAATAAATAAATACGCCTTACGAATGTCACACAGTCTAAATTTAGCATCACCGCTAATGTCCGACTAGCACGTCGCGCTACTACTATACGTTAATGTTACTCACAAACATGGCCAAATGTAACCAAACGTCACACAAATATCACATTAACGTACAAAGATTATAAAATACTCACACTCAAAGTCATTGCGTTCTGAAGGGACCACATGCAGATAAAGACACGAAGGTGCAGGTGGCTGCCATGCATTTCATGCACTGATTACATTCTGTTTGCTACTTCAAGGTTGCATCATTTTCAAAGAGGTATCGAAATGACATCAGTCACTTCAAACGTGCGTCAAGTGGCGTCAACGGTCATGATGAGCAGAACACTTCTTCGTTTGTCTGGATGACTGTATTATACTGCCGCCCGGTGGCCAAATCATGCACGGAAGAAGGAGCTGCAATGTGTTATCATGATACACAATCTGTTTGTTTATATTGTTTAATTATGTAATGAATATTTTTTTTAAAACAACAACAACAACAATAAAAAACGTAATTTACAGCGTTGTGTTTTTTGTTTTTTTTTAACTAAAACACTGTGAAAATTTGTGTTGTTCTTTTGGGGAGACTGGAACAGATTTTTGGTGTTTCCATACATTTCAATGGGGAAACATGATTTGTTTGGAGTCACTACAACCCACCCAACTTTATTAGGCCTACTCACAATCATACGCATAGCCTAGACATATCTAGAAATAGACATTACTGCTTATGAACTTCTTGTTTGATGCAATTCGCATTCTAACTTCTGGCATAACAAAATTGAATCAATCTAATTTAATCAGCTATTATGTATGTAGGAAACTGGTGGGAAAATGTGCAACCCGGGTGTTACAGTATATACACGGCCCGAAGTCAAACCCTGTGTAGTTGTTTCAGTGGGAAACTGTATTGAGAATGGACCAACAGGAGTGGTGACACGTCTGGCTAAAAAATAATAATAATTAATTAATTAATTAATTAATTAAATATAAGAAAAAAATACAATTTGTCAGGTTATGAAATGTAAAGAAGAGTGGCACACATGATAGCAACACCACAGATGAAATGACAAATATTGCTGTGATGCTACATTTACATGCCAAACCTCCCCCAAAGTTCTAAAGAGATGCTGATGTTTTGACAGTAAACAGCCCAGAGCACATGGCGTCTCTGGACTAGGGCTTTTTATCAATGCAAACACTCCCTCAAGAGCTCATTCAAAGGGTTTTAGAGCAGGTAATAAATCCATTGGCAGGGCAGGCTGGCTGGAGAGGGACGGGCAGGCTGCGGTGATCTGCAAGTGGCCCCCGGTTGTCTGGCAGCCGGTGATGGCAGTCTTCCTAGTGATCACAGCCACCAGGCAGATTTGCAGATTAGCGAGAGGCTGATTAAGCAGATGAGATAACTCTAATGATAGAGTATTATATTAATGTGACAGTTCAGTTTACCATTCAGTGATAGGGTGCCTAGAGGCGAGACACATTAAAGAGTTTTGGTTGAGAAATGAAAGGTCCATGAAACATTAGGAAAAGAATGGGAATAACAACACAATATCCATGATGTACTTTACTGCCACCTGCAGGACTGGAGGGGAACAGTTTAACGTGTTGTACATTGCTCTACTAATGTAGTTACCATATTTTCCTTTGTAGCACTCATTGTTGGGTTACATAGAGAGTCATACTATTTACACTGACAGTGGGATGTGCCAGTCAAACTCAAACTGGCATCCCTAGTATACTCTCTAACTGGAATTTCCCTTGTTCCATGAGCATATCATTACTCAACACGAGAGGTCGTTGAATATTTAATGAAAGCAAAGGCTTTCAGAGAGGATTCCCGGCACTTTTGCGAGTTTATACAGAGCATAATCCTACGGAGCCGCTAAAGTGACATCATGGTAGAAAAACAAAACAAAAAAAACTTTGCGTTCCCTCTCAAAAGACTTTGCGTTCTCTCGCAAAGATTCGTTCCCTCGCAAAACAAAAAGCGACGAGGATGGAACGTTTGTAAACATGACACAAAGAAGTCGGAAAGCTTTCCCAAAGCGACTAGGATGGAGCATGTATTTTCCCACTGCTTTGTTTACACGTCGCTCTTGGTCACATGGAAGATGACCCGGAAGTGTTTACGGCGCACCTTAAGGTGACATTTTCACAAGGTGAAAAAAAACAACCTTGCGTTCCCTCGCAAAACAACTTTGCGTTCTCTCGCAAAGATTGCGATGGAACGCAAAGTTGTTTTGGGAGGGAACGCAATCTTTGCGTTCCCTCGCAAAGAAGTTATTTTTTCTACCATGTCACCTTAGGGGTTCCATATAATCCATATAGAAAATGTGTCAAAACATTTTTCTAACCTTTTGTCACACCAGCGAGTACCTTAAGACCAACAACAACAATTTCAACTGGAATTAACACACTGTTAGTGGCCTGATACAGCTTCAGTAGGTGACACAAAGCATCCACGTCAGCTTGCTCACAATGTAAAAAATCAGATGTTGGATTTGGGGGAAATCCAGTTAATGCAATGACCCATGAAGTAAGACCTTAGCAATGTGGATGCAACTGAGAGCACATAAAAGGCAAGAAATGACAATTATGGGACTTCCATTTTCAAATGTCCTGAATCAGACTGCTAAGCTAAACTGCATTCTTCATCAAACATAAAACTAACATTTAAGCATATTTGCAAGCGGCACAAATAAGTACTTTATTCCTATTAAAATAATTGCACACAAGTGCCTACTTTTGATCACTGAATTTGGTATCTTCGCCAAGTTAGTGCCATGCAGTTGAAAATGTTCAGATGGCTTCTTTACAATGCAAGTAGGGCCATGTAGCCCATCTGGCTCATCAAGGAGAGTCTCTTCTGCTTCATGTACTGTATGGATAAATGGGGGAATCTGGTGCCATATTGCTCACAGTTACAGATTCATTAACCTTGAGAACTCCCATGGAGGCTCCATATTAACACCTACATCTGTTGGGATGAAAGAAGGAGCTAGACAGCATGACAAGTTCCCATGTAAGAGTCACACAAATTTAAAATGGCTTACTGGTGTGGTGTTGTTATTACTACCGATGTTTATTACTGTTATTCCTCAGTTCATGCCTAAAAACCACAACTGGTAGGGGTTTGGGATTCTAGCAACGATCCAGCAGAGTTACCGGAGCCATTGTGTTGGGAACAGAAAGAGCTCAGTGGGTGACTGACAAGACAGAGGCATCATGCTGGGTCTGTCTTTATAGCTCACATTTAGCACAGCCTGCTAAAATGTAGCAGGGGAAAACACAGATTTAAAATTCATAGACGTATATATGGAACATTAACTTTCCAATTCCGAGCTATGATCTTGGATTCAATTTAGGGGGGGGGGGGGGGGGGGGGGGCACTGTGTGCATTATTTACTTATTTGCATATTATAACCATAACAAAATGGGTGATAAAATGTAAATTAGCTAAGAGACGAACTCCTCACAGCATGAACTCCATTGACTTGCACGATTAGGGAAAGAGATGAGTCAACGCGAGGCGTCGTCGTCAATTGTTCGCTTTGCATAACAAACGGCGCATCTTCGTCGCCTCGGAAGCGCAAATGTATCATGACGTTGCCATAGTGACAATACAGCAAAGTTAAAGGTTTATTGACTTGGGCACACACTTGCTCAACTTTGTTCACACAGTATATAAAATGCACACTTCAAAAAAACTTGTTTTAAAAGAGCCAGGCCAACATGCACACTCCACACAGGAAGGAAGGTGAGATAACCCTGCTGAAAAGTGCATGTTATTAACATGGGAATGAGACAGGTGGGAATAAGACAGGTGGGGACGATGGAGACAGAGTTCCTGCAGACGTCTCCCAGACTCCTAAATAAATCACCAGTGGGTTAAAAATAAACTGCAACCCCTCCTTGTCGCAGTCAGGCCGGCCGGCAATTGACTGCAACTAAATGCATCAATGCTGGCGACTTTCCGCGTCAAAGCATGACTCAGCACGTCTGGCAAAAAAACGAGGTCGGAGGGAAGAAAAATGAAAGATGAGACGGCAGCAGAGCGCGATGACATCATTGGGAACAAAACGTGGCGCACCTTTTTACAATATGCAAGATGACACGTGACGTCAAATGGTTGATGTGGTCAACTTCTATCATGACGGCCTTGAATGACTGCAGTCATTCACCTTTTCATCATCATCATCAACATCATCAAAGCCAGCTTGTGATCAAACAGTAGCCGATATGTAAGGTTTTAAAAACAACACTACATGGTCATCAATATTTCATGAATAGTCAGAATTTTATACTTCTGAACTGTTCCCTTGGAAACTACCAAAACCATGGGCTATTGAACGCATCAGTCAAACAATACAGGAAAACGAGGCTCTCCTGAATTTCTCCAATGAGTGTAATGCTACAGTCAGATTCTGCTACCGGTACATACTGTAGGCTATGAATTCAATATCGTTCGCATAGATAGGTCTGTGCTGGGCGGCACAATTTTGTGTTTGAGCCAATGCGACTGGGGGTGAGCACATTTGCTTAAAAATTGGTAAATTTGAACTAGAAGCCACATTACGACATTCAATCAGTATGCAGGTAGTGTGGAGAAACAATGTAGACCAAAATTCTCATTTTGATCTGTGGGCACCGGTTGTACAAAATAACCTGCTTCCAATTGATAGTTCCGAGCTTATGTCACAAGTTAAAATGGCGGTCTTAATTGGTGAAATGACGCTCTCCGCTCATTGAAAAGCATTGGACTTTTTGGATCCTTGTAATTTGATTTGTGAGGATTATTTTGATTTC
Organism: Festucalex cinctus; assembly: GCF_051991245.1. Taxonomy (NCBI): domain Eukaryota; kingdom Metazoa; phylum Chordata; class Actinopteri; order Syngnathiformes; family Syngnathidae; genus Festucalex; species Festucalex cinctus. Next base: position 24,372,492 of record NC_135414.1, read on the forward strand.
AAAATATGATGAAATCCTGTTTGACTAACAATCTTCCTGGTTTGTATGATAGTCAAAGGCAAAAGCGATAGAATTCACCGTTTGTTTTCACTTTATAAAGGAAGCATTTGATTTACGTTGCATTGGGGAAATATAAGAAATGCCCATATGTTCAGAATTATCAATACAAGACAAAAACGAACAGGGTTGGAGACTGAGAAACAAGGAACTTGGCGTATCTGGTAAGTGTATTTACTTGTTTGTAGCTGCTGAACTGTGACTCAAGATTGCAATAGCATTGACTGTCACCTGCGTTAGCAATAGCATAATAGCATTAGCCAAAGTTTTAGCACAAACACTGGCCACCTGATCAACTAGAAATACTCTTTTTTTTCTGTCAGAGGAGAAGGAGAAGCCCCTCCTCTTTCCTGTGGACCATGGTGTAAATGAAACAGCTACATTTGTCATAACTCCTGTGAGAATTAACCACAAGGCTCAGTGTCGTTTCACCTTCGGTGTGAACGCAGCATAACACTGCATCACCCAGAGTTGAGACTCATCGGATTCGTTACATTAGCATTTGTGTTTGTTTTTGTCATTTCTGCCATCCATTTTCTTTACTGTTCACCCCTTTCAGGGTCACACTGAGATAGAGGCTTTCCCGGCTGACTTCAAGCTACACCCTGGACTGGTTGCCAGTCACAGGGCAAACACAGTTCCAGATAACCATGGACTCTAATTCACACTGTCACTGAGTGTGTCATTTCTACTATGTAGCCTATCATCAACCATTACAATGCCAAATCTGATCGACCCATGAGTGACCTCATCCGTCGTGATCCGGTTTCATGTCAGCTCTGCTTGTGATTCATACAGTACTTACAGGGACACTGATGATATGAATATCTGTGCAAATTGAAACCAAAAGCATGTAGTGTGAAACATCCCACAGGGGGCTTTCCCTAACGTATCATTAATTATTCACTGTATCATCTTTCTATTGATTTGCGGCTGCCTTGAATCGTGCTGCCTCTCGCATATGTATTGTGATGGCTCAAGATAAGATCATAAATGTCAGTCGCTCTAATATGAATCACAAAGAAGATAATCGGAACAAAATTACTTGAAAATAACACAAGTACTTAATTGTTCAGTTTGTACCTGAACAGCGTACGCTGCCTACAGTTACAGTCGTGTCAAGCTAAGCAAAAACACCCATAAATGCAGGCCATAAAAGGACACTTCTATGCACACATATATCATTTTAAGTACACAGCACATCACAACATAACATTACCAACAATGACACGCATATTTGTTGCAGCTGTATGTACGCACATGTGGCCAAGCACGACACAACATGCGTCTTTTGAGAGCACCGCAACTAAAATAATTCGACTATTTCACTAATGGGTTCCGACTCATAAAAATGACCACAAAACTGCATTTTCCACTGACTATTTACGGATACTTAGAGGTTCCATCTACCCATGCAATTTTTTATTGTTTTTTTAAATAGCGCTTGTCTTTATTCGTGTCGCGGGTGAGCTGGAGCCTATCCCAGCTGGTTTTGGGCGAGAAGCAGGATTCTCTTTGGACTGGTTGTCGGCCAATCACAGAGTGCTAAATAAATAAGCATTCACACTCACATTTACATGTGTAGTGTTTTTAGAATTGAGTGTTCTAAAGATTACCACATCCATTAATTGGATAAAACTGGATTTTGCATTATTAAACACAATAACGTGTCTTCAATAGGCAGGGCCTGGCCTGGTGAGTGACGTGGGCGTCAGCGAATGAGAGTGTATAGTATAGTTGGATGACCTTCAGGCATGGGTACACCCTCGCCTGGTCACCATCAAATCGCCAACAAAACAATTTACAGGGCTCCAAGACTAACTTTGTACTTGGAGCAGTTTGACCCCTAACCTAGAATTTTAGTGGTGCAGGTAGAAAATGTAGGCTTGCAGACTACAAATCGACTTTGGAAGTAGATATTCACATTTCCACTCATTTACACTATATTAATGATAAATTTACTTGCACTGTCTCAAATTTTAGTAGCAAAATGTCACCATATCAAGGCACTCCAGAACCCTCCTTTTAGTGCATACATTTTTCCCAATTTGTCAAAAACATTAGAAGATGTCACCAATTCACGTGAGAATTCAGCTCAATGAAGATCTTATCTTATCTCATTTAATACTAAATGTTGTGCTTTGTGAATTTTTAATTTGTCTCACTAGTCTGTACTGCATGTCTGTAACTTTGTGTTCTTACTGTCTTGGCCGGGTCCCTCTTGAAAAAGAGTTGTTATTTATTTATTTATTTATTTATTTATCTCAACTGGACCAACCTGGTTAAATAAAGGTTAAATGAAATGGAAAAATAAAAATAATTATAATTTAAAAAAAGATCTAAATGATAAAATGTGTTTGCTTTAATATTGTTGTTGCTTAATTGTGTGTGTTTTTGTGAGGAAAGTGTGGACAACAGGAAATATGCTCCTTACGTCAGGTTTCATTTCTTGTTTGAGGGTTATCATCAAACATTTTCTCTTTGCTATGACAAAAAAAAATGCACAAAAAAGCAAAATACAAGTTGAATCGATATTCTATTTCCTGTTCTATGGTTTGCATCAGACTGATCTCCTTCTCAACTCCGAGACATAAACACATTTGTCACCATATGTTAACTTATTATTATTATTATTTTTTTTACACATGACTAGTAGCTATGACATCACCTATACAGTTAATGAAACTTCTATTCCAGTATGGAAAGGGTTAATTCTATTTACAGAGTACATTATTTCCATTGGGAAATTGATTATAAATTCAAAATAATTATTAAGTCGCCCAGCATCTCGAAAGATATTGCATTCAACCACAGGAGATTTCACATCCCCAACTAGTGAATAGGCCGGATTTAGTATGAAGACTCTCATTTGCATTCATTTAAATACAGCTCAGTATTGTTGAACAGTTCATTTTCAAGAGTGTCAGAGGAGATAAGAGTTTGGGGGTCAAATGGGTTCCCACTAATATACAGTTGACTTGAAACCGGCGATCATTTTCAGTAAAAGTGCAAAGTATAATTAATGGGCTGCGTTTCGTAATTCCCCACAGTCACCACTTGACCACGGCACCTCTTACACAAACTGCTTCGCACTTACCAGAAAATCCTTTAATGGCATTTAAAAATGGCCGCTATTAGTCTCAGAACTAGGAGGAAAGTCGATTAAACTAATCTCCTTTGTTTACGTGACTCTGCGTTTAGCGTTGTGACCCATTTGAAGTGGCGTGACACGACAGAAACTGTTTGGAAAAGGCCAAGTACATGCACCGTTTCCCTTAGAGGACTTCAGTGTCATTACACTCATGAAGACATGCGGTCCACTTCTACAAAGGCTGCAATGCTAATCTCTTACATTTGATTACATTTTCCTCAGATCTGCTGCCACTCGAGTGAAGTGCAGAAAAAAAATATCTCTCATTAAGAGACACATAGGCACAATTAGCCATTTATTGAAAGGAACAAAGAGTCAAACGCATAAATACAAAAAGAGCTACTTAGATTCTGACATTCTCTGAATCTTTTAATGAGATCATGAACGATAAATTACAAAATCAATCGAATATAATAATATGGTTGAAAAAGATTTGCAAATCACTGCATTCTATTTTTATTTACACAAAACTCCATTGGAATTAGGCTTGCATTATCATCTTTTTATATGTTGCCATGTGATCGGCAAAGTAAGAGTTTAATTCTGCTGGGGAAAGATGTTTACCCAAACTGCATGTGATATACTCTTGCATCTTGTTGTTTACAAGCTTGTAGACGCCGCAGTGGATCATGATCCACCTGCGTGACGATGCGAGTGGTGCATGATGCGATCAAAGTAACACTCACGCAATTACACAACGAGGCTTCCGTGAGGTCACTGTGCTGATTAGGCCACATGGAAGCAACTGTAAATACATGGCTAGCCACAGCAGACCGGCAATCTCATGACTTCAAGTCGGTTGTTGGAAGGAAGCCATTAAATCCCTGCAGTTTCAGCAACGTGACGACTCATTTCATTACCGCTTTTGACAAGCCAGACAAAAGGTCTTAAAAGGGCATCATGTACTTGTCAGTACAGTACAGTAGAGCTGCACAATCCGTTGAGATCCAGTAGGAGTGCAGCAAACTTTTACTAAGACATGAATGCTCAGTGTAGCGTGTATGCCTCACAATTGGGAGGTTTTGGGTTCAAATCTCAGCTCAGGCCTTTTCTGTGTGGAGTAAGCATGCTAGGCTAACTAATGACAACAAATGCTACAGAAAATGGGTGACTTGTTGTTTCCAGGAAGTAGTACTCAAACTTCAAATGGGAATGGAATTTAAATAGCTTAAAGCCCCTTTTCTGAATTGTTTAGTATTTGTCAAACTGCTGCTTGTTGTGAAGTGAGTTGAGTTATAAAGGGGTGTCAATATTTGTGTGTTAAATTCAAGAATAATGCATATATTTGTATAGAATTAGGTCAAGTTGCATTTTACAATTTAAAAAATGTGCAGAATTTCACAAGATACTTCATGTTAAAGTTATATAGCTCTTAATATGAAAAGAAAACTTCACTGAGCTCTCACCGTCTCACAAATGCAATTATGCTATCTAGTGGCAGAAAAATGAACAACACAAATCAATATCACACGTGTTTTTATTTTACATTACAGTACAGTACAGTACAACTTTTAATTTTAACTCAATTTTATGATTTATTATGACATTACTGTATCGACTAAAAGATGCAGCCATATTTCTATTTAATTTTTTTTTCCCACTTTTATGTTAACAAGAGTCTGGAAACTTATTGTACATTTTATTGTACATTTAAAACAGATAAAATTTGCAATTAATCATGAGTTAACTATTCAAGTCGTGATTAATTACGATTAAAAGTAGTTATAAAAGCGCACATTTTTGCTCGCAAGTCAAAGAAAAAAATATATAATAATAATAATAATAATAATAATAATAATAATAATAATAATAATAATAATAATAATAATAAATAAATAAATAAAAACCGGTGGACTGTTCGTATATCAAAAAGTTGTGTGGCTCATATCCCTGAGGGCACAACTCATAGCCAAAGATCTCCTGGGTTTGAATCTTAGCTCAGGAGTTCACATGAATTATCAATTTAATCAATAGGTAAGTTCTCTCTGAATGGTCTGAACTCCTGTTGCCTCATACTGAGCAAAAGAAGAATGAATCATTGATGAATCTCAACCTCTCATCATTCACATCATGTTGGACTTCTTTCAAACCAGCCAAGTCGTGCACTCCATTTTGCCCAAATTGCCTCAGGACACGATTAATCCACATGATTATCAAGCTCATCCACGGCTAAATCAAGTCAGCCTGAGCACTTACTCTAGATTGCTGCTATTCTGTTCACCCTAAGCTTTCTGGCAGGTTTCAAACACACCAGCTGAGGCTCCTCTGCTTTGTTAGCTATCAGGTAGTGGTCCTGTTTTTTTGTTAGCTGCCAATAAAGGAAGTCATAAGTCAAAATGAGGTGCTCCCTCCTGGCACCAGTGACTGATAGAGGCCACAGATAATAACCGGCCACAATGAATAAATGAATGAATCTTAAACTGTGAAATTGAGAATAATCAGCTTTTTTAAAATGCTTTTTTTTGTCTAATAAGCATCTGCTGCTATGTATTGTTCTGAATGACAGCTGCTGTAGCACAATATGATGGCTGTGTTTTGCAATAGAAAAAAACATAGTAAATCAGATAGTTTTGAAAGGGCTAAAGGAGTGGATTTTCATAGAAACACATTCCGGACCAGCTGTTTTTCATCGCAAAGTGAGAGTTTTATCTTTTTCCCTGCACTAGTTTCAAAACAGAGAAGCAAAAAAAAAAAAAAAAAGAGGAGACAGGAATTCGTCTCTGGAGAGAGAGTAGCTTGTTGCATAATAGATTTCCATCTCAGCCTTGTTCAAATTGATACTGGCTCTAAGTTCTGACAACCATACACCTCCATTAAATGCCACCCCCAACATATACACAGTATGCTTCGAATTGCTGTAACAATCAGAGCGTGGGCGGATCATAAATACTAGTGCTATCAGTGCTCCATATCGGCGAGTACTCAAGAGTCATACTGGTATCATTTTGAAGAAATAAAATAAACAAAATAAAGCAGTAAAACAACTTGATTTAAGCAAGACGAGAAAAACAAACACAAAGTGCACACTCACATAGGAACTGCTGTCAGCCACAGCTCACGCCCAGACAGTCACACGCAGCCTCGCTACCCTACCTGGCCCCTTACCTAATTTTCAGAGACCACTGGGCCATCATGAGGTTTTGTTAAAAAGTCTCTCCGCTCTGGTCTCCACATGCTGACCATTCCATGCGGAGCTGTGGGTGGAGCATGCATGTTTGTTTTCAGTGTTTGAATGTGTGTGTGATTGTGTGGGTGGGTGGGGATCCCATGTGTGTGTGTGTGTGTGTGTGTTTTTTTCTTTCAGCAAAAGGAGGAGGATGCGGAAGAGGAGGAGGAGGCCATAAGTGTTTCAAGGAATACTGCTTCCTGCAGATTTTGGTTTGCAGTAAAATGAAGGAAGACGAGTGTTCAAGCTCACTGATAGGCTATCGCGCTGCACATTCGGTCGTCTGAAGGTCTGATTTCATCATCGTCATCATCATCATCCTCTGTGTGATGTCACAATCAGCGACTCATCCACATGATTAATGCAGCAAAGCCGTTTCCTCTTTCTTCACAGGGGAATAAAAAGTGAAGTTTGTGATGAAATGTTACACAAGAGTAGCTTAAAGTCACACCCTGAAGTTTTGTGAAATCTTCCGTGCATGATTTGTCTTTTTCGCTGGAGTCTAACCACGCTGATTTTGGGAAAGAGACAGGGTACGCCCCATCATATCAACACATATGCACATTTGCCCCTGAAATCAAATACAATTTGAAATCAGGAGTTAAATTGTTCAATTTATATTGAGAAACAATTTGGTGGGAACATTTACACCAATGGTGAATTTAGATTCTTAATGCGCGAGTCTTTAGTGAACCTTGGAAAGCAGTGAAAAACAACGAGAATCCCACAAAGGAAGGCCTGAGATGAGATTTGAACCCAGAACCTCAGGTCTGTGAGGCAGATGTGCCACCACTAAGCATCGGCATTGACTAAACTATAACATAGATTTGTTCATTGTTGAACTTCGGCCAGGATTAAAGGGTGCGATAATAGTTATTTTTGACATGTCAGATGTTGAAACAGACTTGCACTTTCCATTGCATTGGTAATCTGGATTTGATCCAGATTTTGGTGTGAACCAGCCCATATGACAATGTTAAAAATGACAAAAATGGTCTTTTAAACTGCAAAAGTAATCATATCTATTTCAGATTAAAGCACAATTGTCTATAGGCAGCCTCAGATGCATCCAAGCAACGTTTAATCTGGAATTGATAGATGATGTGAACCCACAAGGCGATAATGTCATGAAACTGGAGACATAAAATTGATTAAATAAATAAATAAATAAATAAATAAATAAATAAATGTCTTACTTTTTAATTTTCTAATGTTATTTGCAACAATTAAAACGTTAAATTAAAGTTCTGGCTGTTTCTGTAATCGCCTACATTGGTGGCAAAGGTAAGATTGAAAAATCCCTTGCTTTTCAACTGTGCAATAAACAGTTTGCACACAATTTACTGTGTTTGCAGGTAAGTTTAAACTCTGTCTGTGTCCTGAATTTAATGCATATTGATTTTGTCATGAAAACGCAAAATGTTACACTTTTAATCTGTGCAAAACACATTACTCTCAGTTACATCCTAAAAAGCCATTTACTCTACCTATGTGCAGGGTAAAATGCTGCAAAATCAAAATAAGTTTAATCTGGATCGGATCCTGATTTACAATTTCATGATGTCTCAAAAGTTAATGATATAAAAATTTAAAAAAACGAAGAACAAGGCTTTAAGATTCTCTTATTTTTCTACAGTGTGTAATTTTTAACATTGATTTGGTCAACAGCAACATCTTTGCACATCTCTTGTAAGACTAAGGTCAACATAAAATGCTTGAAATTGAATTGCTCATTGCAAAGGATTTGTAGCGGACTAAGACAGCAAAAAAAAAAAAAAAAAAGAAGAAAAAGGAAATAAAAAGAGAAAAGAAACAAATCACTGCACGATTAAAAAAAAAGCTCCGCGTACACAGAAAAAAATATTGTTACTCACCACTCTTGGCTGCTAAATGCAATTTTAAAAAAAATACACACATCCGTGAAAAAGATCCAATGGTGGCAGAAGTCTGAGGTGCTGAAAAGAAGGAAAAAAGTAAAAAGAGATCAGATTTAAATCCACTCTACGCTGCTCCTCGCATTGACGTGTCACTCAAACGAAGTCCACTCTGCTTGTGTTTGTAGTATGTGTTTCAACAGCGGCTGCAAAACTTCAAGCTCCGCCCACATGCTGCCTGCCCTGTGTGCCTGCCTGCCGTGACGTCACTCGCCACTCGGGAGTCCTCAAACTATCAATAGAGTCAAAACAAATACTCGACTATATTTTGTCACCCGTGACATCCACTTTGGTTTGCTTTGGGGCAATCTGGAACTGATCCAGATTAAACTTGGTTTTACCTTATTCAAATGGAGTGAGAGCTAACCAAGTTTGGGAAATACTGTAAATCAAAGATTTTAGAAGGAAAAACAAACACTTTTTATGACATAACTGTTAATTCACATCAACATCTGGATCACATCTGGATGTACCTTGATTTGTTTTTATAGCTTCTGTCCCTGCATTCATGTATCAACAAGTGTTCGAATTAAACAAGATTTGGGGTATTATTATCCATATTAGATCCATACACCAAGTCAATTGTGTTCAAATTAAATGTATCTGCTACTGTACTTTTCTTTGTGTGAATTTACACCAAAATTTGGATCAGATCCGGTTTCACATGTTTCTGATTCTGATCCTTGCCAATTTTGTTGAAATGATTTAGTTGTTTTGTATTTTTGCACTATATAGAAGATGGACATTTTTTTTCTTTTCATGATGTCATAAATGTGTGGAATCATACCAGGATCAGTTTCAGTTTGACATTATATGTGAGATTATTTTTGGATATTTTATTGCATGTCTGTTTACACCAAAAATGTTGAATAGCTGCATTTGGATATTCCAGATTCTGACCCTAATTACAAATGGGATAGAAATGTTTTGAAGTGGGAATGATTTGACAGGTATTTTTGATTTTTTTTTTTCTACATATAATGTGGATTCACACCAAAATCTGCATTCGCACCAGTTGGATTTATTTTAAGTAATTTAATATTTACTATAAATTAAAAAAAAAAATAGTTTTTTTTTTTTTAAATAATTACTTTTAAATGAAAAATCTGGACTAATTCCGGATTAAACTTGGTTTGACATACCAGACTAAGTTGTATGTCAAACCATATTTCTCCCAGGCAAAGTTGTCTTTACTCTTTATATGTTTTGGCTATGAGCAAGTCACTGCTTCTTGTTCTTCTTATTCTTCTGCTGTGCTCTGCAGCCAAGTAGAACAATGAAGGAGAGCCGCGAGCGTCCGGCACAAAGAGCATTACAGAGGATTACGGGCAAAGGCAAAGACATGAACACAGGCGGACGCAGCCATTCATGTAATCTCCTTTCACTGCTGCAAAAAAGACTAAAATGTCACGTTGCGCTTGTCACACTGTAGTCATCTCCAATATGCTTTAACACCAGTAAAGCTCCTCTGCTTGAAACAACACCATTTGTCGCTTTGCTTTGTAGGAAAATGCAATGACGAACATTTCTCAAAAGTGGAATCAAAGCTGTATGTTCTGTGATACAACATACTCATTGTGTTCATTGAAGAAGCAATATGTGGCATTTGGACCTCAAACTATGAGTTTCAGAATGCAAACACAACCTCAGCTCACCTTAGAGGTCTACAAAGTTGATGAACCAGCCAGGACATCTCTTGTTGTTAATGCTAGCGTCAGTGCTAACATGATGCTAACATGTTGCGTTATTCTGCTGTGTTTGTGTCCGTGTTTAAATCTTCTTTTAAAAAGAAAGTAAAGGATGTCAGATGCTAGCAGAGTTGCTCTGCATCCATATCTCAATCCTGTGATAAGAAAAATGTGGCCTCCACTTTGTCGAAGTTTACGTTTGACAGCGGCGCCATTGTTGAACACATCACTCTCAATCTGCCGCCATGCTCAAAAAACACCCCAACCCTCGTTATCAAGACAAGAGAACGCACCGCCGAGCCGACTACACTGCAGCTATTCATATCAGGTCAGATTTTATTGGGGTTAAGTACATGACAAGCGCTCTTTGTCACACTGGATTTGGTGAAGTGTTGTGCGTCAATGTCTTCATCAAGGCATTCAGAAGGGGGCTGAAGATGCTGACATACTACAAAGTCATGAGTACATGACATGACTCAACCAGTGTCTGATAACCTTTAACCCCTCTGAGTCAGGAGAAAGGCAGAGAGACAGAAAATTTGGAGAACTTTCACCTAAAAGAATGTTTTCCTCTGGGTACTCTGGATTCCTCCCGGATTTGAAAAACATTCTTGCTCATTGAAGACTCTAGGTGTGAGTGTTAGTTTTTATTAGTATTTGTTTTGTTTTTCCACTTTATTTTATTTATTTTTTATTAGTTTTAGCATTAGTTTTAGGTTGCTTATAAAAACGGTTTTATATTATTTTAAAAGCAAACGAGAGAAAGACAGAGAGACAATGAACAGATGGATGGATTGAAACATCTTAAAAAGTGCAACATAGAATTCATTTTATGAGAATATATGCCTGCTTAATGTCAACCATGACATCAATCATTGTAAAAGCAATTACATTCACCCAATTGCCTAATTCCCAAGGGTAATGAGGAGACATGCATTTGAGGTGTGGATGATATATCCACGGAATAATTGGGGAACGGTGTCAATTAGAATGGATTCAAATTATCATTATATATTGTCATTAAAGTAAATTACAGGAAATATGGTATACACTGTATGCTTGTCAAATCTCAGCTCTCATCTTTAACACTCACTTTGTCTTCTTCTTGGTGAAAGATGTATTAGTGTGATATATTGTAACATTCAAAAATGTGTTTTCATATTTTAAAATAAAACACATTTTTCCAATCTTATTTTGTTTTCATTTTTACATTTTTATGTAATCTTAACAAAACATTTTTATTTTATTTTAATTAAATTAATTTTTAATTTTGAAAAAGTGTGAGATCATTCAACTTTTTAAATAATAATAATTAAAAAAAAAATGTTTCTTCTGATGTGGGCCATGATGTTATCTTTTTATTAGAGTAAGCGGGCCAAATAAAACGTGCAATGGATTGCAAATGCCCCCTGTGCGGAACTTTGGACACCCCCTATTTTCGAGTCTCTAATGACCATAACATGTATGTTTTTGGAATGTGGGAGGAAATCAGAGGACCAGGAGGAATCCCACACAAGCACAGGAAGAACATACAAACTCCACAGGAGGACCCAGAACCGGAAAACTTTGACACATCACTGCACATGGTAACAATTTAGCAACCATGTTGGATTTTCATCCAGTAGATTCATTAACACCAATCTTTGAACAGTTATGTTTAATTGGGACGTGCCAGGAGGCTCACACTTAATGAAGTTATTGCTGTGCAGATGTCATGTGGTCAGTGAACAAAGAGAGTAAAAAAACCACACCAAAGTGAAATGATGACCAAAAGCCATCTGGCAGCGTTTCGCCTGCTGATGCAAAACTAGCAGCCCTTCCTCTCTTCATCTTCCATCAGCAATAAAAGACAATATCTGGCCCGGTGGGACGTGTGGCATTCATATGAATTATCTCCATCTTAATATGTTCATGCCCCCGAGACTGGCGTGACATGACATCAGCCATGTGTAGGCTCTAATGAGACTGCCATGAATACATTACATTTATTTAGACGTTTATTCCCACTTTCTTTGCGGCTTCGCAGCCTGGGTAAAGGGGCAGGGGTCAAGGTCCTGCACAGCTGCACACTAGGAGGATGGCGGGGGTGGGCTGTGGCAGGGGAGTTAGTGTGGAGGACAGAAAGCCGGCAGGCATTTACGATGCATTAATGACTTTGTAAATATGCAGACTGATGTGACGATTAGTATGGAGGACCAAAACTGGCAAAATTACAAATAAATAAATGACAAAATAAATAAATACATCAATAAAAGTGTAAATAAAAATGCATATAAAAATTGTAAATTAAAAATTAAACACAAAAAATAAATATAAATTCAAATAAAAAAAAACCCATATATATCCCTAAATAAATAAAGTAAAAAATAAAAAAAATAAAAAAAAACATATATATCCCTAAATAAATAAAGTAAAAAAAAATAAAAAAATAAAAAAAACGATATTCAAAAAAATAAAAAATAAATATAAAAATTAATGTCAAAATAAATACAAAAATATATAAATAGAATTAAATATCAATCAACAAAAATGCTCTGCTCTCATATTTATTTATTTCATGCTGCAGACATTCTGTCAGGTATTTTTGTATTTATTTCAACATTTATTTTTATATTTCTTTTCATTTTCTGAATCATTTTATATTCTTTTATTTATTTTCACTTTATTTCTTTGTTTAGGTATGTATATATATATATATATATATATATATATATATATATATATATATATATATATATATATATATTTTATATCCCTTTTCATTTGAACTTTTATTCATTTATTTATTCATTTTTTATTTTGGAAGTTTTGGTCATCATCGACGAGAATTTCTATTTTCTTTGTTTGATTCTGATCTCGTTCTGCAACAGAATGCCACTTCTCAACTGATCAGTGGAACCTGATAGGATGAATGATTAATTAACAAGAACCTTATTGATTAGGGGTAGAATTCAATGTAGATGGTCTGATGTGGCTGATGTCAAAGTTTCTTCCAGGGCTCTTTCTGACAGTTTTCACAGAACCGCCTCAAACATTCATTGCTTTTCTTAACTACAAGTCACACGGGCGGAGAAACTGTGTGGGGGCGATTGTTTAAATTAGCCAAATTGTGACTCATTCAAATAAACATTTTCATAAATGGGCAGCTGATAAAAGATTACTTGGTTGTTTGATTTGAAACTTGAACCAGAGAACCAGCTATTTGTATACAAGCACTTACATGGTAAAAGTTCCATAACATAGCCCTTTTTAAGGAATAGCTGACCCAATATCTTTAGACTTCATCAATCGACGAGAACGCAGTTTCAAACAGTCTTCTTCAAATTTCCACTCTTACGTCAAAGCAAGAGCCTTATTGATTTTGAATTTGTCCAACACGAGCATGCTGAGGAAGCTGAGGTCGTCCACTTATCCACTTATGGAACAGAGATTCCAGGATGGACTTTTCCGTTAGCTTTTTCCAGAAGTGGGCCCCACATTGTCACATGTTGAGTATATACTGTAGTCGTGGCGTCTCCCTTTAGCGCCAAAAAGCCATCAAAGATAAAAGCCTTGGTTGAACGTTAAACCATGTGGAAGCAAGCTTAAATCCTCACAGCGTTAATACAATTAAACAGGCTGAACGACTCATCAAGGTGATTGGAACATCCATATTGTCAAAACTGGTTCAACAGCTGCTTGGCCAGGACCTAAGTGAGCTCAGTCATATTTTCCGTACTTGAAGGCAGCAGAGACAGCAAAATGGACTAGAGATTAATAGGTCTGCCTCACGGTTTTCAGCTTGTGGGTTTGAATCTCAGGTGTGGAATTTCCATTTTGTCCTGTGCTTGTATGGGTTCATTGAAGACACTAGGTGAGGATGTGAATTTGAATTGGTCTAGCAATTGGCTGGCAACTAATCCAGGGTCAACGCGGCTTCTTGCCCAAAGTCAACTGAGACGGGCTCCACCTCACCCGTGACCCTAATGAGGACAAGCACTTACAGAAACTGGATGGATGGATGATTGCAACTCTTCCAGTGCGAGTCCAGCGAAGTGCAGAGGCAATATCAAGTGTTGGTGCTACTTTTAAAAGGTCACCATGGAGACATTGCGTCTCCTACGGACTGTAACGGGACTCAAAGCGGTCAGAAATCAATGAAGCTTCTCAGCAAGAGCACACGTTAACCTTCCGAGGAGCCGACAGCACCCATTTCCTGTTGCTTTATTAGTTTGTATTTGCAGTCTAATCACTGTACGTCCTGTACAACAGCTGTCCTCACTACTGGCTCGTGGGCCATTTGGCGCTGACTGGAAAAAAAAAAATATGTGATTGATCATCAGAATATGAAAACAGTTTCATTTTGAAAATCAGGTGCATCCTTTTGCGCACATAAATTGTCTTGCTCACGTGATGGTTGTAAAAAGTAAACATACAAGCACTCGAGCAATGCAATATTTTCTTTAATTGCATGTATTACATTTTAATGGAGGAATAGTGATTTCATATAGTGGATTAAAATCCAGAAAAAGTCCAGGAAAGCACAGAATTCCTTGCTTCCATTTTCAACATCCTATCTTTGTGAAGAAGGATTTTCTGCATTGATGGCGACCAAAACAAAATTAGCACATCGTTATCTCTTCTTACACCAAGATGGGATGCTTTGTGGAAGAGAAACAAGCACTGAGCTCCCTCTAATGACTAATTAATTAACTGTAGCCTATTCTGTGTAATGGTACCCTGTAATTTTAATATATATATATTTTTTTTTTGTTTCTGGGCCTTTTATTCAAAATACTCTACATTGAACCAGTCTGTGATACAAAAAAAAAAATAAATCTTTACAACCACTGCCTCACAACTACATCCCTGCAATCAAGGTAATCTTCCCCACCTCTGTTGCTTTGTCCCCCCCCCCCATCAAAAAAAAAATAAGTGCTTTGATATTTTTGGCACCACTATGGGATGATGATGATGATGATGATGATGATGATGATGACGATGATGATGATGATGATGATGATGATGATGATGATGATGATGATGGTTGCAATCACTGGCAATAATGAGTGCGTTGAAAGGCGCAGCCAAGCTAATTTGTTTGCTGGTTAATTGAAGAGCAGCACGCTGATTATCCGGCGTGGCGAATAGAGCGTTGTTGCTGCTGCAGCTGGATAAAACTTCTCTGCAGATTGACTTGATAGCTCTTTGAAATGATGGATCCACTCACTGGGGAAAATCAATGCCAACCACATAAAGTGGAGAGATCATCTTAAAAGGGACATGTTATTGAAGAAAATGGCTTTTTCATTGCTTGTATACCGATAGTTGTGTCTCAGTCTTCCAGTTGGCCCCTTCTGAACCTGCGAGTGAGCCCTTCTACATTTGCTCACTACTGCTAGGTAACTTAGCTTATTTACATAAATTATGAAAAAGTCATAATAGTCTCCTTTTAAGAAGCGATATGGATCCAATTAACTTTAAAGTAATAGCTGCAAAATGGTCGACGGTTCCTTTGTCCATCAGAAGGATAACTACGTCTCTGCCATTTCCATGGCAACACCAATTTCCAACCATCACTTACTTAAGAGGTCTGTAATGTTGGTGGTGCTGGCAGGACACTTTTCATGATGTGAAAGTATTATCATTCTGGTTCAGAGTTTAGCGGAGCTTTTTTAAGTTGAATGGAAGACTTTCCAGAAGGCTGATGAAAAATTTCCCCATCAGAAATAATGAAAAGAAATCAAACTGTCGCCATTATAAAACAGTAAGCGTTGGTTCTTCTTACATTGTAGTTGGTTTGTGGATATGAGAAAAAAAATGTGGTCATAAAAAATTAAAATAACTGCTAGTATTTGGAAAATAATGAGGTGAAAAATAAACAAAATAAAAATACCAACTTTTGCCATACAAATAAATACATTTTGCACTCAAAAGCTTAAAAAAAATACTTAAAAATAACTAAATAAATAAATAACTTAATTAAAAATAAAAATTAAAGACTTCTAAAAATATCGAAGTGTGAGGGCATGATCAAAATAAATGACTAATAAAATAAAATCACACAAATAAAATAAAATACAATTAAATACAATTAAATTAAATTAAATTAAATTAAAAAATAATAATAAAATAAAATAAAATAAAATAAAATAAAATAAAATAAAATAAAATAAAATAAAATAAAATAATTCTCTGCGACTGGCTGGCAACCAGTCCAGGGTGTCCCCTGGCTACTGCCCAAAGCCAGCTGAGATAGGCTCCAGCACCCCCCGCAACCCTTGTGAGGAATAAGCGGTCAAGAAAATGGATGGATGGATGGATGGATAAACTACTACTGATTTTTTTTCCCCACAAATTCCACTGTTAGAATTCAAAGTACAAACACTGCTGTTTCAGAATTTAACGTCTGAGGTCATGACAGGGTAAATGACTTTTAAATAGAAAATAAATAGAATAAAATAAAAGTAACCAAATTATGCTCTTGTGGGATTTATAGGTTGAGGTCAGGATAAAATAACTCATTTTCCCTTTTCAAATCCCACTGAGCCAATGAGTCAATGATCTCCGTGCACTTCAGGGACAAGGAGGAGCAATGCATATGTCACCCACGTCCACGCACATGCACACCCTCCACATAATGACAGTGTCAGGGCTTTATTTGTAGCCCATGCATCTTCATTGTGCAGCTGGCCAGGACTCACAGCAAACTACATGACTGCACTCCTTGTGGGGAACTTAACGCGGCTTCATCATCAGCATCCTCAGCGTGCGTTATCTCCCCGCAAGGTGACCGACATCCCTCCTAGATAGCAGCCTTGAGCGCACGCCAGCTTTTAAAAACCACTTTAACGCACACGCAGGAGCCAAGAAGCTGACTCAGTGTGATGCACGACCACCAGACCGGTGCTCTCGCTCGCTTGTAGTAACCTCACTCCACTTCATTAACCCTCCAAATGACAAAGTAAAAGCATCCTTTTGTCTTGTAGTGCGAACCACGCCGGCCGCTGTCATGTATCCCAAAAAAAAAAAAGGAGGGACTCACCGCAGCCAGGTGGAGTGATCGGAGGCTGCAGCGGCGGCGGAATCCCCCTCCTCAGCCTCCTCTTTTTACCGGTGTGTAAAGTGAGTGCATGTGTGTGTGCTGATCCAGCAGATGCAGTCTGGAGCCACCAATAGAAAGAGGCGAAAGGGAAGGAGAGGGTGTGCGAGAGACGGCAGAGGAGGGGTCTGCTAGCATTACATCATGGGCGAGGGGAACGCTTGTGTTCTGCAGGAGGTGGGGGAAGGTGTATGTGTGTGTGTGTCCTTGTATATTTCCTGCAGGATGATTAAACATGGTCATGATGCACCTGCACAGAGCTGTGATTAACAACCATTCACAGGGAGACAGTAAATAAGCACAGCTTTCAACATGTAATAGAGGCGAAAAGCAGATGGACATTGGCGAAAACGCCCTTTTTCAAGGCCCTAATGGCTCTCTTGTCAGCCTCAACAAGCGTTGATGGACGTCTTAGGAAAGAAGGCGCTGACATTTCAGGTGTGGAAAAAGCTTTGTGCAGGAGCATACAGCCATCACCTGTTAGTGGAGCCTAAAAGGAAAAGGGAGGGGAGAGAATTTTGGGAGGAAAGGGTGTCAGGAGTAAAACAATGACAGCTCAGGGTCATCCCAGCACCCCGGCTCACGAGAATGAGACAGCAGTCGCACAGGAAACATACTGATAAGCAAGTCTCGCTCTCGCGGTTAAATGTTAAGAGTCTACGCACCAGGCCTCGCATCAAGGTCGCGATGTGGAAGGCAGACACAGCAAGATGGCTACAGTTTGCAAGATAACTGGGACAGACCTCTGTCAAGGCTTTTCTAGTTATACAATCCAACCATCCATCTATTTTTTTTCTCAACCAATTATGCTGTCTATCTGATTTTGGACTAGACTGGTCGCCAGTCAATCACAGGGTGGATATGAAGACAAACAAGCATTCAGATCGACACTGAGTGGGCATGAACTCAAGAGGCCTGCAACTAAGTCAGGATAATACCACATGCAACACCTTTCATGCCTACACAGAATTCTTCCATCCATTTTCTACAACACTTCTGCAGGAGCAGGAGTTTATCCCAGCTGACCTTGGGTGACCCTGGACTGGTTACAGGACATAATGGCAAAGATTCACACTCACATTCACACGTATGGGCAATGTAGTGCAGTGTGTCTTAATTTATTTTTACTTGAACTTAGGGTAAAACTACGGAGCCCCTAAAGTGACATGGGAGAAAAAAAAAAAAAAAATTATATATATATATATATATATATATATATATATATATATATATATATATATATATATATATATATATATATATATATATATATATATATATATACTATTATTAATTTTCAACAGCTACACTCCTATTGCTGGCCAGCCCCACCTCCTTTTTTTTTTTTTTTTTTTTTTTTTTTTTTTTTTAAATAGCCCTGCAGGCATATATCAAAAGTTATTTTTTATTAAATACCACCTGGCCATTAAAAACTGAACGGCGGGCCACGAATGGCCCCCGGGATGTAGTTTGGACATAACTGATGTGGTGTCTTCATAAACCTATTATGGATTATTTTGTAATGCAGTAAAATGCATTCTATATACATAGCAGAAAACTTCTTTTGCCGCAAGTACTAGTAAAGGTTTGTGAGTTTCAGTCCAAAATGGCAACATTGATGATACAGGTGTATGCAATAGAAGTAAGAGTATGAAGCTTAAAAGTCTTTCAAATTCTTCTAGAAACATTAATCAAATTTGTACTTCCTGCAAAAAAAGTGTAGGTGATGGACTGTCTATCTATTCCAAGAAACTTGACAAATTCACATGAACATCAAAACACCTCAACACGCAATGGTTACAGGTTATTTTCCACGGGGCGCCCTTAAGTATTGATCCATGGAGAAATCAATACTGCCAAAGCAGAAGTGCTTGCATGTTAACATAATGTATACTTGTTCACGTTATGATCAATTGTTGTATTGACTTCTTCCTTGCTGTATCATGCTTCAAAGTCTAAATTCAAAACAAGTGTTGAAATCACATCAATAATGCTGAAATGATCAAACACTTTTCTTTTCTTTTTTTTTTTAATAAACCTATTTTATATATGAGAGTGAATTTGGGGCTTCAAGTGCAGCCGCCCCTTGCAACCATGGTAACAAAAGCAATACTCCTAATTGGCCCAGTAGGTTAGAGGGCAAGATGAAGGCTGGCTGACTTCCATACAATGAGGCCTCTCTCTTTCTCAAGACGGGCTAATTTCAACAAGACAAAAAAAAATTGGCCTATAATTATTGATCCTTTTTGACAAAAGCATGTCACATGTACGTTAATAAGACAACTGGGAACAGTTTCAAATTGTGAAAATGGATAACAAAGCATGTTTAAAATAGAGCCCTCATCGCTCATGTTGTATATTCTCCACTTCCTGTTTAGGATCGATCGTTAGCAGACATTTTGCTGCCTAAACAAATCGAATGTGTAATGGGCGCCTGTGTTAATGGATGTGAATAATTTAGGCTGTTCCACTGTAGCATTCTTGACAGGTGCCTATTTATTATGATGCCAACACGCAGCAGGAAATAGAGGCCGGCGCATGACGCATCATCGCAGTGCCAACAATATGTTGTCATCGTTTTTTTGTAAGTGCATTTACACATGTTATGTTAGCATCCAAACGCTTAAATCAAAACACAAACAGCATGGTGTCACTGTTTATCTTCCTAATTCTAGTGAAGCTGCTTCAAAACAAAACAAAGCTGTTTTGGGAAGGCGCCGCTTGTAAAGTCAACAAGGGTTTCTGGGTAATTCATTAGCAGCCATGACGTAAAAGAGCCGTCCAAAAGCATTTGTCACGAATGTTTTGGGACATTTGAAGGGAGACGTCTCCAAGAATGTTGCGCCTTTTTTCGGCTGATGGCGACATCCGGCAGCCAGGAAGATGAAATAATGTTGTGGGGCTTTTTTTTCAAGGCGTGGGGGCAAGTACAAGCAAATAAGAGGACAGCTGGAGACAAATGACTAGTGAGCCCACTGTGTCAACACAAGAAGCAAAGAAGGTAAGTGAACTTTGTAGACTAGTAGAATAATGGCACAACAGAGCTCCTCCGAGATTTGCCTGTTAGCCTAGCAAATACATTAGATGGTGTGGTAGCACATTTACCTGACTTTGGTGCAGCCAATGTGGCTACAGTTCACACTCAGTGATGTCATGGCTCTAGTGCAAATGACTGAGGACCAGGTCAGGGTCTAGTCAGCTGAGACAAGTTCTAGGTTAACTGCAAGTTGTGTTGATTTTGCGAACAAAAACTAAACAAAAATAATTTCGTCAACACACTTTTTTTTTTTTAAAGCATTTTCATCGACTAATGAAGACAGAATGAAAATTTTATTTACTTAATAAAAACTGGAGTAAAATCTATGGACATTTTACTTTTTGAACAAAAATGAGACGAAAATTATCTGAATTTGTAACAGTGACACTGTAATGTGGCACAATACATGGGAGAAATTTTTATGTGAAATAGTTTTAGATCCAAAATGTTCAACATTATTTGGTGATGAAAACAGCCAGTGGTAAAAATGATTGGCCTTACTAACACTAGACTAAAACATTGACAGTTTTTGTTGAGTAAATCTTGATGAATAAAATTATGTTTTCTATGACTAAAATAAAGACTTAAATCCTAGATTTATAGTCAACGAAATGTTGACTAAATAAAAACATGATGAGGTTGGACTAACTATGATAAAAACTAACAAGCATGATTGAAACTGGACTAAAACTAAGACTAAATTTAAAAACATCTGATGAAATTAACACCAACTGCAACTATAAAAGGAAAAATTAGTACTATAGAAAATTGACAAATGAATGGATAGTAAAAGCACCCCATAACCCAGAACATTAGTATTCTCGAGATTTTTTTTTCTTTTACTCACCAATTTGACCTTTTTTACCATTTTCTCAGGACGTAAAGCAATAAGGTATCAGAAGTGGAACCAATCTTAACAACCAAAAGCGTAACAGTCAATCTAAGATGAACTGAGTTTTTTTTTTTTTTTTTAGTTCCAATCTCGTGAATAATTTCACACAATTTCAAGTGTAACCACATTTAAAATGCTGCGGAATTTGTATTGAATATAGCGGGAATAAAAGAAATGACCAACCCATGATTCACCTGCTAGCATAAAATACTCTGTGACTGCCCGCAAGCGCCATTCCTGAGCATTGTGCCATTCGATTTGAGACGGCACCTAAGCAGCACTATATATAGCACAATTCAATTTGTTTAAAATATATATTTCTCCCTTTCTCCTCTTAAAGTCAGTGTCTTCATGCATAAAGGTGTCCCCTGGCGTCGCCGCTCATCCCTGTCAGCTCTTTCACCGCCACCACCATGCCTACACTGTTCCCTGTTGCCTTGGCAACCTTATGGCCAGTCGGGCCTCTCGCTCTCTTTTCTCTCTCTCGTTCTCTCCATCTCAGGGGACACAACGGTAACTTGTGTGCTCGCCTCCGAGCAGCTGGAGGACTTTTCATCAGGAAAGGTGCACAGGCTCGTCCGATTCTACCAATGCGACACTCCT
This sequence comes from Festucalex cinctus, assembly GCF_051991245.1. Lineage (NCBI taxonomy): Eukaryota > Metazoa > Chordata > Actinopteri > Syngnathiformes > Syngnathidae > Festucalex > Festucalex cinctus. The sequence continues at coordinate 24,394,101 of NC_135414.1, forward strand.
ACGACCGCGAGTTGTCAAAATGAATCAAAAGCTCAACGGGAGTGAATCAAGTGTTTTTCATGACATATGGCAAACAAATGCATTTAAAAGATAGAAGAAGAATGTTATAAGCTTCAGATGAGTTGCTCTTTTCTAGGAGTCATATTTGGTAACCTAAACTTGAACCAAAATGGATGCCTAAGGCATTAGATTCTTCCAACCAAAAGAATAAAGTTTTCCTTAGCTGGTTCAATCTTTTGGTACTCTTGTTTCATCAGAGCAATACTCTGGTTCTCTCCAACATCAGTTGCCTCTTCAGTATAATGTCATTTTCATTTTCAAGATGTCATTGCATGCACCTTAGTGCTTAAACATTTAATAACCATTAAGATTGGACATTGTAGATATTATTTTTCAGTACTTATTAACTTACTTATTAATTATATAAAAAAAGATTAAATTAAAATTGTATATATATATATATATATATATATATATATATATATATATATATATATATATATATATATATATATATATATATATATATATATATATATATATATATATATATATATATATATATATTTATATATATATATTTATTTATTTATTTAGGCTCGGACCATCCTGGGTGGAGTTTGCATGTTCTCCCCGTGCCCGCGTGGGTCTTCTCCGGGTACTCCGGTCTCCTCCCACATTCCAAAGACATGCATGGCAGGTTAATTGGGCGCTCCGAATTGTCCCTAGGTGTGCGTGTGAGTGTGGATGGTTGTTCGTCTCTGTGTGTGCCCTGCGATTGGTTGGCAACCAGTCCAGGGTGTCCCCCGCCTACTGCCCAGAGCCAGCTGAGATAGGCGCCAGCAGCCCCCGCGACCCTTGTGAGGAATAAGCGGTCAAGAAAATGGATGGATGGATAAAATCTACTTGACTTCTTATCACCAAATTGTAAGATTCGCCGGGGGTGTGCTATACAATGCGGCAGAAGTTCAGATTGCCTACCTAGGTGTTTGCGCTCTACCAAATTCACAAACACGCTAATTTTAGAAGTTGGATACATCCCGGACTGGTCATCAGGCAATCAGATCACGAAAATGAAGATGCACCCGCTACTTTCATCACCAAATTGACGGACAGATTTTCCGGGAGCACGTCCCCAAACGAGAGCACGGGGGTCTGTTTGTATTTGTGTTCCCTGAAAGCTATGCAAACGCTGATGCCGTCTTTTGGTGAACCTGCTAAAATGTGATCACTTAGGATGAAGACTTTTGTAAAATAAACTCAAGCAGACGTGAACATTACTTGGGCAAGCAGCTGGATGGAGCAACTCACAGTTCCAGCAGAGTTGAATTAATGTACAGATCACAGTGTTAATAACAAATCTCCCCAAGGTCATTTTGGGCATATTTCTCAAGTTTGTATGGAGCCAAGAGAGGTTAATTGCCTGCTGACTCCAGTTTCATACCGTAGCCTACACGAGTGTAGTTTCAATTTCACAGCTAATTCTTACTTATTAAATAAAGTAAAAGTAAATAATCCAACTTGAACTTAAACAGGAGGGTCAGACCTTGAGGAAATTTTCCGGTTGCATCATACTGGAAAACTTTGTAAATGCCTTCCCATATACAGTAGATTTAGTCACATTTTTCTTAGGAAAAGGGAACATATTCTTGAATATTTGAAAGAAAATAAATAAATTTGAAGTAGAAGAGGATGATAATCTGGGTGAGAGGCGAGGTACATATCGGACTGATCACTAGCCAATGGCAGTGCACAAATAGCAAAACAACCATTCACATTCACATGTATGGCAAATTTAGTCTTAACATGTATGGTTTTTTTTTAATATGGAAGGAAACCTGAGTACTGGAGAAAACCAACACAAGCACAGGGAGATCATGCAAACATCACACAGAAGTAGCTGAGTCAAGATTCAAACCCAGAACCTCAGACATGTTAGGCAAACGTAGTCACTAGTACATCGTGTTGCCGGTTTTAAAACATAGATTCAGCCTACCTTTTTCTTGTTATTTTGATCGTCTGATAAGTAGGAATTTCCAACATCTTATGTAACATTTGTATAAATTGTGCCGCACACTTACAAAGCACATTGTTCTTGCTGAGTGGAAGCGTAATTCATCAAGGTCCTGGCACACTTTTAAGAGCAAAAGCAGATGTGAAACTGATAACAGCAGAGCGGAAAGCACTTACTGAACAATGTTCACGCTTTAATGGTAGTTTCCTACATGGTGTTAATAGTGACAAAATTGTCACCTACTGGTAATCTTTTTAAACGCAAATGTTTTATCTTTGGAGGAGAAAACTTTTTCATGCTCTATTCCGTGATCTTACTTTGTTCTGGCATTATTTAGTCTTTGCTTGATAATCAGTCTAGTTCCGGGACAGACAGACTCAGAGTTGTCAGAGCGCGTGTGTTAAGAGAGATTGAAACAGGGACAAATAAGGACTTGTCTCACGGAGATCCTTGACTGTAACCGAGGTCACGTGCGGAACATTTTGTTTTGTTGACGTTGGCCTTGACAGACAAATCACTGGTGTAACCTTAGGAGATAATGCTGAGGAAAAACTATGACTGGAATATCAGCATCTTTATCGGCTTAACCCCTTTCATGCACTCCCATCATCTTTCAAAACAAGATTGACTGAACGGTCCATGAGTCCAAAGATGTGACCCATGCCTTATAAGGGATTGTGGTTTCAAGACAAAAACAACTCTGATCCAACCTCAACATTGAGCTCAAGTGTGGTCCATAATGAATGAAAACAAGCAAGTGAGTTTTCAATCTAAATGCATCTAAAGCCATTCACACTCACATTCAACCAGCACAAACCTCAGAACTGTTAGGTGCTAACCACAAGGCACCGTGCTGATCCCAATAAAATTCTCCTTGTCCAACAACACGAGCTGAAACTCTACAATCATTCCGGTCTTTTCCGACAGCAAACGGATGAGCTTGTCAGCCAGCCGGGGCAGCCGACAGTCGGCCACCTGGATCAGTCAGTCGCTTCCGCAAATCCGCCGCGCTGTCACACAATCGCGCCGCTGTTCCCCCGGCTCAAAAGTGTGTCCAGCCAGCCGATTAATCAGCTCTGCAGCCAGTCATCCACGAGAACGATTATATGCCAGGCACATGAGAGAAAAGAGGAAAACGCTGATGGAAGGCATTTGCTTCCGGGAGGAAAAATATTCATACAGATGTGGAAAAACAGGCGCACATAGACCAGCTAGACCAGGGGTCAGCAACCTTTACTGTCAAAAGAGCCATTTTAGGACAAAGCCACAAAACATTTAAACATTGTGAGCAACGAAACAGTTAGTTAATGATAGTCTAATGCACTGAGGGCGTAAAATCTAATTCGAGCTGCACTATAACAGAAAAATGTGCAGCATCCAATACTTTGAGATTCATTTTCTTTTTTGTCTTCTGTTTTTGGATTTTGTTTTGTTGTTGTTTAGACTTTTCTGTCATTCTGTCAAATTTCTGATATTTTTGGCAACGTTATAGGTATATGGTAATTTTCTGCCTCTCTTACTCCTTTTTTGGACATTTTATTGCTTTATTTATTTATGTATTTATTTATTTATTTATTTATTTATTTATTTTACTTTTTTCCCTGCTGTGTTTGCTAGCAATTTTCTGACATTTTTGGCAATTTTGTAGACATTTTATGGTAATTTTCGGTATTTTTTCTTTGGACATTTTAAGGTTAATTTTTAAACATTTTCTTTTCTGCTTTAAAAAAAAATATTCTGCCTGTTTTAATGTTTTTAAAGTTAATTTTCTGACTTTTTTGGCAATCTAAATACATTTTATGATAATTTTGTGCCTTTGTTTTGTTTTTGGAAATGTTATGGTTACTTTTTCAACATTTTGTTTTTGACATTTTTTTTTATTTTTTATTTCTGACATTTTTGGGCAACTTCATGGGCATTTTATGGTAATTTTCTTTTCTGGTCACCTTAAAAAAAAATAATAATAATTAATTCCAAAAATCATCTACATTTATTCTCCCTTTTTCTGACAACTTAAAAATTTGGACTCCAACAGTTTTTCAATATTTATTTATTTATTTATTTATTTATTTAATCTAAATCATAAATTAATTTAAATAATATTTTATCTAAAAATAATTTCTATTAATATTTTTAGAGATAAACAAGAAGCCATGAAAGAGGGACATATGGTTCCAGAGCCACAGGTTACAGACCCATAAGCTCGACAATATGTGCAAATCACAAACAAGTCAAAACCTTCAAGTCTCAAGTTACTGTGAAAGAAGCTCAAGCAGGTCAAGTTGAGTTACCACCAAATTTCAAGCAAGCCAAATCATTACGTAGTTTAAGCGAGTTGTAAGTCAAGTTGATAATTAGGATTTTATGATGCATTCAGTAACTTTGCTAAGAGAAAACTGCTTTGCTGAACTTGTAGCCGGTCCAGTGAAATGCATGTGTAAACCACACGGGGCCCCCTATGCAGTTACTTGTATTTAATCTGTGCAGGTCAAGTGCAAATGTCAGCCAGGCCACAGTGGGCCTAGTTAAATGTTAAAGGCATTAAACTTCCGAGAAGCATTCATGTCAAGCACTGGCCGACTTCCATTGACGCCATCGCAGCAGGGAAGGTCCGGATACTGTTTCCCTTATTGTTACTCGTAAGTGTGACGTCGAGGGGATGCAGCAACCTCTCAACTTCGCCCATAGGAAATGATGAAAAGTGCATTAATTTGTTCCAGGCACCAAATGTTGCCACCATAAAGCCATATTAACTGTATAGATAATATTTTAGGTGTAAAATATTTAACTGTACGTACCAATTCTTACGAGTATAAATTGAACCTAACCAGTTCATATATTTATGGATCTGGTCAGGGCACACCGAGTGGACTTTGGGTGAAAAACGGACGACAACCTGGAGAAAGAAATCCGAACTTCTGACCCGACCCTGGGTAAACAAGATGGATGGATGGATGGATGGATGGATGGATGGATGGATGGATCCTACATGATGATTAACGGGCTGTTTGACTTTGGATGTCCGTTTATGCATTTATGTGTTCCATCAAACATCAGGGATTAGCATGGAGAAAATGTGTGGAAAAGTGGATTAATATTAATGCAGTGGATCAATTGTCCATGATGTCAGCCTTCTTTAGGAGTCTCGTGTTGATGAGGTCAACGTGCTCCAGGCTAAATGGGGAGTAGATTCTGGCTCGTGGCTGCATGGTGTGTGCATAATCGTTTGACTCTACACCAAGAGGGTGGGGAGACGTTTAGCCTGATTCCCTGGCTACAACATTAGGCAGAACCGCACAATCCAGTGAAATCCAATAAAGATCTGTGGCAAAAATAATCTGCTCTTATCTCTCAGTATGGAGAAAACATGTTACAATTTGCGAGTTTTGTGTGTCTGCAGGGACACACAAAGATGGAATAATGAAAATAAACAGTGATCCAATGCTAATCACTGGATTAACACCTCTTTGGCAATGTCAATCAAAAGTGAGCATTATTATCTTTGCAAAGGCAGATTTTGTGTGTGTGTGTGCAGTCCTTGTGTTAGATCAGTACAGGCCATACTGGGGTGCACAAAGGAGCACATGGCATCATTAGTGACACTTTACATTCAGGCCACGCGCTGCTTGTCCTCCCTTCAGGGAGGTGTAGGCTACATCTACGGAGCAGAAGAGAAGGGAAGACTCGTGGGGTGGGAGTGAGCGGTGGTGGTGAGGGGTTACCCAGCTGCTCATCATCCCAACGCACAAAAAAATGTCTACATTTTTTTTTTTCCATTGCTCTTCCAGTGCTCTCCTTTACTGTTATTTCCTTAAAAGAGACATTCGAAGTTTCAATTTCCAATTAATAATGATGATCTGTAATGATGGATCTCAGATGGACAGACAGACAGACACTTCAAACCTCAATGCCTGTCTTCCATTTCAAGAATAGGACCTTGTTGCTACATGTTTGTTTTTAAGCTTTATTTAGGTGGTACAATTTAAGGGCAGTGTTGCTGTTTAATAAACTGTGCATAATATTGAAAACCGGTCACACTACTGCATTTGAAAGCTTGTCATGGTGGTGGTACTTGAAGAAGTTGGTACTGGGTGAAAAAACTTCGAGAACCACTTTTCTATAAAAATATACACAGCAATTCCTGGAGGCCCTTCACGCTGCCTGGTTCTTGGACCATATAATTATTACAAATAATTATAAGTGCATTGGTCATAAAACTAAGTCAAGTGGGCAGAAAATACAACTACCACAGACATAAACCTCAAAGAGAAAAGCTATAGACGACAAAAGTATTTTTGACTACAGACTGCTCATGGTTATTATATGACACTGCCTATGAGGCTCCAAGCATGTGTCGTGTTTGAGATAAATGAATTAGAATATTTATTCGGAGGGTTGTTCAGCATTCCTTCACTTATGAGATGCTGATGTGCCTGTGAGAAAATGTATTCTCTCTGGTTCTACTCAACATAATAAAGCCTGTAGAGGCGTCCTTGCATTTGCACACAACACGAGAAGAGAATAGACGCGGCCTCGGCTTTTGCACAATAGGCTGCGACAACATGAAATTACAGCCTCCGCATTAGCCTTTTTATTTCCCCGTTGCTCTGAATGGCGGTCAACAGGGGCAGGCCTATACAGTTGGAATAATCACCAGCTCTTATACGAGGATGCCATGGCAACTTGTGGACAAACGTGGTCCCCTGCTATAAAGAAGAAAATACGAGAGCACTCAGTGGAGCGCGGACCTCTGCCAAAACGATAAATAAAACACAAAAATTCTACTGGGTTAGCGACAAATCCACGGCCACACCCTGAACTGATGCCACTCGTTAGCCCATCTATGCTATTTTGCATTGATTGTGTTAGCATTCATTTGTTTTAAGTTAGTACTTCTCTTTGCTTTATGTTCAGTTGGACAGAGTGCTCATATCCTCCTGACTACCAGGAAAAAAAATATTGTCCAATCATGTTTATTTTTGATATTCCCCGATCTTTGTGAAGTAACTGGAATACTGCAAAAGAAATTATTGAATTTTTTTTATTTTTTTATTTTAAGCTATGATGTGTCCACTGCAGAGGACATTTTTTTTAAACTTAAATGCTAGGCTCAAATACAGTTAAAATAATTCAAACAATACTTTAATGTGTTCTTAAGAGTCTTAAAGAACATATGCTAACAACATTTAACGCCTAAATTTGTTCAATAAAAAGTGTTATACTTACTTTTCCTCTTCCCTAAAAAGTGCTTGCACTGAGGGAAGCCCCACCCCTACACATTTGGTATCATTTGAAAGCTCTGAATGTCCTCTATACAGCACAAAGGAGTTAATTCAGTCGTATGCACTAGGTGGGAGATATTCAGGTTTAAAAAGGTCCACTACAGAGGACAAATTTGATTGCTGGTAGTCAGGAGGATATCATGAATTTTTGCTCGCAAGTAAAAAAGAAAATAAAACAACTAAAGATTGCTTGTATCACCAAAAACACTCATGGGTCACTTGTATCTCAAAGAACCACTGCAAAAATACATAATGTACATAAGTTAAAACACAGCAGGAAACAGTCAAATATGAGCATGATATGAGAATATGAGTTTGTAAACTGGTTAAAAAAAAATCACTATTATTATTTAATGGTTTGTAATACATTGAAACATTTGAGTGAATCTGGATGCACCATATATAAATGCTTTCTTTCACTTAAAAAAAGACACCGAATACTGGTCAAGTCATATTGTATATTTATGCACCATTGACAAAAAAATAAATAAAAATATGCGGCAGACTGAGCCTCTGCGAGGTAAGCCGCAGGTGAAAGATGAGTCGAGTTGAAAGAAGGTGAGGGCCATCAATCATTGATGGGCTGACACGTGAAGAAGCGGACAGAGAGAACACACACCTCTTTCAAGAACAGGGGCTGTCACAGTGGTCCAACCCCGCTGACTGAGACCATCCCATTGACTTGAATGAATAGTCAGAGACTCAGAGGGCATGATGCATACGTATGACTTCGTGTCTGACTAATGAACAAAGTCGTTTAGCAGCGACAACTCATATCCTGTTCTTTAATGTCATCCTTCACCTCCTGACATGCCACAGTAAAGGTTGGCAACTACGGTTGGACTTTTGGATCGTGCACATATTGTGTGGTGAGCTCATAATGATGATGCTAAATTGTTACAGTGGAAATTGTCATGACTGGGTCACGCCAGAGTTAAGTTTGGGCCATGACCGGGAGGTCAAGTGTCTGTTTTGAACTGATGTAATCGACATCTAGTTTCAACTGATTTTAATCTTTGTGATGTCATGAGCTATGTGATGTCAAGAATCGTTCATCTCTTTTTCTGGTCAACAGCCAATCAGATAATTCCATGTCAGTCCTGTTATTCACATGTCTAGCCACAGCCAATCCGATCAATTCACTGTCTATTTAAGCCAAACCGAGAAGTGTATGTTTGTCGGATTATTACCACTGTTCCTCTGTGCATCTCCGTAGCCCAAGGGGGCTTGACGTTCTCGTCTAGTTAAGTTTGTTCTACGCCTCTTGATGTTATGCGAATAAAGAGTTAAAATCTTATTTGTGTCTGCTCTTTTGGGATCCAACCTCAGAACGTAACAGAAATATGCAAATGTTCTTAATAAGAGACGTACTATGTAACACATGCAGTATAGTCATAAAATTGTAGTTGTAATGATATTTTACACCAACTTAACCTGACGTGCTATAAAACATTAGTTTCTGGATGGGTACAATGTGTAACCGATCCTACTGTGTGACTCAACATGAGAAAGTTCATGAATATTTGAAATATGAAAGAGACATGTAATTAGATATCATCTTCAGAGCATTGGCTTCTACACCAACACGGCACTATAAGTCAAATTTATTTGAGGTTTGCGATTTAAAAGTTCAAACTCAATTTAATAGGCCATTAAAAGATTGGTCTGCTGATTATTAAAGCAAGATTATTTACAAGTGACCGTGCGGCATTCAAGAGTGTCATTGTCATTCAATATCAACCCGGAAAAGCTTTCCCCAAGAATCTGACATCAAACATCAAGTGGAAGACTTTGAAAGTATTTGAACATGGACCACATGAGTCACACCCCTTTGACAATTATGCCTAATGAGAGCATAGCATATCCTGCTTCACTAATGAATACAACTCTTGTTTAGAATGATCTCCGGTGCTCATCGTGACACCCGGCAGATAACCTCTGACTGTTAAATCTAATGGACACAGTAGAACATTTATCACGTTTCAGATGGCAGTGGCGTGCTTTTGTGACCTGCAGTGGGAATGGTTCATTATAGCGCCACAGATTCACTTTCCCTTAAAACCCACGTCATTTAAAAAAATATATATCACTACAATACAGTATTTGGAATATTTGGACTTGTGGAGGATAGAGGAAGGGATACCTTATATTTAATATATGTTCTATTACAGTATCTAATGAGAGTCAAAGTAATTGAATAAAAGGTAAAAGTAAAAGGTTAATACAGCTACATTTATACACATTGATGTAATTCTGTCCTCGTGCAGTAAATGTATTCTTATACCACTTACTAAGTGGCACATAGACATTCCTTGAGTTCATATCTGTTGCATTTTATTATTTACCATTTCAAAACAGCGCTAAGGAGACAGTCAACCCTGAAGGGAAAAGAACATCAGTGGAGGAACAACCCTGCGTTGCCATGGAAACGCGACTGGTCAATGCCATTTCTATTTTCCACCATCATTTGATGAGGATATCCTTTAGAGGCATTTGCGAAAGGGAAGCAAACATGCTGTGCACTCTCGACTGTAATTTATGTGTTTATTAGCTACTAAATCAACTTTTTAATGTACCTTTTATTAGTCTGGCCCTAAAACGTACTCCTGTATACAAATCCAACACATTGTTCATAGCTACAGAAGGGAAAAGACCACCATGACGGCCCCGCATGAAGACATCTTCCCCCTGGACAGCCTGTCTGCATGGCCACATTTAACACCGTGAACTCCTGACTAGACCAAACCTGAGCCTTGTAGCCTTAAATAGACACACTGCTTTAGGAAGCTGAGTCAAGTAGGCAAGGGATGCCCCTGGTGTTAATTGACGGTCTCTTCCAAAGAGGTGAGAATAACCTCAACTTAAACGAAGCCCTTCTCTCACTGTGAACCCACTGCGGTATTCACACTGCTGCCAGAGTTCACACATTTCTGCTACAATCCTGGGACTAAACGCAAGCCTATTTGCTGCGGTGTTGTTGCATTTTTGTGTGAGGATATGCTCCACACATACTAATGTATAATATGACTTCAATAGTACATAGCAGAGCGGAACCATTAGTCAAGGCCAAACAATCTTAATTCCAGGCAGCAGCAAATTATACAAATGATTTTATCTTCTACATTTTGCCTTTGAAATTCATGTATCATTGTGAATTACAAAAATATGGTTAGACTGTGTTAATGGAAGTTATGGCTCTATTTTCGTGCCCAGTGCAAGACGGGTGGGTGTAAAACTGCACAGGGGTAAGTGAGACTTGGTTTTGGTATTTTTGCAGACGCACTCACATTGGCACAGTTACAAATGGTTGTTTCAATTTTGGCAAAGGGAAAATAGATTACACTACATGCATTTTTATTCAAATTTGAACCAGGGTTTTATGTTATTAACTACTGAAGCAGCCAACCAATGCAATCAACCAATCAACAAGTAACGAACCAACCACCTACCTAACAAAAACATAGTCAACCATTCAACAAACTGTAACGAACCAACCATCTGCCAAACTGAGCAATCACCTACCAACCAATTACCAAATCCACCAATCAGCTAACCACCAACTTCCTAACCAACTGAGGACCCAACCAGCAGGTGTTAAAATATGACAAATCGTTACTAGTAAGCTGACACAGCAGTTGTTTTGTTATAATCATATAACATGGAAATAAAGAAGCAATGTCTAGAAAAGTGCTAGCAAAGTGGAAGATAACTGGATGAAGGTGTGTCACATCCATCAGTTGCCAGTCGGACCAACTAGTCAAAGAGCAAAGTGCTGTTCCAAAAAGTCCTCAAGCTCTTCTCCTCATGAAGACAAGCTGCTCTGATAAAACTGTTGCTATGTCAACAACCATGCTAATTTATTTGGGGGAATTATTGTCTGCCAGGGTATGCACTTTCATGACATTCAGACTTCTAAACATGGCATATACAACTATCTTAGGTCACGTGTATTGTCAAGTCACATGTCTTTTCTATGAGATGGTGCTTCTAGTTAGACAAAGTACTGTATGTTTTCCTCACTATCGCACTATAATAGCTATGATGTAAGCAAACGGAAACAAATTTTAACATATGAAACTGAATTTCCGCCCTTGTGTGAGCTACCACTCACAGCTGTACAGGAACGCATACAGACAAAAACTTCTTTTCTTGGAAGGGGAGTTTTATGTAATCTCACGCTGCCTTCTCTGAACTTGAGCTGCCCCAACACGCCCTGTATGTACATCTCTGCAAAGCACTGTGAGCTGTCAAGAGCACCATGAGCTCATGCTGTTACACCCAACCAAAACACAACGTGGATCCAACGGGAAAACAAAGTACTACGAACAGACGCCACTTCAGCCTCAGTTGCCTGTTTCTCCCTGGCTCCCTCTATTGTGTGGTTGCTAATTGGTATGGATAATTAAAGAAAAACACTTTTGCTAAGCAACTTGTGCTAATGAAATGATTCTATGCTACGAGGCCACATGTTCGGAAGCGCTGATAACCTAAGGGCTTATCATTTTGTTCTTTTATTGACTTCAAATCTGTTCACAATATGAGATAATAAATGAGCCTTTTTCAACAATAATAGTTTGAATGAGCATCCTAAAAACTCCACATGTACTCTACCCGACTCGAGGCTACTCTTTCTATCACATTGTGTACATTTCACTCGCTTATCCTCCGACTTAACAATCCAAAATAAATATGCTGAAAGCCGTCTTTCCTGAAGGTGAAACCATTGAGTCCCAATATAATAGGGACTGTATCCCTCACCATCAGTAGAAAACTAATGAAGGGATGATAATCACAATGAGATGTACTGTCCTTGAGGCAACTTTGGTTAGAGATAAACATGGGCTGTTGATGCCCTCTAGTGTAAAATTTGGTAATGATGTTTGTATTTCAATCTTGGCTCGGGCCCATCCTCTGTGATGGTTCTCCCTGTGCTTGCGGAGGCCTAATCCAGCTTCCTCCCACATTCCCCAAACATGTATGTTAGATTCATTGAAAGCTCTAAATTGACAATCCGGCTCTTACACACCTAAAACACTAAATTATGATGGTAGAGAAGAAGAGACTTCGACATTTTATGTAAAGGCCTACTGTGATTTTTAATACGGAAGCTGGATATCAAATGACGCCATCTTGTGGAATACTCAACGCATCACATGACGTCAAATCGTATGAACGTCACAAATAAATGTAACTGGCTTCTATTTAACATACGGCTGTGCAATTAATCAAAATTCAATTACAATTTAAATTATTACACCCCACAATTACAAAACTGACATAATTGTAAACAAAAAATAAAGATTATTAACACAAATTTTGAGTTGTTTCAAAGTATATATTTGCACTTTTTAGTTTTATTTTAAAATAACTAATTTAATACATCTTATTTGGTCCGAAATAAACTTGCAAAATTATAGTGTTTCAAATAAATGTATTTGTCTTAATATATATATATATATATTACATCTAAACATTTTCTGGTTTTGCACCAAAAAACAAATGATTGTCGTAATCGTGATTTCAGTTATTACCAAATTAATCGTGATTAATATTTTCTTCGTAATCGAGAAGCTCTAATTTAACATTAAGTAGAAGAACGTTATAATTTGATTTGTCTAATCTAAAAACACATTTACGCCTATTTAAGGCGTAAATATGCCTGTGCAAATAGTGTGAGCGATAATTAAAAAGCAACTAAATTTGCAGTTTGTGTTCACGGCTACAACCGCGATCGAAAAATGACATTAGTGGCTTGATGCTGGTTTAAGAGCGAGACAGGAGGAAGCGCTCTTGTTTATTCATCACGTCAGCTCCTCTCCCTCCTTCTTTTCCTCCCCTCCTCCCCTCCCGCAGCCGCTTCACACAACGGCCGCCGTCCTTCGTTCCGCTCAAAAAAACACCACTAGACTCGTCGCCACCATAAACCCGTTTTGGAACCAGGTGAGCAGCCATGTTTACATGTTATCTTTCGTCCGGACATAGAGACGAGGCGTAATAAAGTGTTTGCTCGGACTGCTTCAACGGTAACTTGGTTCGATTCCGCGCTCGGGGGTTGACCGCCACATCTCTTCCGCAATCGCTTCTTTTTGTTTTTGTTTCACAAGCAAGCGGTGTAGCTTAACTACAATCTGCAGAATGCCGTTTGGATTGCATTTTAGTTGCACTTGTTTACGTTGTGCCGTGCCAAAAACAGAAGGAGACGAGTTGGAGAGGGAGGTTGGACGAGCCGCATGCTGGAACAGGAGCCGGGGCTACCAGGCCACATTAGCCTGACTCTGCCCATCCCTGCCCCTCACAACACGGGGATGCCTAACACAAGGCCGTGTTCTATGCTAACTTTATGCTCTATTGATTTCTTTACTGTTGTAGGACGTTTGATGACTAATTTTATTTAAAAGTACGCTAACGTGCTTTTAGGGGCACTGAGGCTTGACAGTGGGGTGATAGCAGTCACTTGTGCACTTGACATTTTTTTTATTTTTTTTATTTTTTTTATCCTGGAACAGATAGAAATTAAATGTAGTCCGATGTGTAGCATAATTGGTTACAGATAATGTATTGCATTTTAAGGGACAGCCATATTGTTGCCTTTCATCTGCGAAGTACAGTGGTTCTTCGTCCTGAAATTTGTGGTCATGAGGTTCCAAACTAGTTTGACGCTCAGTTACTGCCGCATTTACCGTTTTACATTTGTTTTATATGGTGTAGAAGTTGAATACCTTATGAGTTACCTGTACTGCCGTACCACGTTACTACTGTGGGTTAGTCATAAACTCCAGGCTGTTCTGACTAGCTACAAATTTGGGTAACATCGCTGTGAAAGGAATCCTATTGTAAACCAACTGCACCAGCCTTCATCTGGTTTTGCTACCAGTAGGACGATCATTTGTTTTTTCTGGTACAAATCAAGAAAATGTTTAAACATAAAAAATATTAAGACAAATAAATTTTGTTGAAAAACTATAATTATGCAAGATTCTATTGGACCAAACAAGATTTATTACATTAGTAATTTTAAAATAAACAAAATGTGCAAATATATACATTTAAACAACTCAAAATTAGTATTACCGGGAGTAATTTTTTATTTTTGGTTACGATTATGCCAATTTTGTTATTGTGGAGTGTAATCATTGAAATTGTAATTTAGTTTTGATTAATTGCACAACCCTGATCAACAGGATGCACAGGAACTGGCGATACCAATGTTAGCATTAGTGTGTATTTCACCATTTGTCACGAAATATGGTGTCAGCTCAGAATGATGACCAGGTACTAGAAATTGGTAGGTACTTTGCAGTGGAAATGGGCATAGACTCCTAATGTACTCAAATGTTAAGGTAGGATTTACAATAATTGATACTTTCCTGTGCATAACACGGTGTATATCGCAATATTTAAGATGTGAGCATTGTGTAGTAATACTTGACTTCTCCAATAGGGACCTAAACGTGTCTGTGTCTTTAGTTTTAACGGATTTGGGGGAATTTACATACCAGCCAACCTATTATGTAGAACTACTATGCATTCAGAAAAGAGCAAAGATGTTCAAATTAGGCCTAATTATAAGTATTTGCGCACCCCGCTTAGTGTTGTGCTTGTAACAAAGTGGCTGCTGCTAAACAAAAGTACACTGACTGTTTCTTCTTCTTCTTCCTGTCTGTCTATGAATCATGGATGGATGGATATTAAAATGTCACTCTGGTATCAGCACAGTGCAGATGTTCCTTCATGCTGCACATTTTGTACTGGTTGCCAAAGTGACCCATTTTGGATGCCACTTTGACTTTCATCCTCTCTATCATTGCCCAAAGGGAAGCGCTGGGCGTCAGCAACTGTCGCCCACAGTGGAACCAGTTGTTAAGAAGCTCACATTTCACTGTCCCCATCAAGTGGTTCTGCAGCCCGATGCTTTTGTCTTTATAGGGTTCTACTCCAAACTCATTTAAGCAGCTGCAAGCTCTGGTTTTCAGTGTCCATAATGCTGCAATACAGCCAAGACTGACGATAACATTAAAGCCTTTTGATGGCTGCTGGCTAAATATTAATTAACTGGCTGCCGTATTAAAAGTGATGCAC
This sequence comes from Festucalex cinctus, assembly GCF_051991245.1. Taxonomy (NCBI): domain Eukaryota; kingdom Metazoa; phylum Chordata; class Actinopteri; order Syngnathiformes; family Syngnathidae; genus Festucalex; species Festucalex cinctus. The sequence goes on from NC_135414.1 coordinate 24,409,476, forward strand.
TGACTTGTCACGGTGGAACTTGAGCCTCGTTCCCACAAAGTGGCCCACTTCTCGATCAAGAACACCGTTTGACTTCACCTATTATTATTTTAAAATGAATGCTATATCGTGGTCGTAGCTGCAGACACATTGTTTTTGTAGACCGTTCTTTATCAGTGTGTGGGAATGTAGCCATGCTAAGAAGTTTAGAATAGCTGATGATGGTGTCAGCACATTGCAGTGCTCTGTTCTGCTGCAGGCAGGGTTAAAAAAAAAAAAAAAAAAGAGAGAGAGAGAGAGAGGCCGATGAATCTGGAAGCAGAGAAGCCTAATGTGTCGGGTCTGCGTGTTCCAACCATGCTGAGCGGCCCTCTACTATAATGAGTGCTATGGAAGCCCTTAAAGTGAAAGAAAGGCAACAGCATGCAACTGGACCATAACTGCCTCATTTTTAAAAGGAAAAAACTGTAGGGAAATCCACTGATAATCCAATTTCAGCCTTGCAACTCGGTAAAGCTCACTCAACTCGTGTCATGGTTTTGTTAACGTGATGTGATTGTTGGCTGGGATGTAAAACAGTATGAAAATTAAAAGAAAAAAAAAATAGTATATCAATCATATAGCTAACAAAGAGCTAGCAATCCACTGTAGGTATTTTAACAGCTGAACGACTGCTGTAACTTAACTGTTTTATAAACTGGGAAACCAACCAGTTAAACCGTGCACCTAGCCATTAAAGTTTGGCAAACTGCCAGATTAAAATTCAAACAGTGGTCAAGAATTAAGCTGCTAACAAGTTAACCAAGAAGCTCACCAGCAACAAACAGTCTTACAAGGTCAACAGCAGGTGGCTAACAGGCTAAGAGGCAATTTGATAACAAGCCCACCAACCAGATTAGAAGCTCACCAGCAGTAGGCTATCAGGCTAACGTACGCACTTGTCAGCTAACTAATAGCAGGATAATGGGTTGATTACCATTGCCTTTAAATTAGTTTAGCTGCGTTACTACAAAAATAAACAAACAAAAACACTGCATTGAATGTATCAATCACAATGAGCTACCATGCTAACAACCAACCAACCAAGCTGATGAGTTAACCAACCAGCTAAAAAGCGTAACATTTTGTCAATACCAAGATAAATCTAAACTAACAAGCTAAGAACAACTCTACTAGCGATGCAGTGTTGTGTTGTGATACGGTTCAATGACAAAACCTTATTCAGTGTTTTTTTTTTTTTTTTTTTTTTTTTACTCAACTCAACTTTATTTATAAAGCGCTTTAAGAACAGGCATTGCTGCAATACGTTTTGTGGAGAGAAGAACTTTCATTTTGTATCTAGGTCAAGGTAAAAAAACAAACAAAAAAACACAAGCATGGGCTTCATCTTCTTTGCTTGGCAGTTGGCCACTTGGTGATGAGCATTACTGCCACCTCCAGGACTGGAACAGTTACAGTATGATAACAGTAGTTACTAGTTCATTTTGTTATTATATTTGTGAAATGGCTACGTCATGTATAACTGAGGATGTCAAAACATTGTTTTTGTAGCAAAATGTAGTGTTTTCAGTGTAACATGGTTGCCATGTTTGCAGTCTGTGCTTCCCATTCTGTACGCAGCAAGTTTTGTTGAGACTGGTGGAAGCAAGAAAATGAAACATTGCAGCAAAGGGGAATCTGTAAATGTGAAGTGTAATACCACTGTGTACGGTAGGTAAACTAATGTGTGTAACCTGCTCGTGGGGAGTGTGTTCGGCAGTACTGCAGCCATATGGCATCGCGTCGCCATGCTTGTATTCCCAGCTGACCTGATATTAAAAATAGGACTGGTACCCCTCACATTGAGCCAGTACTGCCCACTGAACAAAAAATACTGAAATTATAGTCAACACTAAAATACAGTTGAAGTAAACTTTCATCCACTACGAGTTAGATGTAAATAACGTTATTCTGTACCGTTAATGGAATTTTTTTTTTTTTTTTTATTTTAATTTTTTTTTTTTTTTATTTTATTTTATTTTTTTTACACTTTGGTGGATGTTTGTGGCTTTTGAGTTGTGGTTGTAGTTCTATTATACTGAGTTTTTAAAATTATTATTATTATTATTATTATTATTGTAGCATTATATGGTATGTGACAGTGGTAATCAAAACCAGACAATTGTTTTCCTCTTTGCTTGAACCTCTTAGATTGTGCAAGTGTACCTAATATTGTGTCCAATGAAGGTCTTTGAACACATGGCAATGAATGGCACTCCAGCCTGGTGGTGACAGGTGACACATGCTTAATTGAAAGAACACCCAAACAACAATGTTCTCCCCTCTTTCTCCCTTCATTGCAGCCATGTTTTTGTGAGGCTTTGCTTTGTGCTCGCTCTCTCTCTCTCTCTCTCCCCACCTCCTCTGTTTTTTTTTCCCATCCCCCTCTTTTCAGCTCCCTTCTCTTTCGTTTTCCCCTCCTCTCTCGCTCCATTTCCATCATGTCACCCTTCTCTCCCACACTACACTCCTTCTCCAATCTCCCTCCCTCCCTCCTTCCTTTTTTTTTTCTCCTTCCTCTCCATCCTCCCTTCCCCCTATGCCACCTCTCTCTCTCTCTCTCCCCCTCTTCCTTCCTCCCTCCCGCCCATTCTCTTTATCTCCTCCCCCTCCAATCCCTCTTTCATTCCGTGCAATCATCTGTTCTCTTCCCCTGCTTCCGCTATTGTGCCCCCATTTTGTCCTCTGCAGCCTTCTACCGTTCTCTCTCCTCTTTCCTCCATGTTCTCTCTATCCTGTTGTTTATTGCACCCCCACCACTGCAATGTGACATTCAAAATCCAAACTTTGACAAATGCAAAGATTCAGATTTCAGACACAATGTTGATCTTTTTTTTTTGTGTGTGTGTGCGCATATCTGTCACCTTATTTAATCCTCCAGTCACCTGCTTCATGGTAAAATCTGCCCGGTGTTTGCATATGTGCTCAACAAGTGGCTAGAGCAAAACTGAATGGAACCATCATGAGAAAGAGACTTTACCAGTGTCTTTTAAAAGAGGTTTGAATTCATAAATAAGTACATTTGCTTCCCCCAAAATTGTTATACTAAAAATGAAGATCTCAGCTCACTGTTAATAGTTGGATTAATTAACAAATACTTCTATAACGTATATCAGCTGGTTTTATATTTGTATTATTGTCATTATCAAATGCTAGTTTCTAAAATATATTCATGTATTTTTTTCTGAATGAGTTTGTGTTGTATCATTAATTTCTTATTCATATTGTCCTATTAAATTTTGTGATTTATTTGGTGACATTCTCATAATGTAATAAGTCACACAAAAAGATAAGCACAATATTATTCCCACTTAACTATTTTTAATCCACATCACTTCACAAGCATCACTTCACAAGCTGCTTGCATGTGTAAAACCCTCACGGCAACACACTCCCCAAAAAAAAGAAAAGAAAAAAAAGGCAGTGACTGCCACACTCACACGCAAACTACATTGTGTGTGAAAAACACCATTTATCATTTTTATACTGTAGCTCCTCAAATAAATGGCAACCCTCTAATTGACACCATGCCTAATTTAATTGCCAGGTGTATTGTTACTTCACCAATGTGGTCCCCATGGGCATCAGGTAGTCCCCAAGAACCAAATGAGCAAGCCCGTGGGCCTGTACAGTTGTTTTTCGTGTATTATAGGACATAATAATAACCTGTTGAAGATGTTGCATGCTGCCCGTTGTTTCATTCTGTAGCCTGCAGCTGCTGGTGTGAATCTATAAAGGCTAGCGGCAATCGAGCTAGCCGAAGCTAGCGACATGACGCTAACCCTGATTCATGCAAACATTTACTTTTTTTTTTTTTTTTTTTTTTATTGTTCGGACCAGTGTCTGAATGTAATGTGAAACCCTGACTATAATAAACAATTGATTGAATTCCTGGTAGGAATTATCCAACTAAAATCTGATGAGAAGAGTGTAACATTTTGCCAGGTTGCTTCTGAAGTGAATGTTGAGTCATCGGTTCTGTAAATGCTTTTTCTGAGAAGCATCAGGAATGTGACATGAACATGGCCTGCCAGCAAGGACACGGTGTGATTAACGTGTCTTCTATACAGAGAGCGCGAGATATTCTGATGCCCTCTGTGGTCTCGAGGCCTAAAATGTCAAGCTTGAACCTGCGTGAGCTACATTCCCAGCAGGGTTTAGAACTGATCTTGTGGGGCTTCACATGGCCCAATTTTACCAACTTGCACTATGGAAGCCATGACTTAATTAATCTCATGATGATTATCATAATGATTAAATTAACCTATATAAACGGTGATCTGATGTTGTCTGTACAGGTGTCTGCAGCCTTATTGAAGTAACTTCTGACTGACTGCAATATACTTATTGCTTAGTGCGCAAAAGTGTGATGACAGACTTGAACTGGAGCACAATATTCAACTTCCAGTGCTCGTGCACCAGCGCACTGCTTGTGTGCACCCTTGGTGCACCTCATTAAATTGTACCTATTTAAGTGTCCAGTTCGTGTCTCACACCTTGTTTGTTTGAAGCCTTTCTCCATGGTCTAGCTCTCATCACTGGCAGAATAAACACAAACCTCTCAGACAACCCTACACTTGGTGCTAGTTAGCAGTTTTAACATCTTTTTCATCCCCCTCTGCCTTATTTGGCTGACAAATGGTGATCATGAATTAGGTGTGAGGGCAGGAGTCTTCCCTTTCTTTTTTGCTTTTTCTTCTACCACATCCTGCTCGCCTCCTCCAATCTCTTCCTCTCCCCTCCCTTTCTTTCCCCCCTCTCCTTCATCCTTCATTCGCTCTTCTTCATATCAGTCACCTGACAGCATCTCCCGCGCTCCTATTTGTCTCCTCCCGAGACGTTTCCGCGCTGATGCACGATGGATGCTCACAATACAGAAGATGCGCCTCGGACAGTATTTGTGAGGCTTCGGTTTGACTTTTTGTTTGGTTTTTAAGCACGTAAGGCTGGTTTGTTTGGCCGGGATGAAGTGAGGCAGGCCGAAGCAGGTCCCGCCTCCCGTTTGCACTGGCGTATAAATAACAAGCGAGCCTCATCTGACTGGGTACTCTCGCTCTCAGGGATGAGGTCCTTAAAGCACCTGAAGCCTCACAGCAGAAGGAATGTGGTGAGTTTACGGTGGCTTCATTAATAGTTGCTTTTCTTTCCTGGGGTGCTTTTAAAGTTGGTTACAATTGGTCCTCAAGCAAGGCTTTCTTTCAGTCTGCTTGTTGTTTTTTTTTTGTCTTTATCTTCCTCCCTCTTCCTTGACTGTCGCGTTACATATCTTTCTTCCTCCTGTAGTGTGGCTCTCATCCTCTTTCTTCCCTCACTCACTCTGCCCTTCCCCCTTCTCTCTCTCCTTTCTTTTTTCCTGTCTGCTTCCATCTTTCCTCTCCATCTATTTCGTTTTGTTACATTTTTTTCTTTGTTTTTATCTTAATCTCCTATTAATTAAGCTTGGTGGGTCATCTAGTCCACCTCTCAACACAAGCACAGTACACATTGCGAGCATGTTGGATCAGGGATGTCTCAATTGGAAGATTGGCTAGTTTTAGTAGTTGTCAAACTTGTCAATATATAGACGCAATCCTGTCATGTATTGGTGCTAGAACAAATATCTACTGTATGCATGTCTTCATTACTGTCATTGACTTGAATGAGCCCGAGTTTGTTTTCAATTTTCTCCTCTGTCAAGTGCAAAAACTGTGATAGGATTATACCAAAACTAGAGTAAACCGTCCTGTTGACATCTTTGTGACCAATAAGAAGAATGATGAAACAGGAAGTCCTTGGTTTAAGACAAGAGTTCCATTCCTGTAACACTGACATTAGCCATCCATTTGCTATAGCACGCCACTTTGCATTCACTTGTATGGGAGTAAGAGACTGAGTCTTTCCCACCTTGTCTTTGGGTGAGAGGTGAGGTACATCCTGTACTTTTCGCCAGCTAAACACAGGGCAAATATAGATGAACTACGGTCTATGGTTGGCCTTAAAAAAAAAAATCAATAACCACACAATATGTCCTTAACTTTTGTAAAACTTTATAGAATATCTTTTTTTCCTCGAATAACATAAATGCATTTTCAATTTCTGTAACTTTCCAGGTTTTTGATGACCATATACAAGACTATTTACATTGTAGATTCTCACTGAAGGCATCAAAACTATGAACACATGTAGTAGTTATGTACTTGAAAAAAGGTGAAATAAGTGAAAACATGTTTTATATTCTAGTTTATTCAAAATAGTCACTCTTTGCTCTGATGATTTGGCATTCCCTCAATGAACTTCTAGAGTAGTCACCTGAAATGGTTTTGCAACAGTATTGAAGTTGTTCCCAGAGGTGAGAATGATGTTTTTAAAATTAATCTGTAAACTGTATTCTATTCTGCTAAAAATCAGTATCAGCCTAAAACAAAAAAATCCAGATTGCTCAGGCCTTAAAAAAATAGTAACAAAAAAAGAAGATGGTACTTTTTACTCGTGTGGTTTGCTTGCATAATGGAAATTAGTTCATCGCACATTGTTTGTAACCGCAAAACTGTCATGACTGATGAATCTGTTTGTGTGATTCCAGGAGGAGGCGAGCCGGCGCCTGGGTAGATGTGAGCCCAAGGTAATGGCCAGGCTGGTGGACACAGGCACACAAACAGATCCAGTAGTTGTGCTGTCCTTGGCCCAGGCTGCCGTGCTCGGTCTCATCTCCCAGAATGAAGTCTTCGGCGCAACCATCGCTCCCAACGGCTTCTACACCGGCGAGCCCAAAGAGTCGCCCGCACCGCCAGTAGACGGAGTGGACTACGAGTACGCCGACCAGCTCATCGGCGCCAACGGGGATTACCTCGGGGACAACTTGGCGGAGGACGGACAGATGCAACCCAGCTGCAGCCAGAGAAGGTGGCAGCAAGGGCCGCCACCTCAGCACCCTGACGTGAAAATGGTGGTCCCCGATCGCCACGTCCTCCAAGGCGGGGACGTGAGCGTGTCTCACATCAAAGGGGAAGTGGTGAACTCTGTCATGACCTCATGCGTCCACATGCTGAACAATATGGCTCCCAGGGGCGGCTTAGTTCAAGTGGACCCGGCCACCCTGAGAGGAACCAACAAGAACTGCTCTGAGTGTGAGCGGGAAGTCTCCAACCAGCAGCAAGCCGCCACCCACGTCCACCCGCCTCCTCCCGCCCAAGTGGCCCACCGAGGAGCCGAACACAGGGGACTGCAGGGCCAGCGCCCTCTGGGGGGCCACGGTGGAGGCGTCGGCGAGGGTGAGGAAGAGGTCGATCACCAGGGCAGCAACATGATGAAGCCCAACCAGCAAGACGAAGCCATCAGCAGCTACTTCCAGACAAGCGAAGTGGGCAGCTACGACTCCGGGGAAATGTCCATGGGGACCGAGTACGAAGACAGCGGCCAAAACATGATGTGGACAGACGGTGGCGGTGGCGGCGGCGGAGGCGCGACACACCAGCAGCCCCAGCCTCCGCAGCCCCCCCGGCGACACGGCGGCCGCCGAGTGGACCGCCTGGACATCAACATCCAGATCGACGAGTCGTACTGCGTGGACGTGGGCGACGGGCTGAAGCGCTGGAAGTGCCGAATGTGCGACAAGTCGTACACATCCAAGTACAACCTGGTCACGCACATCCTGGGCCACAACGGCATCAAGCCGCACGCCTGCCCCCACTGCGGCAAGCTCTTCAAGCAGCCCAGCCACCTGCAGACGCACCTGCTGACCCACCAGGGCACGCGGCCCCACAAGTGCACCGTGTGCAAGAAGGGCTTCACGCAGACCAGCCACCTGAAGCGCCACATGCTGCAGCACACGGACGTCAAGCCGTACAGCTGCCGCTTCTGCCGCCGCGGCTTCGCCTACCCCAGCGAGCTGCGGGCGCACGAGGTCAAGCACGAGCGTGGCCGCTGCCACGTCTGCTCGCAGTGCGGCCTGGAGTTCCCCACCTACGCCCACCTCAAGCGCCACCAGACCAGCCACCAGGGGCCGCACACCTTCCAGTGCACCGAGTGCAACAAGTCCTTTGCCTACCGCAGTCAGCTCCAGAACCACCTGCTGAAGCACCAGAGCCCCAGACCCTACACCTGCTCCCAGTGTGGCTTGGAGTTTGTGCAGCTGCACCACCTTCGCCAGCACTCGCTCACCCATAAGGTACCCGTCGTCGTGACAAGACAAAATCTGCCAGCATATGAAGAGCTGTCAATACGGTCATGTGGATACAAATATTTGTACAAAATCCACATACTCCTGTTCTAATGCCCGTTATTTTGCTATTTAATAAAAGCGAGACCAAGATAAATCATTTGAAACCATTTCCCACATTGAATGTGACCTGTTTAACGTATTTGAAAAAATTAACTGAAATCTTTTTAATCCCCACTAAGGCCGGTAGGGCGTGACCGCGATTCTCCCTTTCAACAATATGTCATTTTGTTTTGTTTTGACCAATTCTTGGTCTCTTAATCCTTACATGTCAAATGTTTAATTTTTGTGGGCCTTTTGTTTCCAGGGCATGAAAGGACACAAGTGCGAAGTGTGCTCACGGGAGTTCACGCTGTCGGCCAACCTCAAGAGACACATGCTGATCCACAACAGCGTCAGGCCCTTCCAGTGTCACGTGTGCTTCAAGAGCTTCATCCAGAAGCAGACGCTCAAGACCCACATGATCGTCCACCTGCCCGTCAAACCCTTCAAATGCAAGGTCGGTATCTGGCGACGGATGACGTCGCAAGACTAAGATAGTAACGTTTTGTGCGTTGCTTCCAGGTGTGTGGCAAGTCTTTCAACAGAATGTACAACCTGCTGGGCCACATGCACCTGCACGCGGGCAGTAAACCTTTCAAGTGTCCCTACTGCACCAGCAAGTTCAATCTGAAGGGGAACCTCAGCAGGCACATGAAGGTCAAGCATGGCATGGATGTGTCGCCCGAAGGACAAGGTGATACTACTGGTACTAAGATGGTTGCAAAGCATTACTTTTATTTCTCTGGTGTGAGCACAAAAACAGCAAATTTGGTGAGGATAGCGTCGCCCTAAAAATATAGTGTAGTAAAATTTGCACATACATAACCATGAATATGTGGGAGTTCACTGGACTTAATATTGTATTATCAAAAAAGCGAATTGACAAGATTTGTTAAAAAGACAAAAGTGAATGCAGTCAATTTGTTTCTTTTTTTTTTTCTTTTCTCCAGAATGTCTTTGTTATGGAAGATTTTAGAAGTGTTTGATGTGCTCATTCCATGTTTTTTTTTTTTTTTTAACAAAATTCTACAAAGACGACAGCCTTGTATCTCATTCCTAATCACTTTTTTTTTTTTTTTAAATGTATTTATTTATTTATTTTTATCCCTCTCTGTTCCACAGAAGTACTTCCTGAAATGGAGAGCCAGGCGGAGTACGAAAGCCAGAACTTTGGCTTCACATCTGACAACAACATGGACAATAGCGGCTCACAAAACCTCACTAAGCTGACCACAGCCAACATGGACGACATGGAGGAGTACTACAACTTCGGCAAGGACACCAACACCTACACCACACCCTGAGTGGACAACAGGGTGTGTGAGTGTGTAGTTTCATCATGACGTTGACTTTGAGCTGCTCATTTTTGGGACGCCACTGACTCAAACCTTTATGTTTTGTGTGGATTTATTATAAAAATGAAAACTGAAAGGGAAAAAAAAGTTCCATGTCCTTCAGGAACATTTAATGTGATTCATGTCATGCACAAACAATCCTTATTGTCTGGACGGACTGAAAAGGCTATGTACTCGCGCTATATAGTGTGTAATGTGTGTATATATAAACACGATGTTGAATACATAGTCACCACTTATTCTTAGATTTGAACACACTTAACATTACAGTTCTTGTGTGCACTTCTGTAGATGCCATTTCCGCTTCAACTACCAAGAAGTCGTTCTTGGCGCTTGAAAGGATCAAATCCGCTACCGTTATGTTGGCTACGCGTCAAAGGCACCTGGACCTTTCGAAAGTACTAGTCGTCTTCTTCTTTCGGACCCTGGTACCAAATGAAGGTGATAGTTCTTGCGCATCTCCCTAAATGTTTGAGTTCCTGCTGTTGAAATCTGGAAATGAGCCTTTGTTTTTCTTTTTAGCACCTTTTTATTTTTCTCATTTGGACACCAGTAAGGTCTTCGCCCTCATACTTTTTGAGAGCTCCAGGAATCTTTGTGATGTTGGGACTTTTCAGCACCTTTTCTACAGCAATTAGATCTTCACACCAAAAAAAAAAAATGCCGTTTAGATAGACTGGAATCATCTAACATTTTTCTTTTTTGGAATAATTGAGCAGACGTCACATGAATATTTTGTTAAATAATTTTTTTTTCCTGTTTTCAAAAAGGCGGTGTTCCATCGGCTGGAGGAAATTAGATTGTAAAAAGCTCCAGCAATTTGATTTCCTTGACTGTAAACTTCAGGCAAACTGCGGTTTGTTGTTTTCAGCAGACAAGCAGAAGCATATTTGATTGAAAAGCTCCTTAAGTGTCGATTGTGTACATATTTTGGGTGGGGGGTTAAAATTGGACTGAGGAAATATTGCCGATTCTGTTGTGGGGAGGTGGGCTCCCCCTGTCCTGCCATGCAGGTCAGTCAGCTTTGATATGCACACTAAACCACCACAACGGTCAACTAGTTCAGTGTTTCCCAACCTTTGTTGAGCCAAGGCACCCATTTTACATGAGAAACATCTTATGACATGCCAACAAACAAATGTCACCAAAAAGGATGAATGCTGAAATAATGATCTTGTTTAAATTTTCCTACACATTTCTTTTCCCAGTGCGGCCTGTTTAATGAAACACAAATTTGATGTACTGGCAGGAAAGCCTGATTTATGTTGTTATATGAATGGGAACAGGTGGATACACAAGTTTAATGTACCATCTACTGTCTCATGGAAGAGCAGTTCATTGTTGTGCCTGTTAGTACTTACTATATGTCAATGGCATAGAATTGTTAATTTTCTAATCTGGTGGAATTTCATTATGGTGGCATGGCGCCGTGGTTGGGAATCACTGGACTAGTTGATGAGAAACTAAAATATCATGGGAAGTGACTATGGATTATTTAATAAAAAAAAAAATATCTAGTTCATTGGGGTGTTTTATTTTGTTTTTGGGTGTTATAGGAGTTATTTGAATTCCACTGTTAGCATCTGGGGAAAAAAATAGACCCACTATCTTTAATGTGTACTAATTTCATCTAAGAAGACTTCCTTCTTGCCCAAGCACCCGTAACTTGTGCTTAAGACTCAATTTAGCAAAAAGCTGAATTTGGAAAACGACAAACTCTTTGGAGAAAACATCCACTTTTAAAAGTAAAATGTCCTTTTGAGGCTGGGTTTAGTTTCACGAGTTTGGACTGTTCCCTCGGCAACATTCTACTCTCCTTCAAATTGGCTTCAATCACACGTGGCTCCATCTTGTGGACACATCCGGTATCGCACCTTCAGCTGACACAAATCACGAGTCCCTGACTACATTATTTAATACAATGCACTATTGGATTAAACAAAGGTTTAGGCTACTTTTACGTATTTCTCGTCTACCATTAGAGAGGTCCACACTGGGATACTATTATTCTTTTTTTTTTTTGTGGTCATTTGCAATTATGTTTTCCTGCATTTGTTGTTTACCCTTTCTTAGATGCTGATTTTGTTTTGTTAGTTTTTTATGCTTAACACTGCAGGGCCACGAGACCTTTGAGATCAAGTTAGTGCCTAAAAGATGTTATATTTTAGGCACTAACTTGATACATTGTACCAACTGTCATGTTCAAAGGGGAGAATTTTGAGAGGGGAGCATATGGCCTCATTCATGACTGTCTTTGCCCATCAAATCCACACGTGAGGCAGAATGACAATGAGAATGATGCATCCTTTATGTTCAACATAATTCAGGTATTTATTGATAACTCTTAACTACATGTTGACCAGCACAATAACAAAAAGTCCATCCATCATTGATATTTCACATTTCCCCTTGTGTAACAATCTTGGTTTATGATAATTCTTTAGGAGGGTAGGCATGAAAGATGGATTGTATTTTCCATAGGCCAACAACAAAAAGAAGTTAGGCACCATGATTCAGTGGAAAAAAAATACACACTTATAGAAAAGGGAAAAAGCAAGGTAGAAATGTACACAGTATTTTAAACCTTGTAGCAACTTTTCCCACATATAAAAGGACAAACACTTGAAAGATCATCTCATTTGAGTAACGATATTACCTTAGGTAACCTGGGTAGCTCCAATGTCTCAGTGTTGTACTATGAGCAAAGGTATGAACAAATTACCTCTCTGTAACAATCAGCAAGTGGGTGGGGGGCCACTGTGCTGGAGGAAACGTGATCGAAGTGACGGTTGTCGTTGAGCCTTCCTTTTTGAGTAACTTCTTGAGCATCATCCTATCCCGCTGTGCTTTTCTTATCGCGGAAATAGCTCTTGAGCAAAACGACTTGACCTACGCTGACGAGGAACAGCATGATTGTTTCGGCGATGGACCAGAGAGTGATGCAGCCGTTGATGTGGTCCGCCCTGTTACGGTCGTGTGCTTCCCTGAGCCGGTACCAGTTCTGCGACTCCGTAACCACCTTCAGGATCTCGTGGATGGACACGCATGTTGATTCCAACTGTGAAGAAAAACACGTTTCCATCGTTAAATAACACTTTTTTTTTTTTTTTTTTTTTTTTTCTTCAGACTGATGCCAAGTATTAGTGTCAACTTGTTTATCACAGATATCGCGAGTACTTTTGACATACCGGTATAAAATGTGCTCTTGTGAGCAAAGTCAAAGATGGATAAAATAGCAGCTTTAACTACGACAGTGATGCGGTGTCTCATTAAAGACGCTTTATAGACACATAGAAGAAATTCAGAAATAATTCATAAACTGTTTTCGACCTGAGTCAGCGCCGTGGCTCTGGTCATGCTGGGCAGGAGAGGAATCTCGTCACCGTTGCGGAAATCCAGATAGACGTATTTGTGTGAAAATGTGGAGAATTCGTTGTTGAAGCAGACCTTGTAGACGCCCCTCATTGTGGCAGTGTGGGAGAAGCTGCCGTACTGTTTCTTTTCTTCCTTGTACAAGATGCTATCGAAAGGGTCCGCCACAAAACAGTCCACGTCATAGTTGCCTCCCGACATCACCTTTTCAAAGGAAGAAAACAGATGCCATTTTTGAGTCATGCAATTAACTAGTTACTAATTACTAGTTTTCATTTGTTTACCGTTTGGATTTTTTTAATGCAAATATTTACTGTATATGACGATAACACGTCATGCATAAAAAAGGCAAACTCGGTTACCACCACCCATCGAAGAATTTAAGTTATATTCATGGCAAACTGTTTTGCATACATATAATGTAATTGCACCCTGACTAGAAGGCACTATCAAGTACCGCGTCGTTATTAGTTACTATAACGACGCGTTCCGACTTACATACACATTCGCCACGGACGTCACTCCGTCGTAAACGGAAGACCAACCAGCTCGACAGCTGTTAAGATAACAATCCCACAAAAAGTATCTAAAGAAGTGTAGTCAAACTTTTGTATTACCTTCTACCCGAAATACGGGCGTGTACATTGATGAATATACAAAATATATCAAAATGAATAACTGCACGCTTTCAAGACTTACTTGGTAATCTATGTCAAACTTGAAACCCTTCTCCACCTCCTCGTAGAAACACATTTGCTCGTTATCTGGGAGGTCAAACGTGAACTCGGTGGCGAAAACCACGACAACGTGGAGGAGCAGACAGCACAGCGATTCCAGCAGTAGCATTGTCAATTTGTCACAGTATGAACGAGTTTGCGATGATACACAACAACCACTTGACGGTTAACTGTGACGTGGCACGGCGGCCGGACTCTTCCGGGTTTCAATTTATTATTTTTAAATGTATATATATATATTTTTATATTTTCCTTTTGTCTTAAAATAACATGTAATAATGTTTATACATACAGTTGTATGTTGACAAATAATAACATTTACATAAATAAAATTACGATGCAACCGGAAAAAGAAACGAAGATGAACAAAATAAAACGACACTTAAAGCGCCGCATGGTATATTTTTACGAACGTGGCCTATTTGAGCTTCATTCTTTGCTCTTAAAATGTAGAAATGAAACAAAATATACCATGATACTTAAAGTAAAACCACTAATATATACAAAAAAAATCTGTTGTTCTCAGGTTCTGCTTCCTCAAAATATTGGTGCAAAAAAAAAAAAGAGAGCTGTTTATAGACGTCATTTCCGCTTTGTGCCAATGTTTATAAAAGTGTCACGTCAACTTTGTAGCCCCTACAGATCACGTGTGTTGTCCCAGTCCCAGGCAGGCAGTGATCTAATGTGTGTGTGTGTGTGTGTGTGTGTGTGTGTCAGGAGTGTTGCCAAGTAGTGTCTCTTCAAAAATGAGGTAAAATACACCTGCAGTTAATTGCTCGTTTAATAACAAAAAAGTCAAAACGCAAACTGCGTCCAGACAGCGAAAGAGTTCGTTGAGACGCACGCCGTCGGCATCACCGTTGTAGTTGTTGCAGGTAAAACAGATTTTTGTTTGTTGATTAATGTTGTCTATTAATGCGTTTCCATAGTGACCGTCAACGCGAGTGCGGCAAAATAGACATCAAATGTTAATTGCTGTCTCGGTTAGAAGCGTGTAGAAGCATGAAACAGACCAAAACGTCGTTGTTTTTCCCTTAAAATAATGTAAAATATATATTGCCTTCCTTTAGAAATCCCTTGAGAGCGAACTGTTAAAGGTGGTGACATCAGAACGATTATAGAGCTGATCATCCGACTGTCATGACATCATTGCCATATTATTGCTTTATTTTCCCTTAACAAGAGTCACTTCTGATTGTCCAAAGTTAAATCTTTTGTTTAAAAATACAATGGAACGTCAAAAGCAGGGTTCAGTGTCCACCCTACTACAGATAGCTAATCTCCTCGAATAATTGATGCCTTAAATATACCACACATTCCCCAAAACTTTCCACAGCATTTCAAGTGCTGACAAACATTGCTGTACCCCGTTTAACATTGTGTTTTACCTCTTCCAGGGGCAAGCCTGCTGGCCTTGCGCAGGTGGCTGGCGGGGGGAGTATGTCGGAGTAACACAGGCATTTGGGAAGGAGACAGCCCTGGATCTGGCAGAACGAGGTGAGTGATTGCAATCTGTTCTTGAATTTAAATGTATTTTGATTTCCCCTCTCTTTTTGTCTAAGGGGCCAGAGTTAAACTCGCCTGCAGGGACTTGACTAAAGCCGTCTTGGCGGCCGAGTACATCCGCCAGAAGAGTGGCAACAGCAACGTAGCGGTGAAGAAACTGGACCTGGCCTCCTTGCAGTCTGTCAGAGACTTGGAACGTTATAATTAACGAGGATCGATTGGACGTCCTCATTAACAATGCAGGTGTGTCTCTTAAGAATTTCCTACTCAGATGGTAAAATATTTAATTAAACTAGAGCTACAACAAATAATTCAATAACTTGAATAATAGACTCTGCACGCACTAATTTTTAAGGGCTACAATGACAAGCTAACGCCTGGTGGCTATGCTAATGCTAGCGATAACAATAACAGTGGTTTGTCAAACAGGGTAACAACATGATGTCCTCTCCTGTTCAGACAGTTTTCCATGGCTTTGGCTTTATATAATACACGGTACCGCCACCTACAGGACTGGAGTGGGGCAGTCCATGCACTCCAGTGAGTGTTTCCTGTTTATTACCCGGCTTTCATCATGTGCCCAAAGTGTAAGACGTACGACGGCTTCGAAATGTAGTTCGGCGTCAACCACCTGGGACACTTCCTGCTCACCAACCTTCTCACTGATATGCTGAAGAAGTCCGCACCAAGTCGAATTGTTATTGTCTCCAGCGTGGCGCATGAGAAGGGTACGTTTCTTCTTTTTTTGCAATCTAAACAGTTAATTTTATTGACTTTAATCTTCCAATACTTTTACTCACCCAAAAAAAAATCTTCTACATTACATCTTTGGTTACAATGTGCTAGCTAAAAGAATGTCCTCCTTCAGGCCGAATCCACTTCGACGACATCAGCTTGGATCTAGACTACCAACCTGACGTGAGCTACCGCTAAAGCAGGCTGGCCAATCTGCTCTTCTGTAGGGAGCTGGCTGTCAGACTAAAAGGTGCGCTAAAATAAGCATTCGCTTGTTTTGTGGTGTTTTATTTTGCTCTAACAACGATGGATTTCCTTCATTAGGCACCCGCGTGAATGTTTACTGCCTCCACCCCGGCGTCGTCCGTACCGAGCTGAGCCGTCACCTGGCCGCCCTGTAGAAGAATCCGCTCCTCATAATTTTCCTGATGATGATCAAAACTCCCCGTGAAGGCACTCAGACCTCCATCTTCTGCGCCGTGGATGAGAGCCTGGCCAATGACAGTGGCCTCTACTACAGGCAAGTGAAGCTTATTCATATGGTATTGATATTTTATTTTGAATGATATCCAAAACAAGATAAAATTATGAATAAATCAAAAATACTAAACCAATACAATCTCCATCTTTCAGGAGTTAATTGTAATGCTAATGAGGTCATACTGGATGTTGGTGTAAGTAATGAGTCCCCTCCCTGTATTGATAACAGTGACTGTGCCCCCAAGACTCGTGCCCCAGCAGCCATGGATGATGGTGTAGCTAAGCAACTGTGGGCCCTCAGCTCAAACATGGTCGGCCTGGTCTGAAGTCAGCGTCCGGCCGCACGCTCAGGCCAATGCACAGGTTTCTATCATGTACTGCCTTGAACTGACCCATAAACTTTGCACTATAAACATTCTGCCATCTGTGAAATTATTAGGGCCACATTGGATAAAACAGAAAATAAACTCATACAATCATTTACGTTTAAATATTATGAACATGAAGTCACATGAGGAAGAAATAGTCATTTTATTTGAAGAGAAAATATAATTTGACAAGAAAAAGTTACACAAAATATTCAGTTCTATGTTCTCACGAAAATATTTTGTCATTTACATTTCGTAACAAAGTAATGTGAGAAAAAAAATGTACAATAGAGTTGTAAGATTACAAGAAAAATGAATTTCCCAAGAAAATGTTTTTCTTAAGATAGAAGAGAATAAATTAATTAAATGACAAAAAATTAAAGAACAACTCATTTAACATAATTTAAACTTTTTTTTTTTTTTTTTTTTTTACATAATTCAGACTTAATTCTCACAATACGTTTTTATTTTCATTACTGTGAATATTTTTTTTCATGTAATTTTGTCCTCTATAGTAAAAGCTGAAATGGCTTCTATTATGATAGTGTATAAGAAGTCTACACACCCTGTTTGAATTGCCTTTTATTATTCTATTCTATTCTTCCATTCTATCGCTGCTGACTTTCAGCGAGAGGCTGTTTTTTTGTTTTTGTTTTTAAGAAATATCAAATATAAAGTTGTTGTTTTTTAAATCTTTTTTTTTAATGTAAATTCTGAATTGTGGGATATTAATACTTTACAATACATTTAATATTTTAGCATTTTCTTCTAGTTTTTAGATGTTTCCGTCCTTAAACAAAGTATCTGATTCTAGAGATCAAGATTGTTATACTTGCTGATGTGCTGGAATCAGGTGTATTGGTGTACTCTTCTAACCTGATGTGCTGCACCATTGTTTATTATTTTTATGAGAAAAACAAAGCCCGTAAAAATAGTGCAACAGGACACAAATGGCCCCTAGGCCGGAATTTTAACACCATTGAAATAAATTGCCCGCTTTTTATATGACAATTACATAAAAAGCACATGAAATATTATGAGTTAAATGTCACGGCAGTCAACTCACCCAGTGTGAATTTGCACATTTTTAACATGCTCGCTCTTGCACACCGGGCAAACTCTGAGATGCATGCTCATTAAAAGAAAACAACTATGCAAAGACTGCGCTTTTGGCTGTAAAGAAGAAGAAAAAAAACAAAACTAAACACGCAAGCCGGCGTTTTGTAGCTCACGTTAACGTGACTCACCTAATTCTTGCACTCCACTTTACCCGTCGCATCACCCGCCCCCAGTGCACAGTTGGTCGCATTAAGGTGTCACGCCGTTCATGTTTGATCATGTCAGCGTGCTCCATTTGGTGCCAATGAAAGTCTAAAGAAGCACATTTGCAAAAATAAAGTACATGTATGACCACGGTGAGTATAATTTGCACCAGGGATTGCTTTGGTTTCGCTGGCATTTTTGGAGCGAATATGAGCAAAGCACCAGGTGTGCCCTGAGGTGCCTGAAGGCAATTTTTGTCTTCAGTTAATATTACTCCTGCAACTCATTTTACAGCAGAAATGCACGCAATTTCAATGACACAGTGCAGTTACAGCAGACTCACACTGTAGTTAAGCTGTATGCATTGTACAAGGGGCATCGACATGTAGCGCACGAAAATTGATTAAGCCAAGAAACTGTGCTTTAGTTGATCAAGTTTTTACATAATTTTTACCAACAGCAACAACTCGCTTTTGGGACCCAAGCCAGAGTTTGAAAAACTCTTTCTGGATTACTCTTTTGCATCGTATTAGTGCAAAGCTGTTCTGGTGACCAATTAGGACCTGTTGTTGTCTCTCTTGGTGGTATTGTCATGCACATGCCCTTATCAGTTCTCCGTCCAACGGATACAGAATTAATAGCTGGGCTGGAAAAGTGATAAGGAGATGTGAGCGACTACAAAACAACAGCTTTAAGAAACTGGCAAACAAATAAGAGTGTGAAAAGGGGCCTCCTTGAACCGCCATCCTTGCTCTCAGTGGTCCGAAGCGTTGGAGTCCTGTCGACAAGTTCCTCCAGGCTGCAGAGGTTCTCTCCTTGAAAAAAAGAAAAGAAAAAAGTCTGCTGCTCTTTACAGGTTGACTGCCGACAAACTTTTTGGAGACACACCCCACTCAGGAGTTTTATTCCAGCGAGGCCCCGCCTGGCTCCGATGTAAGGCCGTCTTCTCCACACCATTGGTCCAGAGGGTCACCCAACCTGCCCACATGTCCACAACAAAAAAAAAAAAAAAAAAAAGAAAAAAAAAAGTTCCTCAATCCCTGTCAGTCTGACACACGCGAGCCCGCGGGATGAGAGAGGACAGACTCCGCGGGTGTTTTCCTCGCAGGTGTGCGTGCTGACGTGCAAATTCCAATATGTGCATACCTGTCAGCTCCTCCGGTATTCCGACGGTTTGAGACCTCTCTCGTCCTGACCGCTGACTCTTTGCTTTGCTAGGCCCACGCGGAGGGACGGGAACAGGCCCGGTTGCACGCATGTGCAATATTATAGCCACGTTGTCGGCATTATTTCTCTTAGGCGCGAGCTTAAGGAAGGTGGAGCTCGGCGTCACAGGAAAAGATGTCACGGGAAATGCTTGCTTTTGTGCCTCGGAGGCAGTTTGCAAGTGTAAACACATGCGAGTCATTTTCAGAGAACGTGTGTCATTATGTGCGCCAGCCAGCCGCTGGACTGGACGCATACTTCTAGTACATAATCTACACTCACTACAATGTGTACATATGCGGATGTATATTCTATTTATGGCAGCCGGTGCGCCAAAAAAAAACAAAAAAAACATACGGTACTAAACCAGTGATTTAAATTTTTCTAAAGGCATTTATAGGGTTCCTGAAGAATCAGTAAGTGAGCCTTGTGTCCCGACTCCGGCGGAATTTCGCCAGCCCCACATTGTTTCGTCTTTTATTTTTTAATTTTTGTAATTACTCCAGTCAGCAAGCCAATTGTTTGGCCCATATGTATGTCATCCACACAGTTGTCATAGCATTTCACTTCTACGGCCAAATGTCGAATTCCTTCTATGTTGATTGTACAACATAAAAATGTTTATTTGGATTAATGTAAAAATCATTTTCTCTGTATTGCACATACAGACCAACCAACAAAATTCTTGTGAAAAGGGTAAAAGGCCAATGGTAAATTCATCATATTCTTAGATATTGTACATTCATCTCGTATTGCTCATACGTGTCATTCAGCTCTATGAAGCACATGTATACAGTAGAGTATATACAGTACATGCCATTTGTAAGTAGTATACTGTACAGGCGTAGGCAGAGGCATGCAATCTGCCCCCTCCGTCCCAACAAGAACATACGCTCATCTCTGGAGAACATTTGGACAAAAATGTGCGTGAAGGCAAGGTTTGTCCTGTCTGCTCCTGTGGTATGCACTTCTTCCTCACTATGTCCATTCTTTTTTTTTTTTTAAGTCCCTCGTTCATCCTGCACTGTTTCCTCTCCCAATAACCTACCCCACCCACCCCTTTCCCTCTTTGCAGCATAGCAATGAGAGCCTGAGGCAGGTGCGGGAATGCAGGTTTACCGCATTCACGGGCCAACGGAGGAGGCTGGCGTGGTGCTTGCCTAGACTGTGGGACTAGCCTGTGCATGCGTGCAGATCCATCAGAGTGCAGCTTCAGTGAGTAAGCCCAAAGAGGCCAGTGGGTGACAAGAACTCGTTGCCCTCAGAACCTGTTTGTGCCTCGTAGTCTTATGCCAAGAGCACAAACACACCCACAAACCGCATTACATGTTGTGCTATATTGTACTTCGGCAACTGTCTGGCACGCATATGCATTCATGTCGTCAATAAAAGGATGTTTAACAGTCTTTCCGGAAGCAGCAAGAGCTTTGTCTTATCATAGAATCATCTCTGGAAGCCTTGAGGGCCGTCACAGGGATGAAAACGAAAGTAAAAGTCTTCAATGTCAGTCACAGCTCAGATGAATGAAAATCTCATGCCATTAGTTAGATCAGGTATGGGCAACTTCAATTCTGAAGGGGGACACAATTTCATCTGATTTCACCTCAATGTTCTCACAATTGTACTTGCACATAGCGTGAAATGTGACCCTATTTAGTTGAACGCAAAGCTATTATTAAGTTTTGTGTTAAATCCAACAGGTGGATAAACAGGTTAATTGTAAGTAGTGAAAGAGTTTTTGTTGTGCCTGTCACTATACGTCACTGGCATACACAGATGAACAAATGAAGTAAACGTCCTGAGTGACTAATCCCCTCATTACAAGTCTAGCACCTAAATGATTTTTAGTCTGTTAACTCATTCACTGCCATTGATGTGTATATCCGTCAATGGCAGTGAATGAGTTAAGTCAATTCCGTTCCCATTGACGTGTATATCCGTCAATGGCAGTGAATGAGTTAAACGTCAAATCTAAATGTTTCTTGAATTTTAGAAAACAACTCTTTACTACTAGTCCACTGACACCCACTGATTCCCCCATCATTCACTTTAGGTATGATGGAAAGGAAAGGAGGTGCAATCATCTGGATCAATGAAACAAATCCAGATCTCAGCCTGGGAGGATTTGGGGCTGGCTGCGAGGTGTGTTCGCAGCCCCGAGGCAGTGTCCCGTCAGCGGGGATAAAGACGCTGCAGCGAGCACACAGACAGCAGAGGAGCTGCTGAGTCAGACGGCCTTCACATCCACTCAGCGCACGCTACGTTGAGCCGCCCTCCCCACCCGCTCCAAAACGCACCGGATGCTTCCCACCAAGTCCTCAAATAAGAGCCGCTGCACTCTCAAAGCCAAATTGACGGATATATTTACATTTAGTGTAGTGCTTCTCAATTACAACCACCCCCAACTCTCCACCGTGATATCATTTAAGTACACTCTGGCAATGGGCGAGCCACTGTCACCTAGTGGATGTGCAATTACACTTTATCCTACGGTAAACAAACACAAACGTGTCAAAACAAAATTTTATTGCACATTTGATTGTGCAGGTGTACCTAATGTTGTGACCTTTACAATAAACAAACAAAACAAGCTTCCCTACCCAATAAAGGGTTAACCGCACGTCCCTCTTTCCGCATGGCTTAACAGCGTGCTCTTAACATCTAGTGATGTCTTAGCATACCATGCGGACAGGAAAGGCTGTAAGCGCCTCTGCCGGCATTGTTGTCGATTATTTAGTTGACTTGTTCTCGTCAGTGTGAAAGTCTGCTGCTATGCAAACAGGCGTCGGCCTCTCTTTATCCGGTTCCGGAGTTTGCAGGAGCGTCGGATGCCGGGACCACTCATGTGGACCAGGGGAGCTCTGCTAAAACATCTTATGTCCCTCTCTGGGATTAGCGTGCATGCATTCCTGGGACCCCTTTTGCTCAGTGGCTCCCACCGCTCGGGCCTCGTGCTGCTCATCATTCATGCAGAGAGCTAAAAGAAAAAAAGGCAAATGTAAATCAAAAATAAATTTAACTATTTTTGACTTTTTATTGTTTATCTTGCCAGGGTAGACTGCCAGGCTAATAAAACCCTTTTAAAGAGTGCACAGCAACCCTGTTACAACATCCAATATAGTTGGGTAAGTGCTGCTGTTTTGGTCAGCAATTGTGGACTATTTTATAAAATGTTCTCTGAAATGAATTGAAATGTATTAATTTATTCCAGTCCCCCTAAAGGTACATTTCTTTATGTCATATTGTCCTAATTATTGTCCTTTAATCAAGAAAAACAGCACTATAATAAGTAATAAAACAATAAAAGCAAATGTGACGAAATAAACTGGTTAGTACTATATGTACTGTAGTATCTGTGTTGGATGTGTGCCTTTGTGGGGAGTGGCCTAGTAAGTGAAATGAGGAAGTGAAGTTGCAGTTAACTTAGTTTTTAATCTGTGTGAGAGCATATTGGCGTGAGCATATGGGCCGACAGCAGCAACTTGCGGGTGTTCTCATTTTATATTTGTGTGTCTTACCGTTTGTCTTAAATGCTACATTCATTATTTATTATTATTATTATTATTATTATTATTATTATTATTATGGTGGACTGGTTAGCACGTCCGCCTTCCAGTTCTGAGGACTCGGGTTCGAGTCCAGGCTCCGGCCTTCCTGGGTGGAGTTTGCATGTTCTCCCCGTGCCTGCGTGGGTATTCTGCGGGTACTCCTGTCTCCTCCCACATTCCAAAGACATACATGGCAGGTTAATTGGGCGCTCTGAATTGTTCCTAGGTGTGCTTGTGAGTGTGGATGGTTGTTCGTCTCTGTGTGCCCTGCGATTGGCTGGCAACCAGTCCGGGGTGTACCCCGCCTACTGCCCGAAGCCTGCTGAGATAGGCTCCAGCACCCCCCACGACCCTTGTGAGGAATAAGCGGTCAAGAAGATGGATTATTATTATTATTATTATTATTATTTAAAGCTGGAGCACTCGTATAGGTCACGGTACCACTGCATCAAGAAAATATATTGTTTGTATTATTGTGCCCTGTGATTGACAAGTGATTAGTGCAGGGTGGAGCCGCCTTTTACCCCACGGCAACTAGGATAGACGCCAATGAAAACAATGTTTTGTTTTTTGGATTGACGTTGTCATAAAGGTGTTAAAGTAACACATACATTTATTGGTGTGATTTGCAGCGATGTGGAACTGCACTTCATCATACTTCGGGCTGTCTCTGATGTTTGGAATACGCTAAAACTTTTTTTTTTGGAGGGCAAATGTCACATGAACTGTAATAAATGTACACAATATATTTTGATGTTACTGCAATATGTGTTCAGTAAGTTTTGGCACGATGAGGGACAAAAAAAAAGACTGAATAACCAGGTCCAGACCACACCTCGAGGCTAAAGCCAACTGGCACCCAAATGTGGACGAGTTTCAGAGAGAGAACCTGACACTTGAAAATTACGAACACAATGAACGTCACTGAACTGTTAATGAGTGCATTGCACAACTAGAGGGCGCCATTGTCTTACTTGGCATCAGAGAAATTGCTGTGAGGCTTAAAATGTTCCACGGTTGATAATATTCAATAATGTCAACTCCAAAACATGAAACATCCACATTGGGCGCACAGGTTTTAAAATGTGGATCACATTGCACGTTCTAATCATCTTAGTTTTATTGTGTTTCCAATTGGTTATTATACTTACAACTTGTTGGCCTAAAATATGCTGTAAAAATGTCAACATTTTTGTTGTTGCTGATGTTTTTAAAAAGAAAATGCATTAAAAATGTTACTGTATTATAGGACAGTATAGTGTATGATACTGCCAGTTAATTGCATGGTACAGTTTCCTTGAAACTTACTTTACTGATTACTTGATTTTAAAAGTAACTATGATAAGTTAGATTTCAAGTTATTTTATGAGTCGCATTCAGCAGATGCCAACAATCCTGTTTAACATAAAATTGACAACCAGATTTGCCAATACAGTGCTTTATTGGAAATGTGTTATAATTTACAAATGTTTAAGAATAAATTTGTAATTTGTTTTTAAAATACAGACTTAAATACTAGACACCACCTAAACACAAATACTTGTTGTTTTTTATTTAAAAAAAAAAGAAGACATTCTGGATTTCACTTAATATAAATAGGCTGTTTGTTTTTTCTTTTCTTTTTTGACAGATATATTTACATTGTAAATATATTTACATAACTGGCGCAAGCATAGTCTATGCAAATTGGAGTCCATATTCAAACCTTCAACCTCAAAAGTGTCAGGCATATGTGCTGACCACTCATCTGCTGTGTTGCCAAGATTAGTCGTGCTATTTGTGTTATTTCTCCAGGGGAAAAACTATTATAAATCCAAACAAATTGGGGTAGGGCCGTCTTCAGATAAACACCCGAAGATTTCTTTCACAAAGCCGGTTGAAAACACCCCCGCAGCCAGTTTAACGGCACGTGTGATGATGAAATTTTGCGCTTCGTGAACAAAATTATCCCAGTTGCTGCATTTAGCGCATTAAAATCCGTTGGAGGAGCACGATGTGAACCATTAACTTCAACTTTGCCTCAGAAGAAATCCAAATTTAGATGACAATTAGGATGACTCAAATGGGGCGGAAAAACATTTAGGTTGTAAAAAGGAAG
The DNA here is from genome assembly GCF_051991245.1 of Festucalex cinctus. Taxonomy (NCBI): domain Eukaryota; kingdom Metazoa; phylum Chordata; class Actinopteri; order Syngnathiformes; family Syngnathidae; genus Festucalex; species Festucalex cinctus. The sequence continues at coordinate 24,434,401 of NC_135414.1, forward strand.
TGGAACTGAATAAAAATAATAAAACAAAGTACAGTAGTGCCTTGAGATGTGAGTGACGACTTTTTTTTTTTTTTTTTTTAAGATATGACCTGTTGCTCAGATGATTATTTTTTTTTGGCTTGAGATGCGAGTGCCGTTTGTCAACTTAACTCACTTAAGCAATTTGGCTGACAGTGAGCAATTATTCAAAAAGGACAGTTCGATCTGTTTATCACGCCCACTTGGAGTATGTACATATCTTTATTATTCACGCATTAGCTCCCAAAAATGTATAAATATCTTCTATTTTAAATGTTTTAAGTGTCCCAAAGACATATTTGATGCAACTTTGATGCAGTTCTCTACTGCAGAGAACAGTTGAAGCAATGATAGTGATAGTTATTGTAAAAACGTCCAGCAGATGGCAGCAGAGTATAAGAGATCAACTAGGGCCATGTTAAAACAAGCTGTTTTCTCAACAGTTCTAAGCAGGTTTGTGAATAATGATTAAATTTAGCTATATTCTAATGCAAATTGCTGCAAAACGCAAACAGAAATACCCCCCCCCCCCCTGATGAAAGAAGAGACTCTAATTTTTGTTTTGGTAGGTTTTTATAGCAATAGAACACAATATTCTGTGGGCCTTGCGAAATCAGTCAAAAATCCAGGAAAACAGCTGGGAGCGAAGGGGGTTGGTTGCTTCAGTCAAAATGGTTGGGAGTGAATGAGTTAACCACACAGTTTTAAGTCCACTTACTGTATTTTAATGAAAACATACAAAACAAAACACCGTAGCTGGACTAATATCAGTGTCATGCAGTTATAACTATTTTTACAGTGGATATAGCTAACTTCAGATTTGACTACTGAGGCATCTCCATGAACTAGGTCACATTTTCATGTTGTTTTCTAGCTCAAAACAACCCATTTGAGGTCGAGCCCGAACCTATTTTCAGGATGTCGACCCTCAGCTCGAGTCTACTTAGCCAGGTAGCGAGCGAGGCCCACTCAGGCAGGTTTTCTCAGCCCTCTTCAGGGCAGGGCGGAGGCAAGGGCGGAGAGAAGGAGACGCAAATAGACTCTCTAAATGCGGAGAGCTTCGGTTGAGAGAGAGAAAAGGCACGATCGAATTTTCCATAAAAAGGAATGAGAATAAATAGAAGCTGAACGGCTCATGACACTTTCCACAGGAGTGTGCTTGTGTAGTGTTTGTACTACTGTGGATGTGCTCGTGGGCATGCAGTGTACAATTTTAGAAATGTCATTTTTAAGTTCACACTGCATGAGTAAATTGTCCGGGATGTAAAGTCAAAGCTAAGAGTGCTTTGGGATCTTGACTGCGTACTTGTGGAAATTAACACAGTGTTCCCTGCATTGCTACTACTACAGTATTTTAAAGTTGTAATTTTTTTGGTCTTGTTTTTTTTTTTTTTTCATTATCGACTCAAAAACTTGGCTGTTTACAGTTTTTGTCTCTGGCTAAAATATTGTCAAATAAAAAAAGTGGTCCTTTTCCACCATAGAGAGGGAAGCAATGCCAATTTGATGACGTAGGATGAAACGATAAAAATGATCGATCGGGGGTCAAGAGGTCACGATCAAAGGCCTGGTATGACGTAGGATGAAAGGGAACGATAAAAATGATCGATCGGGGGTCAATAGGTCACGATCAAAGACTTTTTTTGATGACGTATGAAAGGAAAACGATAAAAATGAGGGTTAGGGTTAGGATTTCAAAAAAGAGATGAAGTGCGCCTGTGTGCCTGTGTGTGCAATATGGGGGGAGGGTCGGGCGGGGGGAAGGAAATGGCTGGTGAGGGGTGTGCGTCTGTATGTCTGTGCAGCACGAGGATGGAAATGAATCGAGCATGATAAACCTCTAGGGGGGGACCCCCAAGAAGGAGATTATATATGACCGCTTTTGATAAAAATGTAAGAAGCGACGTGGTAGGCCGATATGATTAATCCCAAGAGAGAGGAATTGGGGTGCCCTTTTGAAAGGTGCTAAGGAGTACACGATATTTTAAAAGGAGATATGGCTTTCCTCTTTTTGACCGCGTCTGTTTTTCTTATATTGACAGGAAGACGAGGTGAGATTTAAAAGCGATAGAAAAACAAAAAATAGGTGGGGGTGACGATTGTTTTATGACTTTAGAAGAATGTGTGGGCGATGCGGATGGCTCTTTTTTTTTTTTTCCTTCCAGATGTTGTTAAAAAAAACATACGCGCGCGCACACACACACACAGACCTAATAACAGACTTATATTGGAATAAGATGAATGAAAAAGAATGACGAAGGGTCGACTCTTTCTTTTTTTTTAAAAAAAAGAAAAAAAATATGTAGGAGGAGCTTTTCGATACAGACATTTTTGTAAGAGTGAATTTGGCCCAACACATTCATACCTTGAGGTCTGGAGGGGGAGAGAGGCGAGAACATGATTATGGAAACGTTTGTGACATTACTTAAATTTATACATTTGTACCTTTTTTGAAAAAAAAAAAATCTAAAACCTAATTTTATCAATTTTGGTTGGTCCAAAAGGAAGTTTCATAATTAGTGTTTCAAAGAATTTTATTTGAAACGTACAACAATAAAAATATAATAATAATAATAATAATAATAATAATTTAGTATTTTTTACATGTTTAAACATTTTCTTATTTTGTGTCCAAAAATATTTACTACCGAATTAATCGTGATTAATATTTTTTCGATAACCGAGTAGCCCTACACTTTTTTTTTTTTTTTTTTTTTTTTTTTTTTTTTATGGCCGGGGGGGGGGGGGGGGGGGGGGGGGGGGGCTCTCTCTCCCAAAGTCAACTTTAATAGCTGACCTGCAACTGACAAAGACAAGTCCTATCGAAAGTGGTTAGTGTCACGCCGCCACCAGAGTGGCGGGTCATGCTTTTATTTCACAGTCAGGTTCCTGTTTTATTTTGAAGTCATTAACCACCCTCTCACCTCAGGTCACTTGCCCTTCCTCCTGCACAGTAATCACCGGTCCACGCCCATGATTGTTTCCACCTGCTCCCAATCAACCCGGACATAAAAGCCACCTGCATTCTCCCCTCCGTTGCCGAAGTGTCACATCTCAGTGCATGGAAGCGTCCTCACAGTCCTTGTTCCACAGTCCTTGTTCGATGTCTTGCCTTGCTTTGTCTTGCGCCCTTAGTTTGCCCCTTGTTTTCCTCCCTAGCGGAGCGCCTTTAGTTGTCCCTGTTTTTGAGTGCCCTTGTTTATTCTCCAGTTTGGAGCTCTTTTTGTTCTGCCTTTTTTCCCTCCTTGAGAGGTGTTTTTTGGTTCATTGGATTAAAGCTGCAGCCTTGTTGGCCAACTTACACTCTGCGTCTGAGTCCTACCTCCTCGCATCGTGTCAGTACACTTCGGCCAGCATGGACCCAGCGGAGAAGTTGGAGGCTGCACTTCGACGACAGGCCGCCCGCCTGTCGCAGACAGAGGAGCTCCAGCAGGCGATGGTCACCCGGATGGGAGAGCTCGCTGGACAGGTGCAGGAGCTAATGAGCCACGTGCGACACTCCACGCCGGCCATCACGAAACCAGAGACCGCAGAACCACCGATCCCAACTCCAGCCTTGACCGGGGCGGGGTTGAGACTGGCTCCCCCGGAGCGATACTCGGGAGACCAAGGACAATGTCAGGCATTCCTGACCGAATGCGACTTACATTTTGAACTTTCGCCACAGGCTTTTCCCACCGACCGTTCCCGTGTGGCCTTCATGATTTCCCATCTGACTGGACGAGCCAGAGACTGGGCCACCACGGAATGGGCACGGCCCTCCCCGACTTGCTCAACCGCAGCCGGGTTTAGCAGGGCACTTCGCCTCGTGTTCGATCCAACCAACATGGATCGGGAAAAGACTCGAGAGCTTAGCAACCTCAGACAAGGCCGAGAATCGGTGAATGATTACGCAATCCGATTCCGAACTCTAGCGGCCAAGAGTGGCTGGAATGACACAGCCCTTTTTGACCACTTTTTAAAGGGGCTTTCCACAGCCATGCAAGAACTCTTATTGCCAGTGGACTTACCTGGCGATTTGGACTCATTGATCTCGTTGGCCATCCGCACAGATCATCGACGGCGAGATCTTTTGCAGACCAGCGGACATCAACGGGGACACGGCTCCGGATTCTTCCGGCACCCAGAAGCAAGAGGCCCTCCGCGAGGTGCCCTTCCCCAGTCGCCCACCGCGGGAAGGCCCAGCGAGAGTGACGAGGAGCCGATGCAGCTGGACCGCGCCCGATTGTCTCACCACGAACGCCAGCGACGTCGTCAAGAGGGGCGATGCTACTACTGTGGAGAACAAGGCCATCTGGTGGTAGCTTGTCCCACCAAGAGAGGCTCTCCGGTGGGTACCGCGACTCACAAGCAAGGCAAAAACCGAAAACTCACGCAAGTCAAGATTTCCTGCAATGCCATTTCCACAGACCTACTAGCTCTCATTGACTCCGGAGCGGACGAGAGCCTCATGGATTGGGGTCTGGTGGAAAAATTGCAGGCAGGCACGGAGCCACTTTCCACCCATATGAGGGCCAGGGCGCTCAATGGGAAAGACTTATTCCTCATCACACATGTCACAGAGCCTCTTGAGATCCATATTGGACAGCACCGAGAACTTCTTCGCTTCCATGTCTTCCGTTCCCCATCACACACACTGGTCCTGGGTCATCCCTGGTTGCAGTTGCACAACCCCCGCATCGACTGGCGATCGGGGCGAGTCCTGGACTGGGGAGATGATTGTGAACACCATGGGGTGGAGCGGCCAGCGGCAGAGGCACCTCCCGCTGCCATCCGACAGGTGTCTCTCGTGAATGACCAGGATTACCCGGACCTGAACACCGTTCCCACCTGCTATCATCCTCTCAGGGAGGTGTTCAGCAAGACCAAGGCCATGTCACTTCCCCCACATCGATCCTATGACTGTGCGATCGAGTTGATTCCTGGATCTACCATCCCCAAGGGGAGATTGTACTCTGTTTCGGGTCCCGAACGCAAGGCCCTAAACGAGTACATAGACACTTCCTTGAAAGCCGGACTTATTCGGCCCTCGTCATCGCCAGCTGGAGCCGGTTTTTTCTTTGTGGGCAAGAAGGATGGCTCATTACGCCCTTGCATTGACTACAGTCCCCTGAATGAAATCACAGTCAAGAATCGTTATCCTCTGCCCTTGATGTCCTCAGTATTCGACCAGCTCCAGCAAGCCAAGATATTCACCAAACTGGATCTCCGCAACGCCTATCATCTCGTCCGTATTCGTGCAGGGGATGAGTGGAAAACTGGCTTCAATACTCCCCGAGGCCACTATGAATACTTAGTCATGCCATTTGGACTCACGAATGCGCCAGCTGTTTTCCAGGCCATGATCAATGACGTGCTCAAGGAATTCATCGACCAGTTCGTATATGTTTATTTGGACGACATATTGATTTACTCACCGGACTTGAAAACCCACCAGCACCATGTCACCCAAGTCTTGAAACGCCTGCTTCAACACCGGCTCTACGTGAAGGCTGAGAAGAGCCTTTTCCACGCCGATACCATCTCATTTCTGGGATTCGTCGTATCTCCTGGCAAAGTCGAGATGGAATCAGAGAAGGTCAGCGCGGTCAGGGACTGGCCCACACCTGAGTCCAGAAAGAAGGTGCAACAGTTCCTGGGATTCGCCAACTTTTACAGACGATTCATCCGCAACTTCAGCTCCATCGCAGCTCCACTCCATGCCTTGACCTCGCCACAGCAACGCTTCGTCTGGACTCCGGAGGCCAACGCCGCGTTCAACACACTCAAGAAACGTTTCACAGAGGCTCCGATACTCAGAGTTCCCGACCCTACCCGCCAGTTCGTGGTTGAGGTAGATGCCTCCAATCTGGGCGTCGGGGCCGTCCTATCCCAAAGGAGCCAGGAGGATGGAAAGGTGCACCCCTGCGCATTCTTGTCCAGGAAGCTCTCCAAGGCCGAGCGCAATTACAGCGTTGGAGATCGGGAACTACTGGCGGTCAAGGTCGCCCTAGAAGAGTGGAGGCACTGGCTGGAGGGCGCAGAACACCCCTTCATCATTTGGACAGATCACCGCAACCTGGAGTACCTGCGCCAAGCAAAAAGACTGAACCCCCGACAGGCCAGGTGGTCATTGTTTTTTAACAGATTTTCGTTTTCTCTGACCTACAGACCCGGAAGCAAGAATGTTAAAGCAGATGCCCTTTCACGTATTCATGACCCGGAATCCACAGCAACCGAACCTGAACCCATCCTGCCGAGAGACTGCATAGTAGGAGCCCTGTCCTGGCAGATTGAAGAGGAAGTCAAGGACGCCCTTCAAGACACGATCACCCCGAAAGAATGCCCACCACGACGGCTTTTCGTCCCGGAGGCCCTAAGAGCACAGGTGATCAACTGGGCACACACCTCTCGTCTGTCTTGTCACCCAGGTACTCGCAGGACCCTGTTCGCTGTCGCCCGAAGATTCTGGTGGCCTTCCATGGAAGCCTCGGTACAGGAATATGTAAGGGCCTGCCCAGTCTGTGCCCGAAATAAATCATCTAATCAACCTCGGATGGGCCTCCTTCAGCCACTACCGATCCCCTCAAGACCCTGGGCTGAAATATCAATGGACTTTGTCACTGGACTTCCCACATCACATGGTAGAACCACAATACTTACAGTTGTTGATCGCTTCTCAAAGATGGTCCGCTTTATTCCATTACCCAAGTTACCCTCCGCCAAGAAAACAGCAGAAATAATGATAGACCAAGTATTCAGAACCCATGGATTCCCGCGACACATTGTGTCCGACCGCGGGCCCCAGTTCGTCTCTCGTTTCTGGAAAGAGTTCTGCAGGGCCATAGGGGCCAAGGCGAACTTAACCTCGGGCTACCACCCGGAAGCCAATGGACAAGCCGAGAGGCTAAATCAACAGCTGGAGACCGGACTCCGGTGCTTGGTCTCCCAAAATCCGTCCACCTGGAGCAAAAACTTGGTTTGGGTTGAACTGGCTCATAACTCGTTACCCACCTCTGCCACAGGAATCACGCCGTTCAAATGTGTGCATGGTTACGACCCACCTTACTTCGCAGACCTGGAGGAGGAAGCCTCAGTTCCCTCGGTTCTCGCCATGGTCCGCCGGTGCCGCCGAATCTGGTCAGCGGCTCGACTGGCACTACAACGTCAAGGCGACAGGATGAAAAGAGCTGCTGACCGGAGGAGGAGGGCCGCACCCCAGTATCAACCAGGTCAAAAGGTATGGCTATCGACGAAGAACCTTCATCTAAATGTACCTTGTCCAAAGTTGGCCCCTAGATTCGTGGGGCCATTCCCGATCACCAAGACAGTAGGTCCAGCCGCCGTGCGCCTGCGCCTGCCTCGATCCCTCCGCACCCACCCTACCTTCCATGTGAGCCAGGTCAAGCCTGTTCAGGACAGTTCCCTGGTCCCGCCCGAGCCTGCGCCGCCCCCTCCGGAGATGGTGGAGGGGGGCCCAGTTTATAAGGTCAGAAAATTATTGGACGTCCGAAAGCGGGGCCGGGGGCACCAATACCTGGTTGACTGGGAGGGTTACGGGCCTGAAGAACGGCAATGGGTGCCCGCCCGGTTCATTGTAGACCCCTCCCTCATCGACGATTTTTATGATGAACACCCCGAGGTTCCTGGGCCGTCGAGAGCCGGCCGTTGAGGGGGGGGTACTGTCACGCCGCCACCAGAGTGGCGGGTCATGCTTTTATTTCACAGTCAGGTTCCTGTTTTATTTTGAAGTCATTAACCACCCTCTCACCTCAGGTCACTTGCCCTTCCTCCTGCACAGTAATCACCGGTCCACGCCCATGATTGTTTCCACCTGCTCCCAATCAACCCGGACATAAAAGCCACCTGCATTCTCCCCTCCGTTGCCGAAGTGTCACATCTCAGTGCATGGAAGCGTCCTCACAGTCCTTGTTCCACAGTCCTTGTTCGATGTCTTGCCTTGCTTTGTCTTGCGCCCTTAGTTTGCCCCTTGTTTTCCTCCCTAGCGGAGCGCCTTTAGTTGTCCCTGTTTTTGAGTGCCCTTGTTTATTCTCCAGTTTGGAGCTCTTTTTGTTCTGCCTTTTTTCCCTCCTTGAGAGGTGTTTTTTGGTTCATTGGATTAAAGCTGCAGCCTTGTTGGCCAACTTACACTCTGCGTCTGAGTCCTACCTCCTCGCATCGTGTCAGTTAGATGGTGGATATTTTTCAATATAATATTCAGCTAACACCTAATCTTTACTGTGAAAATTCAGCAGTGGTTTTCACTTTCATGTTGCAATCTGCCTTGCTGCCCTTCCGCTCATGATTTGACCTGACTTATTTTGTTTGGCACAGTCTATCCGGTAATTCGAACACACGTTGTCCCAAAAACATCAAATATGATCTGCTAAAGATGCATCCACACTGACTAGATTATCATAATGAGCACATGTCTTTCAGCACACCGCATCCCAAACATGGCCGCTGTGCCCATGTCAATGTGTGTACAGTCGCAGATGTCGCCCAAAAGCCTCAGATGATGACGGACCAACTTGAAAAACATTTAGGAACACATGTCAAGGACAGGTCGCTGCCCTAGCTGATGATGACATGAATATACCTCACTTCGAGATTGGCTGCATGGAATTTGCATATTATTAGCATACATGATATAGCCAGTAAATGCCAAAGCTCTTGGGAATCAGGTGTTGAAACTGTTGCCATTTGTATACTGTTTCATACTGCATCAATGAGAATAAAGCATTTTGATTACCGGCTATCCATTTTATATAGTGCTTGTCCTTCTTAAGGTCTTTTCAAATGACTGGTCGAAATAATTTTTAATTCATTCATTCATTCATGATATGTCAGTGTGTTGTTGTGGGTTTGTGGTGCAGCTCTGCCCTTGGACGCCGTAGCCAGGTGGCGACCCAGCACGCAGCAGCAGCCTTTCTGCAGAGAAGCTGGCGACACTGACAAAATCACAAAGCCTGCATGAGCGCTGCCCACTCTGAACAATCTGACGCAAACATCTTGGCAGGAATAATCAAACCATATTTTGAGGGCTCCAAATAAAGTGCGACAATTTGCCTGTGTTGTCTGACTAGATTCTAATTGTCATTGGATGAAGTGGATGCAGTTTTTTTATTTTATTTTATTTTATTTATTTTATTTTTTTTAATACGTATTTGCCATTGACATCTGTGTGAATGGCATACTTATTTAAAGCTCATTTAATGATAGGCTACCAATATATTTTACAATGCTATAAACTAATGTTGCGGCTGTTCATCTTTGTACTGTAAATAGTGATTACTTTTCATATACAGTTATCTTCATGTTGCTCATCCATGTTCTATCAGGTGCCATTTTTTGGCAATTTACCCCTTTTTCTATATGTCAAAGGAAGAACGAATCTACTGCCGTTTACAAACTATTAGAAGTCAAAGTGAACCGAGCTTCCTCTTCATCCACTTAAACAATGATTACAGGATGCTTGAAAAAAGCTGTCACATAATTTGACTGAAATCACCTGCACCTGTGGGCCAAGGGTGGAGCTGCCGTCCGTTATGCATGTTTGAATCTCATCTGTGACCTTTGTCAAATGTCACCCACAGGATGCCTCACCAATCTTCACGCCGTCTATAATAAGAGGTCATAAATAAAAAAAAAATAAAAAAAAGGATCAGCTTTATTATCAGTGCCAGTCATGGAGGAGAATCACCACCTCATTACCGTCACTGTTTTGAGGGCACGATTATGGGATGGAAGACGCTCGGAACTGGAGCCTGTTGGGCGTCAACGGTGCAGCTAAGGGGAGAAGGTTCAATTTTTCTCTTTTTTTTTTATTTTTATTTTTTTTACTTGTCATAGTAACACAAGAATAGCATCCAGTAGAGTGTAGACATCCACCAAGGTTGAATTACACTACAGTGAGGGAAAACAAGTGGACTGTAACATTTCTTTGAAATTATTTTTATTTTCCCTGCACCACTGTCGTATGGTGTTCCACAAGGTTCAATGTTGGGGCCCTTGCTGTTTTCATTGCATTTGCTGCCTCTGGTCTTGCACTTCATTTTAGTCAGCCAGTTCTCCCTTAACTCTTTGACCGCCGAAAACGTTTAATAACGATTCGTAAAATCACGATATATGTCGCCATAATCGTTAAATGACGTCAACTATAACTATTTTTTTTTTGTTTATTTTTTTTTTTTAATCAATGGGCAGTGCAACATCTTAGTGCAGCGTTGCCTGGTCAATAGGTTGTGGAATCAAAAACTCACTATGGCCAGCAGATGGCATCATTGTATCTCTTTTCAATGGACTGCCGGTGTATGAAATTACAATGAAACATGACGAAATCAGATGAAATAGAACTTTTTCAAGGATGATGTGAATGATCATATTAAAGTTTTTTTTTATAATGTGTGGCAGTAAAAGATGTAAGCATCACCAGTTGGTCCAAAATGCTGCTGAAGCATTTCACTCGAATTTCAAAGACTCCCTGTTCACTTTTATTTGATATTTCAACTGTCGGTAGACAAATAAATAATCATTCAAACATTATTTTCCAATCAAGAACTAGTTGATCCTGGTGAGCAAATCTCTATATTTTGGGCCCTGCGACCTGGCTGTATGCTTTTAATGAATCCCGCCCAGGTAGAGTGCTGTGATCCCTCTGTGATGAAACAAACCATTGTGTGTGCCCTCGCCCCAATATGCTAATCCGGGTTTAATTATGGGCCGGCCCTAATGAGGGTCCAGCTTGCTGTGTTAGATGTGGAAATGCATCCAGCTTTTGTTCACTCTTTGACTAAGTGATAGGACATCAGGCAATAATCATTTCAAACTCAAGACTCATTTCAATGATAAACCTATGTTGTTTTCACTAGATCACGAAAGCTAAATAGAAATGAGTGCAAATGTAGTCATGAATCAAGAGTTCACCTTTGGGGATTCCAGCGACGGAGATGATTAAAAAAAATGAAATTAAAATCGAAGCTGCCTCGCAACCCGGAGCCGTTTCAATATGGTTATTGCGGGATTACTGACGTCACACTCATCACAGCATCATACCTGTCTCCCTGGCAGCATGACAGATGAATTCACTTTCAACCGAGTAATTACACGGGAAGTGCAAATACGGGCAAAGCCGCAGGAAGTGCGCCTTTGTGGCACCTTTGGTTGCAGTTATTGAAAGAGAAACGTTTGCAATCAACAGCTCGCAATTTTGTTCTCTAAGGAGCATAGTAAATGTATGGAAAAACATATCATGCAATAACCAAATAAATGTTTATTGTGAATTATTTTTTATTATGTATTAAAGAGCTTATGTGGGGTTTTATCACAGTTCCTCTGAGGTTTTTGGATCAGATGCCCACCTGCTGTAGGTTCGGTACCTATTATAAAGTGTGCTGCAGCGTTCATGGTTCTTACTGCATGCAGTTTCTGTTATTGCTAAAACTTGTTTACGGCGCTACTAAAAACTATTTCTTTAAATTACAGGACCATATTTCTCAACAATACAGCACTTAATGTTAATGGAGCAGATGAACTGTTCGGAGACAGTAAAATAAAATGAAGCCATTCTATTGGTTATTTAGTCAGTTGTCTCAAATATTCATATACAGTATAGTATATTGTGCATTTTACATACACTGTTTATTGTCTTGCTGCATTTTCAATCATTTCATGGGGGGTGATTTGAGATATGAGTGTTTTGAGGTATGAGCATGATCACAAGGTAAATTAAAAGAACAGCTTGCTCACTGACATGTTCAGAAATAAGGAAATAAGGAAAGATGTAGCCTATACTTTTATACTTTTGATTTCACATATAATTGGTATCAGCATAACCTTGCTCTCGCAAGATGAATTCTCGCGGTATTTGTGAGTTCACAAACTCCGGAGAATACCATCTTGTACCGCTCCTGCAGATAACTGCCGTTCCCGAACCGCTGGTGGTTCGGACCAATCACAGAACGACATTGTGTTTGGGGGCGGGATATGCAACTGTGACGAAACCAGGAAACCAGCGCCGACGCAGCGACTAACAAACAAATGGACGCTGCAATTAATTCTATTCTCGCAGAATTACTCACCGTTTCCTTGTTGAATGTTGGACAGCAAGAGGCGCTTCGTACATTTCTAGCTGCTAAGATGTTCCTGCTTCCCCCCCTTCGACATGAACGAAGATGAAATTTTCACCCGTGGGCGTGACGGGTTAAAACAAACGTGTAGAATGTCGCATCGTCCAATCAGCTCGAATTATTGTACAGAATGTCCCGCCTTTTTCCCAACGAAATTACTGTGGAGCGATGCCAGATGGATATGTAATAGCATATCCGTCTGACTATTGCCAGGTTAGTATAGGCTAGTGCTTCTCAAATAGTGGGGCGGACCCCCCCAGGGGCGCGCGAGGCTTCGTTCCCTCGGGGAACATGCTTTTTTATTTTGATTTGATTTTTTTACTGTCTTAGAATAAAGTGCAATTGCGCCTCCACTACATTAGGGGGCAGTGGCGCTCTCATTGGCAGAGTGTGCGCAGGTGGTATAGGGGTTTTTGCACACAGCACAGAAGAGTATGAGTATGAAGTGTAGGCACGAAGTGTCGCAGACCCTCAAGTGACACCATAAAAAAATATTTAACAGGGTATGAGAAGACAGGCGGAGAGAGACGGAGATAATTATATTTATTTATTTATATTTATAGTCGTGGGGGGGGGGGGGGCGTGAGATGTTTTCTTCTTCCTAGGGGGGGCATGACAGAAAATCATTGAGAAGCACTGGTATAGGCACTGCAAAAAAAACATGAAATAATTTGGTCATCCCCATGGACTACCATTTAAATTAATACCTCCTGACGGCATCAACCAAACATATTTATCTTTGTATGGCCATAATTTATGATACAGTTCTTGTTGTGTATCTCATTCGATTGCGCATGGTGGCCTAGTGTGCCTTTTGGAGTGCATTAAATCAATGCAAATTAATGATCGATATTTCAGTGCAAAAGATGTGTGTGTGTATGTGTGACGGCGAGTTGGAGCATCTGTCCAACGTGCTGAAAGCTATGCCGCTCTGGGGGGGGGGGGCAAGTCACGTGACTGCGCTTCCTTGCGCGTATGCGTCGACGCAAGTGCGCGCGCACGCACTTCTTCCCTCACAATGAGGGGTTCTCTCGCGTGGATGCTCTGGTTTCATCTCAGCCTTGAACGCGCGTGGGGTTCTTTTGAGTGTGCGTCTTTTTTTTCTTCTTCTTTTTTTTTTTTTAAGAGGAGGGGGGCTTCTCCCTCAAGAGAAGGGGCCCTCTCGCAAGTGCCCGTCAAGTGAGTGTGTGTCTCGTGAGTGCTGAGGAGGAGGAGGAGGAAGCGGAGAAAGATGTAAGAAGCGGCAGTGCGCGTCCTCCCGGGGGGGCTGCAACATGCAGAAGGGCATGAGGCTCAACGATGGCCATGTCACCTATCTGGCGCTGCTGGCCAGGAAGGACGGCACCAGGCGAGGGTGCCTGAGCAAGAAGAGCTCGGACAACACCAAATGGCACCCCAAGTGGTTCTGCCTGCTGCAGAACATGTTATTCTATTTCGAGAACGACTCCAGCTCGCGCCCCTCCGGTCTCTACCTGCTGGAGGGATGCGCGTGCGACAGGGCGCCCTCACCCAAGACGCCCCCTTCCGCTAAGGAATGTCTGGAGAAGCAGGTTGGTAGGATGCGGTTGGGGGGGGGGGGGGGTGCTGCTGCTTTGCGATTCGTGCATGAATTGACAGAATGAACTTCGTGCTCGTCCAGCTTTCTTGCTGAAGAAAAGCTAATGAGGGAGAACAAAAACTTGCGTCCAAACTTTTTGTAGTGTGCCATCTGGCGGAGGCGGGCTGCCCCTTCCCCCTGCAGTTTTGACGTAGCCTATTGATTGAACTCCTTGTCTTGATATTAATAGCATCCTACCTTGGCAACCGCGTCTGCCCGCTTCGTGGCGGCATGAATCTATAGCTCGCAGTGCAACAATGAGAAAAATACTTGTCATATTCACCACTAAATTGAACGCAAATCACTTGTCAGGGAGATTCCGTTGCAAGCAAAAGCTTTAGGAGGTTGGAGGAGTGTTGAAGACGGTGATGAGGGGGTCTTAAAACAAAGTGATGACATCAGTCGGCCTGTGTGAAAGCTGCCCTGCCAGCTGCAATCTTCCGCAGCACAGCTTGTAGAAGCCAATAGTCTCCATAAGCTTGTCATTTTTTTAATCCCAATCATCTTTTTTTTTATGTCTATTTAGTATGCGTTTCGTTTCCCTCAGCATTGCAGGACTATTGATTGGGTGTTATGACTTGATGACATGTAAGGTGACAGCTGCTCATACAAGCTGCCCCACTCATTTATTTCAACAGTGATTAAATGCATTTGAAAGGCTTCAATTAGCATCACGCTGTCTTCTGTTTCACCACATGTCTCGTGTCATGTGTCTTACTGGTGTGAAGAGGCTGTTTGGTAAGTGTGCGTGTGCGCATGTGTATATGTGCGCATTATTTTTTATTATTTTTTATTTTTTTACATGAGATAATGATGGTATCGTTTGGTTTTATGCGACACCGGTGCCTTCTCGATACTTTTCAAATGGTTCAGGTGCTTAAACGGTTCTCAAATCGGTACCTGAAAAAAAATAAAACTGCACATATTGTGTCAAAAACAAAACCCTTTTATTTGCAGGGTTAAATTGCCATTTCAGTGCCGTGGCAGTGCTGCGAGTTGGGCTTTGTTTTATTTATCCGAGTCCGACTTCCGGCGCGTAATTTGTCAAACACCGTGCACTGCTCAGCTTTTATACGGACTCCAAGAGTCGCCAAGTATTTCATTAAATTTGAGGTGTTACCTCCCTTGCATGTAAAAGTTTGACGACACCTGTTGCATGTTGTACTCTAGAAGTCATCCTTCTTCGGTGAAAAATGAAGCCAAACTTTCGACCGTTATGTTGTCGGCATCATGCAAGGTGAAACCGGAAGAGCAATGGGGTGTTACAACAATAAAAGTCAGACACCGGAATTTTTGTTTTCATTCGGTCTGGTTACGACTGCTTGAGTCAGATTCGGTGACGTAGGAGGGGCTCTTTGCACAACTCGACTACTTCCTTTATTTCCTGTCTTTCCTGAGTGGACAATCTGATTAATCAGGTGGCCATTGTCGTAGTGGTTACTGAGGTCTGACACATCCGTATTAATCAGATTGTCCACTCATGAAGGACCGGAAATGAAGGAGTGGTATTCAGTTCAGGAAGTAGTGGAGTTGTGCAAAGAGCCCATTAGTAACGACTTTCTGTAACCAACCCTTGATAATGATTTGTCACTACTGGTATTTGACACTATACCACTTGGGTGAGAACATTTCAACTAGAATTTAACAGTGCTTCATTAGCAGGCGTAGTAGCGCACAGATGTCAACTCGCGCACAGTTTTGCTTTGCTAGTAAAATGTATCACAAAGTAAAAGTCTGCACACTCTTTGAAATTACCGCACTCCTCCTCATTGGTTAAATCCATGTCACATGGTTTATGGACACCATGTTGTTTCTTCGGCATTGCTTTGCTTTAGATTATCAGAAATATTAAACAAATCATCAAATGGTCAGCTATTTCTACTTCAATTAGCCTACTACAACAACAATTAACAAAGTACATTTTTGTCCACTTTGTATTTTCTGTCAGTCTGGATGCCCTGAGGCACTATGCTGCCTCTCACAGGTCATTCTTGGTACTACGAAAGGTATCTGTAAGCCTATCGTACATTTCAATTAGACATGGCTATGGCACCATTTTGTGGTGTGTGCTTTCAGAATGAGTCCAAAACAGCAAATAGACAAGTTTTCAGCGAATAGAGGCTCTTTAAAATAAATAAATAAATAAATCAAATGGGCAGAGGAACACTGTAGGCTACAATCATTCTGAAAATGAAAAAGAGCAAAACAGCGCCATCTGCTGGATTTTGTGTGCTTGTCTCATGTCTCATTGCTTTCGTAGCTCATGCTGATGCGTCTTGAGGTGAAATGAGGACAAGGAGAGGAACCAATAGACCAGGTGTCTGAGCGCATGCAGATTTTGACAAAGATCCTCCCGGTAATGAGCGGGCTGTGGAGGTCATGTGAGGCATTAAACGTGCATACCACAACATGCATGTTTGTGTGGTTGGCGTGTTCGAAAGATGCGGGAGGAAGGGCCGTGCGAGTGGATCTTATCAGTGTGTGACAGGGAAAGGGACAACGCAGCGAATCGATGCCAAGCCAACTGCCACCTTGCAGGCCTCCAGTGCTTTTTATAGTTGCATTCACTAGAAAAAAAAGAAAGAAAAAGAACAACTAAAAGCATCTTTCCCCTCCATCCTTCCTCATTTATCTTTCCTTTCTCATTGTAGTATTTGTTGTGTACCACTTTGTTATTCCCCATTTAGAAGGCAAGCTACGTTTAAGACCACTGTTACCATGGCAACCTCTATTTGCATCGGAATAAAAATTTGCATTTGAATGGGCCAATAAAACGAGAGAATATGAGTCGATATCGTGCACTTAGAGACGAGACAAATGAGACAAATATGACGGGCGGCGGATGGTGACTGACAATTGTGCTAATGCAAAAGTGGGTCACACACAAAAAAAAAGGACAAAAAATATGCAAAGCAAAGTTACATAATGTCACAAACAACAGTAGTTTACTGAGTGATTAATAATCTGCTTTTGGGTGGGCTTATTTCAGAAAAGGGTAACATTTATTTGCACAATCCCTCAATGATTTCTGCTAATAATAATATAATTATTATTATTATTACATCAGCCAATAACTGGTTTCATGAAACGAGGTTTACATTGAAATAGTCTCTATTACACATTCTCAATACATTTTATTCAGCATTTTGTTTAGAATAAATCACAATATAAATACAAAACTTCTAAATAAAATAAAAAATAATAATAAATAGGCCTATATATATATGTGGATAAGTCTTGCTGAAAATAAATATAATAAAAACAATTGAAGTGTAATAATAAGCCACGTTAAGTATGAGCAATAGTAATATGGGCTGTGTGCTTTGCATGAGCACTGTTAGTGGTACTGCCTGCTCTGCATTAGTCTCATAAAAAAATAAAATAAAAAAAAAGTAGCAAGCGTATGTAGCTAACAAGTATGTAGCTCAATGTAGCAGAGTAAAGTTTTTTTTTTTTTTTTCTGTTTTTTTTTTAAACAAAAAAAGTCACTTAAGTACATGGAATATGATGCTACCCACCACTGGAAGAAGTGTCACTGTGGGATCCCACGACGCTTCATTCTCCTTGAACTAGAAGAAACTATTGCTGAAACTTCCAGATCTTGTATAGAACACATTGATTTTTACAACGTGACAAACATTTAAGCCCTGACATAGTTCATAGAATCTCATGAGAGATGCGCTGAGGAAGCCGATGAACACATCCTGTACAATGCTACTGAGATGCAGCCGGGAGAAGTTATGAGTGTAATACACCGCTTAACCTTTTGTACAATTTTGGTGAGAACACGCCACATAGTTAATGCTGGCGCTTTTCCCGTTTATGTTAATGCAGTGAGAGGAATGCATTTTGAAAACGTCATCTCCTGGTGTCTCTTTCTGTTTGTGTTTTCTAGTATTACTTTACAGTCACGTTTAATCATGACAACCAGAAAGCTTTGGAGCTGCGCACAGAAGACGTCAAAGACTGTGACGAGTGGGTCGCCGCCATTACGCAGGCCAGGTAAGTAACACTCATCGTCAGCACTGCCTTTTTGCTTCTTACATTATACAAATGAGAACTAAAGCCCAGCCCACAGTGATACATAGAGGACGGGATGATGTCCTTTGTTATGATCGTCTGTTGTGTATGTAAAGCATCCTTGTGTCTCGTGAAAGGCACTATAAACTCTAAGATTATACGTTAGAACTATTATTATTAAAGCTCCGTGAAACATGCAACAAAGTTCTTAACGTGTCTATGTGTGTGTCTCTGTAGTTACAGGAACCTCGCTACAGAGCATGAGACCCTCATGCAGAAGTATCTGCACCTACTACAAATAGTGGAGACGGAGAAAACGGTTGCCAAGCAACTTCGGCAACAGATAGAGGACGGGGAAATCGAGATAGAGCGGCTAAAATCAGAGGTAACCTTCTTTGTGCTATCTAGCAAGAAACACTCAAGTATGTTTTTGTCCAGAATGTCCGCACAGGAGACGGAGAAAGGAATGAGGGAAGTGTCAAGACAATAAATATTGAAAGGATGTAAAGCACATTTCTGTGAGTCAACACTTAAAGATGTGTACGAGGGATTCAAAATGCCAATTTGAATGGTTATCAGTACATGAACTTCAAATTTCCGTATTTAACTGTCCAAAAACCTGTCAATCATCTGAGGAATTCTAGGGGAAAATGCATTTGTTTGTAATACACAAATGGATGATACCATTTTTTTAAAAAAACAATTCCCTTTTTGTGTTGAACGTTAGATTGCTTCACTGCTGAAGGACAACGAGAAGATCCAGTCCAATCCGGAGGTACCTCCAAGTGATGACGACACTGAGATCCAGAAGATAAAAAAGGTGGGAGAACCTGCTGTGTTGACAGATTTGAGGATGCAGTGAGTTATTAACGATAATGAAAGGAATGAGGAAAAAAAAAAAGACAATTTCTCATCGTCAACTCAAGAGCTCTTCAGCCTGCACCCAGTGGAGCAGCTGCTCTCTTTGAGAGCTCCTTGCACATCTCAAGTGAAAATTTCATTGTCAGAGCTGTTCAGCAAACTGGTCTCCATTTCCAAATGGGATCTCACAACTTCTAAACAAAACAAATGTAATGGACGACTGTTGACTCGCAGGTCCAGAGTTTCTTGCGAGGTTGGATTTGCCGCAGGAAGTGGAAAACCATCATCCAGGACTACATTCGTTCACCCCACGCGGAGAGCATGCGGAAGAGGAATCAGGTTGTATTCAGCATGCTGGAGGCCGAGGCCGAATACGTCCAACAGCTGCACATCCTGGTCAACAACTTCCTGCGGCCACTACGCATGGCTGCGAGCTCCAAGAAGCCGCCCATCACACACGATGACGTCAGCAGCATCTTCCTCAACAGGTAGTGAGGCTTCTCCAGGATGAGGATCCGAACCACAACCATGGCCTCCACCAGTCTTTTTCAATATGAAACGCACATAACAGCTTTTATTATTTGTTTTGTCAGCGAGACCATCATGTTCCTCCACCAGATCTTCTACCAGGGGTTGAAAGCCAGGATAGCGAGTTGGCCCACACTGGTGCTGGGTAAGAGAAATGGCAACAAACCCCTAGTCCTGTTAAATTAAGTCACGTCATGTGTTCATACAAGAGATAACAACCCATATGGTGTGAACTGCTGGTGAACAACATCACACAGTATGCACAGAGAAAGGTGTGCTGTAATTCTTGTGCTAAGTCAGTCTTCTACTTGCTTGTTTTTATAAAGGACCACTTGAATAATGTTGAGATAAAACATTTATGATGTGCAAGCCATCTGGCCCCGACACTCTTTGTTCAGTAAATCTGTCCCGAGTTATGCAAGTCCACAAATCGTAAGAAATGTCCACTGCGCTTTTCTGTTACCACAGGCAGGCGTCCAATCCGCCTCCCCTTTTTTAGCCAAATTTTTGACTGAGACTTTAATCAAGCTCTTAAAACTCTAGATGGGTGTACAAGAGTCACGCAGTTCATTGCCAACTTGGAGCTGGCAGTCTGACTGGGCATCTTGTTGTTTTTCTGTCTGTGACGCTTAGCTTCCTGAGTCATCCAGTCATTCACTCTTCTTCTTCTTCTTCTTCTTCTTCTTCTTCTTCTTCTTCTTCTTCTTCTTCTACCGGCGTCATTCTGTCCTGCTCCTCCTCCTCCTCCTCCTCCTTCTTCTTCTTCTTCTTCTTCTTCTTTTTCTTCTTCTTCTTCTTCTTCTACCGGCGTCATTCTGTCCTGCTCCTCCTCCTCCTCCTCCTCCTCCTCCTCCTTCTTCTTCTTCTTCTTCTTCTTCTTCTTCTTCTTCTTCTTCTTCTTCTTCTTCTACTACTACCTGGGTCATCCAGTCCTCCTCATCTTCCTCCTCCTCCTCCTTCTTCTACCTGGGTCATCCAGTCTTTCTTCTTCTTCTTCTTCTTCTTCTTCTTCTTCTTCTTCTTCTTCTTCTTCTTCTTCTTCTACTACTTCTACTACTACTACTACTACTACTACTATTACTACTACCTGGATCATCCAGGCATCCTCCAAATCTGTATTGAAAAATGTTTGATTCTTGCCAAGTTTGTATGTCTTACAGCAAAAAAAAAATCCCCCCCAAAAAATCCTTCTTCTACCTGGATCATCCAGTCCTCCTCCTCCTCCTCCTTCTTCTTCTTCTTCTTCTTCTTCTTCTTCTTCTTCTTCTTCTTGATTTCAGACGATTGTTGACCCAAGATGTTTGAGGCACCTAAAACTGCAGATTAATTCGGTTTCAAACCCAGTTCACAATCAGACCACTCACATTTGAATGATAGCCGATTTCAGGCCTGGTCGGCGCCAGAATTTTGGATGCTCTAGCCCAACAACGGTCAGAGAAATGTGGTGAACCCTGACATTGATCTCACACCGCTGAAGGAGATGTTTGACTATATTCAGAGCTGGGCAAAACCATCGTTACATTGACGGATGCCCATCTTTTGGCAAGTGCTTCCGCGTTATTCGCAAGTGCTTTATGACGCTAAGCCTTGAAAAAATACACAACTGATCTCCGACTGAAGCAGGTTTACGTCCATCGATCTGGATCAGTACAGACGGTCCTTGAAGTCCATATAATTTTACAAAGTTTTGCCCAGCTCTGACTATATTTCCCAATCCCAAACTATTCCCCATTCTGCAATTGTCAATACCAGTGAAACAGTAACAACCTGAACTTAAAGTGTCAGCGCTTCCATCATTAGCGTTGATTTGATTAACATAGAAGGCAATCAACTTGTACAGTGTGATTTGGAATTTGCAATTGATATTCTGTAAAATATATATCCAACTTCCAGGTCAAGTTTTCAAATAATATGTCTAAAACTTAGTACTGGTAATTAATTTCTGCATCAAGAACTGAAAAACTGGCCCAGGAAATACACAAAGTATGCTTCTGTCTCCCTGAATAGCGGACCTCTTTGACATTTTGCTGCCCATGTTAAACATCTACCAAGAGTTTGTGCGGAATCACCAGTACAGCCTGCAGATCTTGGCCCACTGCAAGCAGAACCGGGACTTTGATAAGCTGCTAAAGCAGTACGAGACCAAGCCCGACTGTGAGGAAAGAACACTGGAGACCTTCCTAACTTACCCCATGTTTCAGGTATGCACAACAGGATCGCCGCATATGTCTGCACTGCAGTATGGACTTTCTTTTTCAGTTGTTATTGCTTCAGTAGTGCAGAGATTTATTTATATTTTTTCATAGCTGTTTAAAGTGCTAGCATAAATTTGGACATTCCCCCTTTCAGGTTTCCTATAAACTGAAAAATGGAGTTCAAGTGTAGAAATTGTAATTGTTAATTACGGCTCTTGCGGCAGGGTGGCATCCACACTACTTCACTTTTATCATCATCATCACATCTGTGATGCATAGTTATGGACCTTAATGTATTGTATCTATTAGGCCGTTTGTGTTTGCTAGCCTGTGGTTCTCAAAGCTTGCTAATGAGTTTCAACTTCTTGTGAGGTGGCAACAGTTGCTAAACAGCACATAGTATTTAAGGGCAAGAGTATTTTTCTGTGATCATATAATGAGATTATATAGACCAGAATGGTTTCATGAAATATAAGTGTGGAACCTAGCCAAGTAATACTTTAGTACAGAGAGCACATATTGAACGGTCTTGTGACTTCTAGAAGTTTTTAATTAGTCTGTATTTCTCTGTGCCAGATCCCTCGTTATATCCTGACCCTCCATGAATTACTGGCTCACACTCCTCATGAGCATGTGGAGAGAAATAGCTTGGACTACGCCAAGTCCAAACTCGAGGAGCTTTCGAGGTACATCTGCACATCGCCAGTCAATCATTCAGACAGAGGCAGAGGGACATTCTATAATGTGACCATCGAAAACTGATATTGTTTCCCTATATTGTTAGTGTCAGAATCATGTTTGCAAAAGCGAGTTATGAGGAGATCTGTGTCAAAGTAGCACAACTTTCCATAACTTTGACGCTCAGTAATGTCCTTGGCTGGTTCAATTCAACATTCAGTTCCATACATTCAACATAATTTCAAGTGATTTCGCCCAACCAAAATCTGATGAGATAACTATGGAATATAATTAAATGGAAAAAGACCATATTTAGCCCTTGAGTTTTGCTTCCAGAACGTCTTTTTGATCATGATCTGGTTTATTCTTTCAGAATAATGCACGACGAGGTGAGCGAGACAGAGAACATTCGGAAAAATCTGGCTATTGAGCGAATGATTGTGGAGGGCTGTGAAGTACTGCTGGACACCAGCCAGACCTTTGTCAGACAAGGTAGTTTTTTGGGGGGGGTTTTATCGCCACTCACTGACATTATTTATTTATCTATCCATCCACACTGATTTTTTTTCTACCAGGTACATATCAGGAAAAAATAGAACATTTCCTTCCCTTGTGAGTTACCGGTAGCAAAAATCCTGGTGGTTTGTTTGCAAAAGTCGGTTTGTGGTACATTGACCACTTGTTAGGCTCTGGAATTGGATCCTAAAAAACGCAGACACAAATAAGACTTTAACTCTTTATTCGCATAACATCGAGAGGCGTGGAACTAACTTGACGAAACCAGAAACAACGAAAATGTTATCAAGAATCAAGAGATGCTAAGCTAACTGGGGCTGTGGAGGTGCACAGGGAAACAGAGGAATAATCCGACGAAAACACACACTTCTCTCTCAGGTTTATATAGACAGTGAATCTATCAGATTGGCTGTGACGTGGGTAACAGGAGTGGCATGGAATTATCTGATTGCCTGTTGAACCGATAAAGAGATTAAAGATTCCTGACATCACATAGCTTCTGACTTCACATAGCTTCTTACCAGTTGAAACTAGTTGCTGTTACATGCTGATTGAATCAGAACCCAAACAAAGCACAGTCATGATCCAAACATAACGATTGCCCCAAACAGAATACAGACAAAACACAGTCATGACACCACTTTTGCAAACAGAAACTCATTGATGGCTTTTTCAATTCTTAAGATTGTGCACTCTTTGATCGTAAAGTGTATTTCATTGTTGAGTTTTTTTTTTTTACTAGTTATTTGTGTTGTTGCCCTTTTCTATATGTGCGTGTGTTTGACAATATTGGCCTTCCACAGGTTCTCTTATCCAGGTGCCCATGAGCGAGAAGGGTAAGATCACCAGGGGCAGAATGGGTTCTTTGTCTCTGAAGAAGGAAGGCGAGAGGCAATGCTTCCTCTTTTCCAAACATCTCATCATCTGCACTCGAGGCTCAGGGGGGAAACTGCATGTCACCAAGGTTAAGCAAAAGCATCACGCAGAGGAACATTTGTACACTTGTATTTAAAAACAACAACAACAACAACAACAAAGTTGTAATGAGAGAGGAATCTGTCAAACACAGTAATGTATTATTATTATTATTATTATTATTTGTATCTTTTCATGATACTTCACATAGTGTTTGCCCCCAATTAGTTGATGCTGGTTGAGTCAACCAATTAAGGCAAATAAAAGCCTCTCTTTTATCATGCAGCCACTGTAAACATCTCAGTTCAGAGACCCTACTGTTCACATACAGACGTTAAATAGTTAGTTCTGAACCCATTTGAGATCTGTTAATTACAAAAACAGCAGCACCGGAGCACGACAAACTCTTGTATAACAGTGTGGAGATTTACTACATTGTAAATGAGCGCTCTGCACAGTAAAATAGATTACTTTGCATGATGTATGGATGATTTATTAACTATTTGCAGTGCATCCACCTTTATGTCTCAGTCATGGAGAATGTTGGAGGTTTACGGGTTCTCTATCTTATCTTCTTAATATGCATCTTGCGTTGCAGAATGGTGTGGTATCCCTCATTGATTGCACACTGATGGAGGAACCAGAGGGCACTGATGATGAGTGTAAGTTATAGCAGACCCAGGTAGTTAGCTACTTGGCTATACTGTACGAAGTGTATCAAAACAAGTTTCAGGACTGGTGTCACAAATGATGTACAGTATTTCAAATCCAAACTACAAGTTTTCCCCTTCAAAGTAATCCCCAAAGAGTCCAGTGCACTTTCCCAGCCTTCTCTGCTACTCTTTCATGCACTTTTAATGCTATCATTTATAATTATAATTAAGAAAAAAAAATTACTAAAATAAATAGAAATTATATATTTAAAATGTTTAATTTTATTAATGTTTTAAATTTATTATTTGCAACAAGTCAATTAACCAATTATTTAACGATGACAATATAAATGAATAAGAAAGGAAAAATCCATCTTAATAAACCAATTATGAGGGAAATAAAACATACGTATAATTGTAAGGATTTTTCACGTATACTTATATACAATCCTTTATATTTTCACCATGTTTTAGATGATCTATTTTGTCATGCCAAGTATTTTAATTGCCTATTCTAGTGACATCAAATAATGCATAAAGATGACTGAACAGTTTATCCAATTTGTACGCTACAGCCAAAGGGGAGCGGAGTGGCCAGGACAGTGAGCACCTGGACTTTAAAGTGATAGTGGAACCGAAAGATGGGCAACCGTACACTGTCATCCTGGTGGCTTCATCGCGACAAGAGAAGTCGGCATGGACGAGCGATATCAGCCAGGTAAAGACCAAGAAATGCCACCGCAAGATTGGAAAGTGCATTTTTTTACATGTTAAATTGTTGGCTACAAAACACTTGTAGTGTAGTGAAGAAGCCACAGCGGCCTGTACTTCAATTCCAACATCGAGAAACCGCTAACTCTCTTGCGCCTCCATCTGTTCTCTTTTGTCTCTTAGTGCATCGACAACATCCGCTGCAATGGTCTGATGATGAATGCTTTCGAAGAAAACAGTAAAGTCTCCGTGCCACAGATGATTAAGTGAGAGTCACTCCATACATTTGACACACACAACCGCAGATAAGCGAAACGATCACAGACATCCCTAAAACGCTGGAGGGAATTTGATCCGCCTCTCTCAGCAATCCTCAATAAAACCTCAGAGGAAGTCTTATAGCAGGGGTGTCCAAACTACGGCCCGGGGGCCATTTGCGACCCGACGTCCATTTTTCAGTGGCCCGCG
Organism: Festucalex cinctus; assembly: GCF_051991245.1. NCBI lineage: Eukaryota > Metazoa > Chordata > Actinopteri > Syngnathiformes > Syngnathidae > Festucalex > Festucalex cinctus. The sequence continues at coordinate 24,459,668 of NC_135414.1, forward strand.
ACATATGCTAAAAATGGCATTTGACTCAGTTCAAATAAAATAAACAAAACAAAAATGTTTGGAGATGGTCAAAGTAAGAAGGGAGGGTATCGAAAAACAGGTGCCATTAAAGGTTATTTTACTTAACTAAAACCAATTAAAAAAAAAAACTAAAACAAAAATTTTAAAAACAATATTGTTTCCGAAATAAAATAAAAACAAAAATGTTTTTTTAAAAAACAAAAAAAACAAAAAAACTAACAAACTACATTTTATGTTTACAAAACTAACTAAAACAAACTAAAATTGTAGCAAACATGTACTTCATTTTAGTCTTTGGTAATTAATTGAAAGCATGAGCATTTGTGGATGATTTGAAATAGGATTTTTAGTAGATTTATTTGGATATAAACCGGAATAATGACGTTTGAAAGTATGTCACACAGAAGTGACGTCATCTCGCAGCAGCCAATAGAAAAGCACCAAAAGATGACCTCGTTCCCATGCTTTTTTTTTTTTTGTAAATATCGCACACAAGTAAGCCCTTTTTTTTTTTTTACTAAACTAAAACTAATACTGAAACTAACAAACTAAACTAAAACTAAGCATTTTTTTTAAAGAACTAAACTAATAAAAACTAACAGAACCACCCTGAAAACTAATACAAACTAACTAAAATGAAAAACTCCAAAACTATAATAACCCTACTGCCATATTACAAATAAATTGGTTTATATACTGCAGCATTTTTCTAAATATGCAAAAGCACAAATAAATTATTTGTACAATTTTTAGGACTAAACACAATTTCTCTTCATAACATTGCGTCCTTCTGATTTTCTGTATGTGGCCCTCAAATGAAAAAGTTTGGACATCCCTGTCTTATAGCCTACAAAGCTCGAATAACATTGAACCCACATATGTTCCATTGTTGAATCATATATTTTTTTAGAACCTCAGAGGATTGAAAAGGGGCCGTCTCGGTGAATCACCTAAAACGTCCTGGAAAGCTGACCTCATTCTGTACTGTCCCGTAGATCCGACAGCAGCTTGTACTGCGACGATGTCGACATCCGCTTCAGCAAGATGATGAACTCCTGCAAGGTGCTGCAGATCCGCTACGCCAGCGTGGAGCGCTTGCTGGAGAGGCTGACCGACCTGCGCTTCCTCTCCATCGACTTCCTCAACACCTTTCTTCACTCCTACCGCGTTTTCACCAGCGCAGACGTCGTGCTGGACAAGCTCATCACCATCTACAAGAAGCCCATCAGTGCCATCCCTGCACGGTGAGCATTGTCTTTATTTATTATTACCCTCACAATCATGCCAATGAACATTTCAGAATTTTTTATTTTTTTTTTATTTTATTTTTTATGTAGTTAGTTTTAATTATTTTTCAGGGTGGTTCTGTTTATTAAAGGGATACTTGCCCCATTGAACAATTTTCAGCAGTAAAAAGTTAATATTTTGTCCAGAATGAATTTGATAACGTCATTATTTTTCACGTACAATTAATACTTTTAAAAAGTAATTTTTCTACTTGCTGTCAACTGATAATGACATCACCTGTGCTCAGGAAGTAGGTAACGGCCAATCATGGCTCACCTGTTTTCTGGGTTTGGTCAGTAAACTGAGTCATGATTGGTCGTTACCTACTTCCTGAGCACAGGTGATGTCATTATCAGCCGACAGCAAGTAGAAAAATTACTTTTTAAAGCTACTAATTGTATATGAAAAATAATTATAAACAATATATTTACTTTTTACTGCTGAAAATGTCTCAATGAGGCAGGTATTCCTTTAATTTTAGTTATTTCAAAAATGCTTAATTATTACTTGTGTGCAATATGTAACAAACAAATATTGCGATATTAAAACTGCGCATAATATATCGTTGTCGTCATTTCACGATAATAAAAGCAGCACATCTGTTAAAAAGGTCAGGTTGATTTCCATTTGTGCTGCTCTGCTCTAGCACCCTCTGGTGGCTAGTTGTTGTTGTTTTTTGTTTTTTTTAGAGCAGTTTGATTTTCACAAGGCATGTTTTGGCCCTTATATGTTTAAATTCCACGCTAATGGTTAGATGAAGAGGCACGTAATATGCTTGTGAACCGAGTCAATATGTTGAGAAACTCAACATATTGCGCACAAAACTTAACTGTAGTTTCAGTTAGTTTTCGTTTTTATTTTATTTCGTTAAAGAAATTGTTTTTTGAATTTTTGTTTTCATTTTTTGTTAGTTTTTCCATCCATCCATCCATCCATCCATCCATTTTCTGAACTGGGGTGCTGGAGCCTATCCCAGCTGGCTTTGGCGGGGTACACCCTGGACTGGTTGCCAGCCAATCGCAGGGCACACAGAGACAAACAACCATCCACACTCACAAGCACACCTAGGGACAATTCGGAGCGCCAATGTGGGAGGATACCGGAATACCCGGAGAACGCACGGGGAGAACATAAAAACTCCATTCGTTAGTTTTAGTTAACTAAAATAACCTTGATCGCCACACTGGAAGGCGGGAGCTAAATTTGGAACCCAGAACCTAGAAACTGTGAGGCAAATGTGTCAACCACAAGGACCCTCTGCTGTCAACTTTGAGAACTTTATATACGTACTTCCCCCCTGCAATAAAAAAAAGAAAAAAAAAGAAAAATGTTTTCTTTCTACTGTCCAGCCCGAGGACGTCCAGGTGAGGACGTCACGCTCCACCGAAGCCCACCCACCTTTCCTTCACCCTCAGCTCTCTCCTGCTTTTTATTCCTCTTTCCACAAGTCTGACCATCCCTCTCTCCGCTGCGCTGTCGCCATGACAACCCTTTACTTTGCTGCAGGACCCCACCCTCTCCTCATCCTCCCTCGCCCCCTCCTCTCATCTGCAGCAGTATTAAATGTTGATGGTGGTGTTTTGTACTCCATCACCCCTCTTCCTCCTTTTTGGTCTGCACCTTCCATCCATACACTTCCTGTTTTATCCTCTTTATGTCTCATAACACCTCTTCGACTTTCTTAGCAAATGATGCGAGCAGACGCAGCACACATTGTAGGAGTGGCGGTAGCGTCCCCACAGCAGCCTTCGCTGTGGAGGAATCCATATCCGCTATGTCACTGACTCCAACCTACTTCTCCCACCTTGCTTCACTCTCTCTCTCGCTCTCTCTCCCGTGTCTCAGTGGGCCTCCCCCGGGCTGGTTGCTGTTGGCAGCGCCCGTGCCTTGCAACGCTGTCACTTGACTGGGCTATTTATAGGCCTTCAGAGGGGGTGGCTCTCTTAGTGCAAGGCGGATGCTGTCTTAAACAATGTCGCTCCCATAAAAAAGAAAATGAGCTTGCCCAAAATGGGCTTGATGTTAATGTGCTCCCTCTGTGTACACGTACACATACCATGTTTGTCTTTGTATCGTAGTAGGGACATCTCATTGACATAATGCATTTCCTAGCCCCATACCATAGCCTTAACCATCACAACTCATTGCCTAACGCTAATCCTAACCCCAACCAAAACCCATTTCAAACCTAAACTCTAAAACCAAGTCATGACCCTCAAAAAGAGGTCTGAACTTGTGGGGACCACCAAAATGTCCCCACAAGATCAAGTTGGTCCCCAAAATTATAGTTAAACTAGGAAAAACACACGTGTATGGGTTCCATAATACAGCAAAGACAAAAGGCACACACCAAGTGTACCATCCATTCACCATTACGAATATACTATATTTAGCTACGTATTTTAAATGTATTTTATATTCAATTGTAGTTTTTTATTTTTTATTTTATTTTATTTCACCTACCTACCTGGCTGTTAGTAAGGTTGCACAAGAAGAGAAGATTATTTGGAAGAAGAACCCAAACAATACACAGTTTGTTTGATTTTCAAAAATAATGTTTTCACGTTAACCATGGAACTGTACTTCCAACATTTCTTATAATTCTGACCAACAAACAAACTTTACCTACTCTACAGCGAATATTTAATAAAGAGCGGGCAAATGTATGCACGTTCTATACTTAGGTAGAAGTTAAAGATACTTGTGTGAAAAATGCTCTGGTAAAAGTCGTCCTGATTTGTAAAGGTAAACAGTACAGACTCTTAAGGACTAAAAATAAAAATAGAAATGCATTATTTATTGTCTACTAGATACATGACCTATTTTAGTAACGCAGCAAAATAAAAAATAATCAGCACTTCATAACATATCCAGCATGAGCAAAATAAAATGTAAAAAAAAAAGCAAAATTTTGCTCTCTAAATCAGGTTGACGTTAGTGTTGTACCTGTTTTTATCTATCTTATAAGACATCAATCAATCAATCAATCAATCAATCAATCAGCCTTGGTTGACTTTGACTTCCTCTATTTACATCTTTTTTTATGCTGTGTCATCAAAAAAAAGGAAAAAAATAAGAAGCCTGTTTTGACAAATTCAGGAGTAGGAAGATATGTTTGCCAATGTACAGAGTACAAAATTAAAAAGTGATCGAAAAATACAGCCAAATAAAGTGCAAATACCTTGGGTGTGAGCCTGAGACACTACTCATAAACATATTTGACGATGCCTGGCAGACACAGCATCAAAACAGTTAGTTTTACCAGTAATAACAAACAGGTAGGACTCCAAAAGTTGTGTATACGTAATCAGCTGCTATATGTTGATCATACGTAAGACAAATCAAGTCACAGGCTGTGTACATTTTTATCTTTGAAGAAGAATGAAATGAGATCTCCCTGCCTGCAGTGCTTTGGAGCTCTTCTTCGCCAGCAGCCAGAACAACAAACTTCTGTACGGCGAGCCGCCCACATCGCCACGCGCCAGTCGCAAGTTCTCGTCCCCGCCGCCGCTCGCCATCACCAAGACGTCGTCGCCCAACCGGCGCCGCAAGCTCTCGCTCAACATTCCCATTATCACGGGAGGGAAAGCGCTGGACCTGGCCGCGCTCAGCTGCTCCCCAAACGGCTATGCCGGCATGCACACCGCCATGTCCCCTTTTGGTAAGACCGCCCTGGACATCAACAAGCTGTTTGTGTCCAGCACCATGGCTAGCAAGATCCCAGATGAGGGGGAAGCCAAGGCTGAGAGCAAGGTCGATGAACCTGTCCTCAACAAGCAAGGTTTGAACCTTTTTCCCATGTTCATTTTATCTTGTAAGACTGCCCAGTCAATATTGATCTTTGATGTCTATGGTCGTCATTTGGAGTGAATGATTTAATTACGTTACAATCTTTTCATCACTATCCAGATTTGTCAGTGAGAGAGGAATGTGACCAAGAACCGTGCCAGAGTGACGAGACCGAAGCGGAGATGTCTCCTCCCAAGTCGCCGTCGACACCCAAGACCGTCAAGTCAAAAAACTGTGGTACGTAATCCAATAACAAAAGTGATTTTCGTAGACGAGTAGGCCTACGCTCTTTTTCCGACATTGTTCTTTCCTTATTATGACAATTTTTTTTCCAAATCTGTTGACTTTATTTTCATAAAATGATTTATTTTTTTTATATGGTTACACATCATAATTTAGGACTATACTTAGAAAATTAGAATTTCTCTTGTAATATTATAGCTCTGAACTTTTACTCTTGTACAATTTTAAAATTACAATAACATTTGTTCTCATACTAATCTAACAGTTTCTGCCCATGTCCCACCCACTTGCACAGTTTGACTGCACTGTTCAGTGGCTGCTGAAGTAGGATAAAGTATAGTGATAGACCGATATGGCTTTTTCAAGGCCGATACTGATACCGATTATTAGTAGTCAAGGAGAACGATAACCGATATTTCAAGCCGATATTTATTTGCTGTAGAAGAGAAAATATTAGTGTAAAAATTAAAAAGTACTTTTTCTTTTCAATTTTAAACGATATTGGCAGCTTTGTTTAAAAATTATATTTAAAAAAAATTGCAGGGAGTTTCAACATTTCTTTTTTTTTTTTTTTTTTTTACTTTTTTTTTTTAATTCTTAAAAATAAAACATGTAGGGAATTCCCAGTGTCAGCATCCTTATTTATAAAGTGGAAATTGAAATAGATCCATAAATGAAAAGTTCCTGTATTTCACTGTGCAAAAAAATGAACGCAAATGTAGCAAATTTGGGGTTTTCATCAGGATTCATAAAAAGTTTCAAAAGATTTTTGCAGAAGGTGAACAAATTGTCAGAATGTGTTCAAAATACCCGCTTTATTGGCTTTCAGATTGGTCAAAAGGCCGATACCGATATTTGTCAAACTGCCAAATATCGGCACCGATAATCGGCCCGGCCGATAATCGGTCTATCCCTAATTAGTAGATGCCAATAATTATAGCAGTGCCCCTGATTTAGTTTGATTTATTTAGTGAATAGGTTTTGTTAAGTCAGAAGTAATGTAATATTGTAATATATTTTCACAGATGACAAAAAGCGCTATATAAATAAAGATGACTTGACTTAATTGTAACTTATACCATCTAGTGGAAGAGCATTTTATTGTTCTGCCTGTCACGAAACGTCTTTGACAATACATAGAGGTATGACGGAAAAAACATAATACTTTTTTTTTTACCCAATTAACTGACGTTTGAAAATTCCCCATGCCACACCTGATTATCTCTCAGGTCAGGTAAGGAATCACTGAAAGTAGAAAAGTGCTAACCTAAACAGTATGTCATGACAGAGTGGGAATGAGCTATTTCAGGAGCCAGTTAAATGACGGCAGCAACAGTATACATGGAGCAACTTTTTTTTTTTTAAAGTGGAAATGATCGAGTCTGGCAAGAACCAAATAAGGGCTTGTAGGGAAAGAAAGAAAACAAAAAACAAATAAACACCCACAGCTTCTCGGACCTGCTTGCTACCACGCTGAGAAGGAGCATCCACCCTGTCGGCAGTAAGGCACAATTAATCCCTCGTGTGTTCTCCTCCCACAATGTTGGATACAAGGGAAGCCAGTGCCGTGCTAGTGTAGGTGGTAGGAAACCTTGTACCTTAGCAACCATGTGCGTGTTCTTCTAATACCGCCCCCGGTTCGATGGAGAAAGGCAGGGAGGAAGTGTGAGTGGGAGGCACAGGCAACCACCATCACTGAAACAAGCTTGTAGGACAAACTCACGATTTGGTCTGCCTTGGCTCGATTACGCCCTCTGGTGGGCAACACTGTTATTTGGTAATGTACAATCCAGAAATGGACACAATGATAGTTTTGACACAACAGCCATTCATTTGATATAAGCATGTCCTCATTTGCTCACTAATGTGCTGACTTTGTGCTTTGTTACATTTTAGAGGTGGCATTTACATCCAGGTAGCCTAGTGGTTAAAATTTCTGCCTCATAACTCCAAAGAAACACATTCACTTGTATCGGATGTAAGAAGTATTAACATTCAATTTCTCTTGGCCCACAGATTTTACACTGTTCTCCTTCAACAACAGCATGGTGGTGTCATCTTGCCGGGAGCTGGACAATAACCGTAGCGCCCTCTCGGCGGCCTCGGCCTTCGCCATAGCCACAGCTGGCGCCAACGAGGGCACGCCAACCAAGGAGAAGTACCGCCGCATGTCCCTCGCCGCCACAGGTCAGATTGTCTGCTGAAATGCCCTTCATGGTCAGATGGCAGTCTTTGGAAACAAGCGTGTTAGCCCACAAGCTAGCTAGCTAGTGGCTAGCACTGAGTTGTCAACTTGTCACCAAACTGAAAGGAAAATACTTTTCAGAAAGCTGCTTCTTACCTAAAGTCTATATTTAAAACTATTTTGATTCCTTCATATGTAATGTTAGAATTTCTTCATAATTTGTGATTTTCATTAGCTGTAAGATTTAAAAATCAAAATAATATAAAAAAAAATACAAATAAATAAATAAAAGCATAAAATATTTCACTCTACATGGTGGAAATTTATGCAATGTGCCCAGTTCCCTATTTGAGTTGAACAATTAAAAATAAATTACGTTTTCCATGATATTAAAATGTTTTGAGGTCCATCTGTATCTTCAACCTGTTGCCAGGATTCCCAACAGACCAGAGAAATGGAGACAAAGAGTTTGTTATCAGAAGAGCGGCTACAAACCGAGTCCTGAATGTACTGCGGCACTGGGTTTCCAAACACTCCCAGGTACACGCACGTTTGCATGAATAAATAAATAAATAAATAAATAAATAAATAAATAAATAAATAAATATTCTCCAGGACTTTGAGCTGAACTCAGAGCTGAAGATGAGGGTCATTGGCTTTCTGGAGGAGGTGATGCATGACCCAGAACTCCTGACACAGGAAAGAAAGGCTGCTGCTAACATTATTAGGTGAATTTCTTAATTTTAAGTTTGCAATCTCCTACAAAGAATGGACCAACCTGTATCCATTGAAATCACCACTGATCATCATCACAAAAAGAAAGTGGGGACGCTGTCTGTTGTCGAACACACGTTTCAACCACTTTTCTCACTTTAACATGCAGGACTCTAGCACAGGAGGACCCTGGAGACAACCAGGTTACCCTGGATGAAATCATTCACACGGTGAGAGGAAAGAACCAGCCTGCTTGCCCTGTGTCATTGCCCCCATGCTTCATTAATATAATGTTTGTGCGCTTGTGTGTTTAAGGCGATGGAGGAGTGCCGGAACGAGCCGTTTGAGAACCACTCTGCCCTGGAGATCGCCGAGCAGCTCACTCTGCTCGATCACTTGGTCTTCAAGGTCATCCCGTATGAGTGAGTGCAACAAGATACACTTTCTGACAAAATACGATGCAGCGATGTGACAAATGTCTTGAATGAAGGACAATAAATTTGCAATATTACAAGAAAAGATTTTGTGTTTTCGTGAAATGTGGTTTTTAATAGTACCTGTATCCATGTTTTACTGAGTACTGTATTTGATATTTCCCCAGGGAGTTCTTCGGTCAAGGCTGGATGAAGAACGACAAGAACGAGAGAACTCCGTACATCATGAAAACCACCAAGCACTTCAACGACGTGGGTCCATCAGAGCAATCACAGGCGGAATACGTGAAAAAGACTGACCGCGATTTACGTGCTTTGTTCGAATCAGATCAGCGACAGGATCGCCACCGAAATCCTGCAGTGGGACGACGTCAACATGCGGGTGGCGGCCATCGAGAAGTGGGTGGCGGCGGCGGACATTTGTCGCTGCCTGCACAACTACAACGCCGTACTGGAGATCACGTCTTCGCTCAACCGCAGCGCCATCTTCCGCCTTAAGAGGACCTGGCTCAAGGTCTCCAAGCAGGTAGAGTACTATACTATACTATACTATACTATACTATACTATACTATACTATACTATACTATACTATATAAATGATTATATATTATAACTGGGCTTCATTCGTGTATGCTGTGGACATTACAAAATAATAAAAGTATTACTTTGGCGCCATCTTGTGGGGAACATTGTGTCAGGGTTGAAGCAGAAAATCTGCTGAAAAAAAAATGGGTGACTAAATTAACCATTAAACTATGAACTGTCGTGATATTAATGTAAAATATTGTTTTGATGTTGTCATAAAGTTTGTGGAAACACAAACGGATAAACATTCCTACTCACATTCACATCTGTGGACAGTTTGCAGGGGTGTCAAACTCATGTTAGCTCAGGGGCCCCATGGAGGAAAATATATTACGAAGTGGGCCGCATCGGTAAAATAATATATAGGCCTATATATTATATAGCCTGACTTAAAAATAATTGCTGTCAATTATACACAGATTTTCGCTATTTGTATGCCAGCCCTAAATTACGGAGCTCAACCGTAATCATATTGTTCCAAAAAATAATACAAATGCAAATGGAACGTGGCGATAACCAGTCCTGGACGTGTTAAAGCTACCTGTTTTGCATATATATTGTTCCCAGAATGCATTGCGTGGCGCAGTTTAATGACGTTATAAGGATGCTAATCCTTGTCATATCTATTTGTGTTACCAGTAATTGAATTAGTGTCGTATTTAACACGTTTGTCTGTCTATGATTAAAAATAATAATATAATAATAATAATTAAACAAACCGTAACTTTAAGTTGTGTGTAAAATAATGACATCCAAGACGATTCCCCCGTACAAGTTGCATTGCTCATCTGAGGACTGCTTGTGAAGTTACAAATTTTATGTATTTTGATTGTGGCCGACTGATTAATTAGTCCGACATTACAATTTTTTATTTATTTTTTTTCTAACTTTACAAAATCATCTCACAGGCTGGATTAAACCCCTTTGCAGGCCTGATCTGGCCCGCGGGCCGTATGTTTGACACCCCTGGTTTATCGTCTTTAATGAAAGCAAGAAGCATGTTTTTGGAACACGGGAGTTCTCGAAAACGTGCAAGCATGAAAGAAGATACAAATTCAGCACGGGACGTTCTTAACCATTATACGTCACCATTTGAAGTGTGAATCTCAACTCTAGCTTTTTTGTTTGGTGTGTTCATGTTATTACCAGTATCTCCAGCCTCCCTTCAGTTTCCAAAAACATCCATGTTAGTTTCATTCAAAACTCTAAAATTTAAAGAAATGTAAAATGGATGGACATAGTAAAGATGGAAAAGCGTTACTGAATTGATTATGTTCAGTGTACGGTATTGTTGTCTTTTTTTTTAAGGCGCGCCTTTCTCAGTTTGGAATCCAATTGTCCTTGTGTTTTGAGATCTGTGTTTGATTTTCTTAGACCAAAACAGTGATTGACAAGTTACAAAAGTTGGTGTCATCAGAAGGTCGCTTCAAAAACCTGAGGGAGGCGCTCAAGAAGTGAGTCAGCCTGTTGGCTGCGGAGAAAACTTGTTTTGTTAATGAATATTTTAGATTGATCGCTAATTGTTCACTACTGCGTGTTTGTGTCCTCAGCTGCGACCCGCCTTGTGTTCCCTACCTGGGCATGTACCTGACCGACCTGGCATTCATCGAAGAAGGAACACCCAACTACACTGAGGACAACCTGGTCAACTTTTCCAAGATGAGAATGGTAATAGATGCCTTCACGGAATTATTCTGCTGTTTTCCATCTATGTGCTCAAAAGAAACCCACAATAATGTCTGTGAAATATTGAAAAATGATTATCATCAAATCTTGTTTGTTCTCAGATTTCTCACATCATCAGAGAAATTCGCCAGTTCCAACAGACAGCCTACAAGATTGATCATCAGCCGAAGGTAATTATTTTTTTTTTCCTCTCTTCTATTCATTGGAGGTAAATTGTTACTACTTTAACGTTCAAACCTATTTTGAAAACCTTAACTCAACTTTGAAACCCTAACCTTAATTTGACGCCCTACTCTGAAACACAAACTCGTTGGAAATCCTACTTTATCAGTATACCACCGAATGTGCAAGCCTACCATAATCATGGAATTGAACTCATTTAAAACCCTAATAGAGTCAACATATTTTCCAGAAATTACTCACTGACAGCAGAGTCGAGTATTAAGTTAAAGTCCAGTTTGATGTGTGTGGGTTTTATGTTATTTATAGGCAGACATAGTGCAATTCCACATTTGTTGTTGTTGTCACAGGTGGCAAAATACTTGCTGGACAACAGCTGCGTGCTGGACGAGGAGCGTCTTTACGAAACGTCCTTGAGAATCGAACCCAAGGCATCATCGTGAAGAAACTCGTTTTACTTTCATATCAAGTGTACAGGATCGCTATATTCTGTTGTCATGTACATATACGCTATTATTTGTATTTGAGGCCGTGCCCTTCTAGTATGTTCTCCTTAATGTCAAATATAGAGGCTAAGTAGATGCCCACAGGTTTTATTCATATATGAAATTATGTGATATTTATGGTCTTTATTATATACTGTACACTTGGATTTTTATTTCAGATGAACGAGTATATACAGTAGGTGTGATAATTCACATGTCTTGGCTTGATTTACACTGCAGGTCCAAGTGAAAAATTCCTACAGTTTATCTGATTTTTTTTTTCACCATCTATTTTTATGTAAATTTTAAGTGACAAATATTAGCTTTGGCTGTATTTTGGCTGACGGAACATCTGAAATAAACCGCATGCACCCAAATTGTAAGTAAATAACACCACAAGCGTTAATACTTCGGGAGTAACAAACATAAATAATGTACATAAATAATACAAATATATAACGTTACCTAGCGTTTAGTTGGCTTGGGCTGATTTCCCAACACCCCATTGATTTAAAAGTGGGTGAAGTCCACATTTTCCCAATGGCCCAATGGCCTTTGGCAATTATTTACTCTAATGTAGCATATTTAGATTTTATTTGTCTATGCATTTCTTGTAGTTTACATTTTAACAGGTATTTTTATTGTGTTTGTGTTGTTTGATAAAACCGGATTGTGTACATGTACGTCAACAATTAGTGGATTTCAATGACATCAAGCTTGCATTGGCCGGATAGTACGTATATCCAATATGTGTATTTTTGCTGTACTCGCATTGGCAGATATGCCATAAGTATCGTTTTTTGTTTTTTTTATCACATTCTGATCCGAAGATATCTGATTCAACGCATTTGAGAGCAAAAGGAAAAAAAAATCGGAATTGTGTCACTTCAACCATGCAGTGTAAATCCAAGATTTGGTCAGTCACCAAATTTTGCCTTAAAAGAAACGTTTCCTTTTTTCCTCAGTTGTTCTGAAGTCATCATCAAAACAATGATCAAAACCAATAGACTATTGATAACTACATGAGCCTTTATTAAATAAAATAAATGAAATCAAGTTTAGTTCATTTAGATCAGAAATTACTATAAATGGACTCAGTGAGTTATTATTATTTCCTCAAAGGCCTCCGCTTGAGAGACACCATACCCCAAAAAATTTATTAAATAGGACCGTCACACGTTTTTAGTTGTTTTTTAAAAAACATAAAATATTTATAATGGATAAATTAAATATATATATATAAATATATTTGTATTTTATATATATTTATATATGTAGAGAGACCTTTTGCCACATTTAAGGCTTCAAACAAAGATACAATTTTATTATTATTATTATTATTTTATTTTATTTTATTTATTTTTTAAATCACCACCGAGTGGGACATCCTCATTAAGTGGAAAGTAATTTATCCAATATAAAAAAAAATTTTTTTTTTTTGTTTTTTTTTGTTTTGTTTTTTTGTTTTTTTACAAATACAAAAAACTGAAAAGTTGGACATGCTAAATTATTCAGCCCCTTTTCTCTCAGTCCAGCCAAATGACTCCAGAAGTTTCAAGTTGACAATGACAATCTATTTATTTCTCCAAGCCAAAGTCCTTGCCCTAATAAATGCCTTCGAAGCTATTTGAGTAAATAAACACTCCCAGCCACTAAATGAGGAAATATAGTATATATTCTTATTTGCTTGAACGGAATGAAATGTTGGGATGATCACGTTTCATGTAGCCGCCGGCGCAGAACGATTATTCTGTGGGTTTTACCTGAGGAAAAACATGGGTTGGTTTTTGCTTTTTGCTTCTTACCACTTTAGACGTAACGCGATTTATGTAGCAAGTTTAGTGTTTCATATGAGAAGACCCTCTTTGGCCAGTGTTACATAGCCTTAATCATGAAAACAGATATATACCACAAATGTATGTAAACTATTTTGCCAATGATGCTGATGTACATGTTTCCCTGTGTACAGCATAATGTAATAACACCTCTGTGTATGATACTTCCAAGTGTACCACATCACGTCTATTTTATGTATTAGCAGGACCTATACAGTAGTAAAATTGTTTAATCTCGAGATATTTCTATGTATTTTTACAGGCTTTGTATAGACGAGCGCCTGACGCTTCAGTGGCACGCATGTACCACTTTTTCACGTGTTCAGAATCGATATCTTAGCAGCACTGTCTCCCTCCCAAAGGCACACGAGATATTTGCAATACGCAGCGCTACGACGACCAATTGTGTGCCAACAGCTTGAGTCAGTATTTGCATTTATTTCTTTTTTTGCACAAGAAAAAAAAAAAAGGTGTATTCTTTCCTGATTACCTCTTGTTAATAAAGCTCTTCTTTCTCAGGGGGAGAATGAGTTTTGTGTTTCTCACATTGAAGTATGCTATGAGTGGTGAGGTCAAAGGGAGGATTTGTTCAAGGGTGGAAAAGAGGCCTTGGTCATGTGATGCTCACAAAGCTTCGAGGAGGTTGTCGGGGGAGAGCATGGCGCTCACGCTGGTAACCTTGTTTGTCACAATCCTGTTTACGTTTGCTTATTTTTTTTTCAAATTTTAATTAATTTTAAAAACAGTTATAGTACAGTTAATACATACAATATTATATTAGGAAGGAAGACTGGACATACAGCCAAACTTCCTTTCAGTATTGTGAAGCATGTTTGTTTGAAGTTAGTGCAAAGCTCTTAAACGAGTAGCTTTAACGAAATGGTCTGATGCTCAACTCTATCTGATGTGCCTGTGGAGGTCACGTGTGATAAAAAGTGGGTTTCTTTAATTGTGTGGAAGCTATTTTGCATTGTGCACCCCCTCATCAGTCTATGTATTTAGGTCCCTGTTTGTCATTCAGTCGGTCTCTGACCTTTGTCAAATATCTTTGTGTACTTTTGTGTCCTATTCCCTGTTTGTTGTTGTGGTGAGGGTACACCTATGTGACAGTCACCGTCTTCTTTCTTTCTTTCTTTTTTATTTTTTTTTTATTGAAGTCTTACAAAACAAAAGTGAAATGTATTAAAACCTTTGGCATGTGGTAAATATTTTGATTTAGATTTTTTATGACTATTTTATTATTTAATTAGAATAATTTGTACACGTACATATATTTATTTACAAGATGAATAATGTGTCAGTTATTTTGCTATGAAATCTTCCCTCGATGAAGCATAAACAGAATGTACTATATATTAGGCATATTGAAATAATACTTATTTTCAGAGGATGAAAGGAGACCGATTCTGTCCTCTTTCATCTAAAACTGATTCAAACATCAAAGCGTATGTAGGAATGGATGAATGTTGATTTGTTGTGATTGTATTTGTGTGAATGTTTTATGTTATGTTTGTTTTTGTGTTTCTGTAAAGCGCTTTGTGACAGCTCAGGCTGTTTGAAAACGCTATATAAATAAGCTTGCATTGAGTTGAGAATGATAATATTTAGTAATCAATATAAAATAGTAATTTATTTATCTTGTTTACATAATTTTTCAATACCGTATTGCAATTTTACAATATAAAATCCATTTTTTTCCTTGCAGCACCATCTGACGAGTGACGACAGAACACACGTGTGCGCTGAAGCGACATGCGGAAGTGATGCTCAATTTCTAGAGCGTCCATTGGCTATCGACAGCAAACGCGCCGTCCTTTTTTTGTAACGATAACGTCATTAGATTGACCAATGAGCTGCCGGAGTTCTGTTTCACAACACTGCACGGCGAGCTTGTTACCCAATGTGGGGCGCCAAGCCGCCAGCTCTCGACGCTTCAATTACGGAACGAGACTTTCAGCTGAGGGACGTGGAGCTTGTACTCCTGAAAATTTACCCGGTTGTTTTTTGAAGTTTATAGAGACTTTATGGAGACCACACGTTTCAAGCGTGACGCTGAAGATAAGGTAACGGTTGTTTGGCGGTTAGTTTCAATGGCCGCTTCTGCTTCGAGTGTTTCTTTCTTGCTTGTCGACAGCTTTGACTTATGATGAATGTACAGTATACACCAAAGAACAATTGGTTCTGCAGTGAAACGTAAAACGTTTACGTTTACTAGACAAATTTCAGATTCACAAAACCAGAGTGTTGTTATGTAAACCAAATGTGCACTTGTTTCACACAGAACTAAATGTTGTGCTTATAAGCTCACAAAAGACAATCGAAAGAAGATGAAAACCTCCCACACTAGTCTAAAAAACAAATTTCTATAAATGCCAATTTGATAAGTAAGTGCTGGGAAGGTTTTGTGGGCCCATTTATTATTATTTATTATTATTATTAAGCCTCTTGTTTTTTAGATACTGTTCTGTGCTACTTTGGTGTTGAAATACAACCAAGCAAACAGAGTAAAAACTGTTTTTAAGTAATGCTGTTGTTGTTAACCTGACAGGAAGTGACGCCAGTCCAGATGGAAGGAGTCAGGAGATCATCTCGAACCACCCTGGCACCCAAGCGCCTTCGATACTCTCCTCCTCTTCCTCCTGCTGCACCACGGCGCAGGCGTAAGGTGAGACCCCTTTAACATGACCTGCTACAACCAGGTTTGGGGAAACTAAAAGCCAGAGTTTTTAGCACAGGTCATGTACTGTATTGGATCTCATATTGTGAAGGGCCGCATCGTGGGGTAGTAGCTATGTCCGTCTCATGGTCTAGTACTGGATTTGAATCTGTGCACAGGCTCTCTAAAAGGTGATGGACCTTGTATCACATTTTTGTATGTGAATCAACACTGTTTCTATGTTAATTTCTGACACTGACTTTAAGTAAAGGTAGCATGCTGGCCAGCCATGATTATCTTGTCAAAGTGACATTCTTGCATTCCCCCCCCCAGCATCTTAAGAAACACAACATAGAAAACAAACGACGTAAAGAAAAGGAGGCCTCTTCAACTGTGCAAAATAGTGACACAGAAGTCACAAATGTAAGTATTAATGCAAATTGATTCCAACTGTATAAAACTTTTATATATAACTGTATAAAACACGATATCAATGTCATATTTTTGTCACAACAGGGTGAAGGACTCTCAGCGTATGAACTGGAGCGCCTCGAGAACATCAGGCAGAATCAAGCTTTCCTCTCTTCTATCAATCTGTTTCAGGTAGATCAACACATGACATGACCATCTAGATTTTTGCAGGCACGAGCCAGTTGATTAACAACACCAAATGCTCGGAAAGCCCGTGTCACTGAGCGGCAAAGGCTTGCGAGTGTTTGTGAAGATAAAGGTAGCGAATGTTGATTGCAAACGGACACAAAGACGTTTGCAATATGTTCACCGTTTTAATGGTTTTGTCACCAAGAAATTTTGAACATGTCCAAAAATGTATTTCCAACAAGAAAAACTTATAATGGGAACAAATGTGACCCGGAAATGCAGTTTCTACTTATCCCTGATCTTTTTCCCTGAAGGCATCCAAGGACTTAAAGCAATCATCAGCCAAGCGACAGCCATCGCAGAAGGGTCTGCCGAGGTGCGACTGCTGACTCGGCTGTTTTTTGCGCGTTATATCTCGTCTTAATGATTAGCTTTTTGATTCAGTTTCAAATCAACACATTTTGTGCACGTATTGCCCCTGCAATGATCTTCTGTGGTGGCAGGTCACTGGCAGTCCTAAAAGAAGTCCTCCCACCTCGAAAGTCACTTCGTCTCCAAAACAAACCAGCAGAGGTCTTCCCTCTTCCCCCAGACCTAAGAGAAACATATGTCCTGAAACAGGTAGCGCCGTAAAAATTGTCTCTTGCGCTGTATGTACTTCTGTGGTGTCTTTCCCCCCCTTCTGATTATTACTTTGGAATGCGTTTCCAGCCCAAGAAGCCTGAAGGGCCGCTTCCTATGGAACCTGTCAACATGACTGAAGGAAGCCAGCTACCACCTGAATTTCTCCAACTCTACTCAGCGGTAAAGACTCAAAACATAGGTTGTAAAGGGGTGGAACATTTTCAGTAAAGTCCTGGAAAGTTTCCTGAAAATTTCCATGGGAACTTGAGCATGGGAATTTTGGTAGTATTCCAGATTCTAAACTTTCCATAGGAATTGAGTTCAGTTTAATGGAAAAGTATTCAAGTGTGAATATAATAGTTTTGTCATAAGCAGAGTATCTTTGTAAATTAAATGGCCCACCATCTCATATCATATATATATCCTGCATTGTATTAAATGCAAAATGTATTATTTTGTGTTCATTTGTTGCCAGAATGTGGTGTGACTCGTTGCTTCCGAATGAATTTGAGATAGAGAACGGTCAGTGAATTTATTTTTGTCATTTCAGGTCTCTTCAAATGAAAAAGGAGTTGCACTCGATTTGAAAAAGTACGCTTAACAATTTTTTTGCTCTTGTGATTCTAAATTGACAACGCAAATCCTGATAAGTGAACTCTTTGTTGAAGGTACTGCGCTTCACTGAAGAAGATGAAGATAAGTGAAGACCATGTGGCCAAAGTTGTGGAGCAGCGCATTTTCTCAGCAGCGTTCCACCCTGTTTCCACTCGCCTGCTAATGGCCGCCGGTGACAAGTATGGGAAAGTGGGCCTCTGGAGTGTGGTGGGTTTTCTTTTTATTATTTAATTGTGTCTGCAATATGATTGTTTCTGTGCGTTTTTGACCAAACTGTGCTTTTCTTTTCCCCTGTGGTTCCTCCCTCAGGGTAGTAACTGGGGCGACGACGGTGTTCTCCTTTTTGAGCCCCACACTCGCCCCGTGGGCTGCTTGGCCTTCTCCAAGGCGCACCCCGCTCAGCTGCTGAGTCTCAGCTATGATGGATCCATGCGCTGCATGGATGTGGAGAAGGCCGCCTTTGATGATGTGAGTTGTGTTTTCGTCCCTCTCGCAAGCTGCAATAACCTCCCAGCTTCACCCTGTGACCCTGAAAAGAATCATCTGCGCTTAAACATCACAAATGTTTACACGCACTGTAGGTATACCACATTGAAGACGGCCTGAAAACCTTTGACTTCCTGTCACATGACTGTTCGACACTAGTGGTCGGGGACTGGTATGGAAATATCGCTATTGTGGACCGACGTACTCCAGGGTAGTGTCTCGTTCTTAGCCGTATTCTGCTCTGTGTGATGTGCTGGTCATTCATAAATGAGCATTCTTGCGTCCGAGCAGAACCTCGCACAAGTCCCTCCACTCGCTGGACTCCAAGGTTTTGCGCTGTGTCAGCGTTCACCCTCTACAACAACAATACTTTGCCGTGTCCGAGAGCAGGTGTGGATGGTCGACATAACACTTTGTTCGTCGTTGGCTTTGAGTGCAATAATCGAGTTTTTGATCCGCAGAGAGGTGAACATTTACGACGTGCGGCTTTTGAAGAAGACAAGAAATCAAGCGGTCTGCCAGCTCCAGGGTCACTCGTTAAGCATATCCAGCTGCTACTTCTCTCCATGCACAGGCAACCGAGTGGTCACTTCTTGTCTGGACAACTTTATAAGGTCGGCACGTTCATCCATCCTGCTTTTCATACTGTGGACAACTTTCCTCAAGTTTTTTTTTTTTTTGTAATCAGAATATATGACACGTCCAACCTGCTGACCGAAGCCCCCCTGCTGACATCCATCAGGTACCATTTACAGAGTTGTGCACCGCAGGGTTACAATATGTTGTCACATGGCAAAACTACCATTACTCAGTGATGACCACACATACTGTTACTCGTTTCTTAGATGTATTTTTATGGCCTGGAAGTGTTTTTCACTCAAATTTGTACTGAAATGATAACTTGTACCGGTGCAAATGCAGTAGTGAAAAGACTGCTGCACGTTCCGAGTCGACTTGAGTTCAAATGCAGTTTGCATCACCACCGCAGGAATTAGAACTCTGACTTAAACCGAGTACCCACCTGTACTACCATTTTTAATCTAAGAGGACTCTGAAGACAAGAAAATAGGAATGGAGAATTAACACCGCAAAGTGCACCTCTAAGGCACATGGTAAGATAACTTCTAGCATGTATCCTCACATATTAAAATGTTGGCGGACCACATACTAGTACTACCAGTGGAAAAGCTTGTGAGCAGTGTAGTGCAAAAAGGCCGTAACATTGCTTTTTTCTTTTTGTGTATTGGAATGCATGGGAAACATCTAAATATGTTGTGGTGCTTTTCTAGTTTCAGTACCTTTTTGTAACATTGTCAGACTTGATAATGGTGGGATTTTTTTTTTTCTCCTGTCGGTGAAGATTATTATTTTTTTTTCTTTGTCCATTTGCAGCCATGACATGAGGACGGGCCGGTGGCTGTCCAAACTGTCAGCCGTG
Source organism: Festucalex cinctus (assembly GCF_051991245.1). Classification (NCBI taxonomy): domain Eukaryota; kingdom Metazoa; phylum Chordata; class Actinopteri; order Syngnathiformes; family Syngnathidae; genus Festucalex; species Festucalex cinctus. The sequence continues at coordinate 24,479,532 of NC_135414.1, forward strand.
TGGGACCCCAAGCAGGAGGACTGCCTTTTGGTAGGCTGCTTGTCAAGGCCACGCAAGGTGCAAGTGTTCCATGAGAGCGGTCGCCTCCTGCACACGTTCAAAGATGCGGAGCACCTCAGCACGGTGCTGTCCGTCATGGCCTTCCACCCCACTCGAAACGCCATCCTGGGCGGTAACTCGTCCGGACGCCTGCACGTCTTCTCAGATTGACAGGTTGCCTTTGGGATTTCAGCAATAACAATGGTGGCAATAGTTCAAAGATAACATTTAGTTTAAAAAAAAAAAGTTCCGTTCAGCAGAACCTCAAACACTGTATTTTTGTTGTTGTTTTTGTGTACCATTTGTTGTAACTGAATTTTATAACAGTGCAAACCAATGCTTATTTTTGTGATGGGCTGCATATGCATGTTTCAAGTTTTTCTTTTGGCAAACGTTCAAATAAATAACAATTAACTCTTGTCATTGGCATTCAATTCAAGTGAAAGCCTGAAGATGGCAGTGTCGACAAGCTCAGTCACGATGAGCTGGTTCAAATTTTTCCAAAGATGCAGTACGGCTCAGTTTTGATTTGCACTACAGTATTTATTCATGACGTCATTGTTATTGTGGTTATTTGTATTGCGAGTCTATCAATATTCAGAGAAATTTCACATTAGTGCTCACGTTCTGTATATGGTTGCTTAATTAAAATGTTTTGACCAGTTTTTACCATTTAAAAAGTTTTGAGCCTTAAATTAACGCGAGTAACGTCATCTGTTGAAAACTTTTCAGATGTAATCTGATTAGGCCCCACACACGATTACACAAATTGAGTGTTGTCTTTTTCCAGAGGTGGCTATTCATCTTTCTAATTGGCTAAAATGTCTTTTGTTACCTCTATCTATTAATCTACCTTATTAAATCAATGCATATTTTCATCCATATATAGAGAGACTCCTGAAACATTCATCACTACTGTAGCGTCTACAATTGATGAATGTTTCATGAATCATTTTAACACATTTATACATGCAAAAAAATTTTTTCCCTGAAAAGATTTTCTTCAGGGGAACAAATCTTCAGGAGAAACTTTTAAGTCTTGTGATGATTGTGTCTCAATTAAGCCTTGTGTATGATTACGTAAATATTTTGAGAAATTACTTTTGTCAAGCCATTTTTTTGTCATTAGTGTTTCCCTCACTGCTTGAAAGATATGCAGGTTTCTGCTGGCGTGATTTAAGATGGCATTACAGTCGTTGACACATGTCAAGAATAGATATTTATTCATAAACAGAGCACACCAGTCTTCAGTTGGATCAGTCTGTCTGGTCAGGTGGCAATAAATGCAGAAGACATGCTTACAGACACTGTTCGGTGTGCAGAGCCATGATGGAGTGGAGAAAGCACACGCTATAAGATCATACCATCAATCACACGGTTATGCAAACAGCAATGAAACATCTTTATTCAAGCAAGCCGTCCGGGAGTTAATATGCTACTTGTTCTGACTGCAGCACATCCTGTGTGAAGTCCATTTCAAAACTTTGAGCCAAAGTAAATCAATGATGGGACAACAATATGAATTTCATTAGAACTGCCGTAACAGATCCTTCACACATGCATCCATAAGCCTGTTGAGAACAATCCAGTGACCACAAACAACACAATCTGAAGATTAAGGTTCATATTTATGACCCACACTATTTATTGCTCTTTACATAGACCTACCACTGATGAGAGGCAAAACTGTGAACCGAATGCCAATGTTTGCTTCCCTTTGTGTCACACCCAGTGAGTTTACCGCAAAATTCTTCTAATTAAGTCTTGCGAGTCCAAATTAAAACAATGCATATTTAGTAGCCCTCAAATTTATTCACGTGTCAGGGCACTCCAAAATTTGACCTCATCTACTTGACCACATGACACAATGCACCATTGGATACATAGGGAGTCCATACATGGCACCAGGTGATGCTTGTTTACCTATAATCAGCATTTGTTTCCACCACTTATTTCCTTTATCAATGCATTATTTGATGGCTAGAGCTCAGGGAATTCATACAATATATTAGCTTGCCATAATGAAGCAAAAACAAGCCTTTGTTTACCTTTGAGTCAAAACAGACCCAATGCTTTGTGGGATACCAGCAATTAGTGGAGTTCATACATGTCACCACCTGAGGTTAGCTTTTATAAAGTAGACAAAAGCCTTTTGTAAGCCTTTTTTTTTTCCTCAACATATTTTGTCTTAGTATCACATCCGATGTGTGTGGCTAGTGATTAGGGAGTTCATACATGTTACCTCCTAAATGCATGCGTGTCAAGAGGAAGCAAGTAAGTTATTATAAATATTTCTTTTTTTGTTTTTTGCTTCCTGTTGTGTTAAGCCGAATGCATCAGGGAGTTCATATTGTAAACGTCACCGACTGATACTTGCTCGTCAAAGAATGAGGCAAAAAAGTAAGCTTTTGTTTCATCATTTGTTTCCTTTAGTGTCATACTGAATGCACTATAGAGATCACTAGCGATTCATGAGTTCATACAAGATGCTTTCTTGCCATAATGAAGCAAAACGAGGCTTTGTTTAGCCTTTTTGGCGTCAAAACCGTCAAACCATCCCAGTGCTTTGCAGGATACCAGCAATTAGGGAGTTCATACGCGTCATCGCTGGATGCATGCTCACCAAAATTAGGCAAAAATGTATCTTTTATTCATTATTTGCTTCTCTTAGCGCCCAACCTGTCATGGCTGATAATTAGGGAGTTCATACGATGATAACTGACTGGAAGGGGCGGAGCAAGAGCTCTACTCTTGACTGCAAATAATCACATCTTCCTGATTGTACATGCACACTGTGGACAAAAGCATTGAGACACCAGGCCAGTTAATTGAAAGTGCCGAATAGAGAGTCGCTGTGGGAATTTTGAGAGTGAGCCCGTGTGGGCAAGTTCATACACACCAAACCCGTACATGTACACTTTTATGGACCTTGCTATATGTGGGAACAAAAACCTTGGAAAGCGTACATTAGATTAGTATGAATATGGAGGTGTGGTGCATTTTGGACAATTGTCACTCACTACTGTATTTTTCATTTGTCCAGTCAAAGACACTGCAGGCTAAGGCTAAAGCAACACAAAACAGGTTTCTTTGGTGTGGTGATGAAAAGTAGCAATCCAGTAAACAGGACCTATCTGAGGCTGTATTGCAAGTCCATTCAAAGTCAGTGTAGCTCATTAAACATTAAAATAAACTTCACCTAACATAAACAAAAAAAGCTGCTCTTCTACTCACCTGTGTACAATGAAATGTCAAATTAGTTGGTGTACAGTATTGCACATTAAGATAAGTCAAACACTTGACTAGCAAGACTAGCTTGAACTCACATCGGCCTATTACACAAGATGATGTATGCTGTATTTGTGAGCATTATTTGGCTGCTAGTTCCCTAAAAATGCCACTTTTATTAACCTAAAGCCTTCATCAAAAGTCTTTGGATGGGAAAAGTTGATAGCAAGAGGTGCACAAAGAATACGAATATTCATATCAGCCAAAATGACTTCAACAGTAGTGCTACATTTATTAATATGACATACCTCATCCCATTTATTATATGGAGGGTTTTTAGTGCCAAAGTTAACTTATTTACTAAGTTAACTGATTATTATTATTTTTTTTTCAAAATAAGTTATAGACACACATATATGCATGTCTGTACATATATGGACATTTTTACATACACAATATACACATTGTATACATTCATATGTCTCTCCATAAAACAGATTGTTTCCCTGTTAAGTTTGGATTAATTTACGTTAATTAAAACCACCTATTTATTTTATTTTACATTTGTATTTATTCCACTGTGGCACAAAAAAAAAACCCTCCATACTGCTACAGCAGAATCACATCATAGAAATTGTACTTCAATTATGATGAGCAAAATATTCTTTCCTTCACACTTTTTCTCACGCTCAACATTCTCCTCATTGTTTGCTTGAAATGAACACGGCATTCCTTAGATTGGCTTCCGCATCGTTTCATAGTTGTAACTTACGATCGTATCCTGATGTACACAACACTCAATGGAACAAAAATAGGTACACCTGAACAATCGTAGGAGCTCCAGTACAAGAGCTGTAACAAAAATGGAATAATAATGCTCAGTTTTGATTGACCCTTGTCAGAGTGGCATTCATTTATCAGTTTGTCATGTTTAGTTGTTTTTTTTAAATAGAATTTTGTGTTGCCGCCAATTGTGATACACACAAGGCCTCAAGAGACGCACTTTACAAAACACGACTTTAATTGCTAGGTCCTTGAAAACGTCAATCCAAAGTGATCAGTATTATCTGTACTTAAGCTTCTAAACATTTGAATTGGATGGTCACTATATTATAATTCTATTTGTGAAGCACAGAAAACAAAAAGAGAGATACTTCATTGGACAATCCGTGGCTTGTGATGTGGGAAAAGCTGGGAAAAGGATGGCCATCTTCTTTTGCATTTTTCTTCTCCATGTTTACTTGCTGATGAGGAGTCCACCCATCCATCTGAGCTTACAGGCGAACCAGCGCCGCAGCGGGCAGAAGTACTCGAAGTGGAACTGCTGGAATTCGGGTGTCTTGCGGATGTCTCTCAGGAAGGCGATGTCCAGGTCGGACTCGGTCAGCACGATGAGGAGCAGCAGAAGGGCGAAGAGCAGTCCGATGGTGACCAGGAAAAGGCGCAGAACGCTCAGGATGAACTTGTGCAGTTCCTCCACGTCACTAGGGGGCGAAGGTCGGCTTTTAAGCGCCCGCGGAGCTTTCCTCCCGGCTCTTTTGTCCGAAGCTTCCAGAGATGCGCCACCCTCGTCCTCGTCGACACTGCAGGGGGCGCCGTTGAGGTGCATCTCCATCCCGCGTTCAGCCACGGGCGTAGGCAGGACGCTGTCCGAGGGGCTGTAGGCCTCGTCGGAGATGACCGACGACACGCTAGCCTCGCCGCCGTCCACCGTGCGGCCTTGGGATGGCAGGAAGGAATCACCGTGGGAGACGGAGCGCACCGGCGTGGAGTGGGCGCTGTCACGGAGGGACTCCAGACCTGATAATGCGGGGAAACGGATGCAAAAACAGAGACATAAAAAAAGTTACATTATATCGAATACCAAATCATCAAATCATAAATTACAAAGTGAATGTATTAATTATAATTATTAATAATATTTTTTTCAAGTCTTTAAAATTTAACAATCATTTTAAATGACAAAATTAATGAAATTATTTTTACAAAAATTTCAAAGTATTTCGAAAATGACTATTAATACAAATAGATGATTTTAAATAATTAATCCAACTAAAAAATGATTACTTTTTTTTTTTCTTAAAACAATATTTTAAATAAAAAATAATTTAATTTATCAACCGGTTATTTTCAATTGCAAACAGATACAGAAAAATCAGCATTTTTCAAAAATGACTTCAATTTCAATAGTTCAAAAGCTGACTTTTGTTTTGCATAAAACTAATTAAATATGTTAAATATAAATAATGTTAAAGATCAGGTAAGCAACAAATTAAATATTTGCAAAGTAGATTTTTTTTAATACTAAAATTACTAAAAAAATTAATTCCAAATTCAAATCAAAACAAAAAACTTCTGAAAATCTATTATTTATTTATTTATGTATCTATTTATTTATTTTTATGATTAGCATTAGTTTCAGAGCTAACTTTGATGGTCACACTTGCATGCAGTGGGTGTACTGTACACACTTTGCCACATAACAAAGTATGCAATACAATATAATTAGGAACATCGAAGCTGTAGAGGGAGCCCTTGTGCAAAAATATAAAATGGGATGATTGTTTCTTACAGCTCCTTTAGGGAACTCATTTCCCCACCAAACAGATTGCTCGTGTCTCCTCCGTACATTACAATAATCTAACAGGGAAATGATGAAGACAATTGGAAGGATAACATTTGCGCATGCAGCGGCGAGACTAATGAGTCTTGCATCACAATGCATGCGTTTGAGTTTATTCTCATTTGGATGTAGGAGACGCTGGATTAGCTTTCATTGGTCTTCTTAAGAAAGCAATCAACGACTTAAATAGGCCGGGCACGCGACGGCTCACGCACGAAAGATGTGCCACGCAATCAACAGCTTGTGATATCTAACAATACGATTTGAGGGACCACGAGAACATCTTCAAGAGGCTCAGAAAAAGCAGTCTTAGTTTTACCTGGACGAGGAGGAGCCTTGGAACTCCGGCCCAGTGCAGGCCCTTCCGTGAGGGAGGGGAAGAGCGGAAGGGCCCCCAGTGCCTTGCCCATCAGTCGGGGTCCCAGAGACAAGACGCGCACCTTCACATCGCGATAGCAGTGGTTGACCATGCGCAAGTGAACGTTCACCTTGGTCTCGATGCGGATCAGACACTTGACCATGGTTCACGATATGACCTTGAGGGTTCCCGCAAAGGATCTCAGCGACCATCTACTCCTGTTCTCACTACCAGGTCGGAAGCCACAATCAGGACTGGCAGACTTACGGAAAAAGACAAGGCCCGGGAATGTGGTCCACTCTGTACATCCCCCACCACCCCCCGGCCCTTCTCCTGTTGGCTATGACACACTCGGCTCGGCCCTTTCACGGCAGGAGCTATATTTGGACAGTTATTATTACCAGTGAGAATTCCACCGCAGACAGAGCGACAGGACAAAACACCAGACAGGGATCACGTTCAGTTCAAGGTCAGGGCCTAGTCTTGAAAAAACAGCGGTGCAGATGGTCCAGTTTGATTAAAAGGGGGCATATTATGGAAAATTTACTGTAATGAGTTGTTTACAAATAGTGCATGCCCAACCATCCAGTGGGAAAGTAATTAAACAACCAAGTATCTTTTATTGTGCCTATTTTGAAGCAGTTTGACGTTCCTGTGGCTACGGTTGCACATATTAATCAGGAATTTAAAATCCATGGGACAGCTTCGTGGTCCCCGACTCTTTCAAATCAATTTATCACCACCCCATCAAGCAATTTTATGCATGCGTGTGTGCGCATTTTTTTGTTTTTGTTTACCCTCCATGATGGAGATGTGTACCGCTCTCCTCCGTTGCCTGGGCACGCTTGTCAAACGAGGGCCGTGCGTGATGGACGGACAGCTCCTGCTTGGCACCATGCCCGCCCTGGACAAACATAACACATGTAAACACACGCATAAAGTATAACGGGACACGGCATAAGGTGCACCTGCACCTATTTGGCTTTCGGGTGAAATACCAACAATGAACCTAATATGCACCTTTAGAAGGTGAACTTAATTTGACCTTGTATAAACTTTTAAATGCACTTGTCCAGCTGTTCAGTGTTTCAGTAATTTTTGCACAATCAGCTGTTCTCTAACAAAGTTCAATGATGTTCAAATTGAATTCACCTGTAAAGATTGCAATGCATTTTATGCACGTCCTAAAATTTCCCCTGAAAACTGAATATCCCTAACTTTTTAGAATTACATACGTAACACACAATTTCTCAGTTAGTGTGTGGTTAGTATTTAGTAGGAATTCGAACCTGTGGATTTCAGGCGGGTCCCTTTTAATTTTGGCACTTTGTTCCATCACCTCCTTTGCAACTTTTCCACTGAAAAAAAAAAAAAAAAAAAAAAAACATGCATTCACATCACTGTCATATTCATGCTGTCAGTATATTAACAGTTATGATGCACAAAGAGGAAAATGATTTATGGTACCTGTATCTAAAGCGACTACCCTTGAAAAAGAGATTGCTACTGGACACTGTGCGCACTTGACTGGACTTCTCCAACCTGATGGAGAAAACAGACAATATTGCTTATTACGTTATGAGGACATGAAGTACATATTGTACAGCTTGTACAGTCCCGTGACTAACTTGTAGAAGGCTTGATTCTCCACGCCACACTTCCACAGGTGCTTACAGGCCTCAGGTGTGGGTGCAAAGTACGTCAATATGATCTTCTGATCCTAAAATACACACATACACAGTTCTTTAAATATTTCATTTGGACGACAATGTAATATCAGATGCTTGTTGGAATAGACCTAGTAACTTCAGATAAGGCTGTGCAATTAATCAAAATTCAATTCCAATTTCAATTATTACACTCCAGAATTACAAAATCAGCATAATCGTTAAACATTTTTTTGTTTTGTACCAAAAAATAAATGATCGTCCTACTGCACAGTGCACATGCTGCATTCCAACTTCAAGTTTAGCCAACATAAATAATAATAATAATAATAATAATAATAATAATAATAATAATAATAATAATAATAATAATAATAATAATATATTTTATTATCAATATTTAAAATTAAAAAATGTATTATAAATATACATTATTATAAATTCTGTTTGGTCCAAAAGGAACTTACGTAATTATAGTGTTTCTATTTTTTTTTTTAAATTGGTCCTAATATTTTAAATGTTTAAATATGTTCTTTTTTTTTTATACCAAAAAAAAATAAAATGATCGTCCTACTGCACAGTGCACAAAGCTTAAGCTGCACTCTAACTTCAAGTTTTTGCCAACATAAATTAAATAAATGAATATGTATTATTATAAATATATTGTAAATTCGGTCCAAAATGAACTTACATAATGATAGTGTTTTTATTTTTGTTTTTAAATTGGTCTTAATATTTATAAATGCTTAAACATATTCTTGTTTTGTACCAAAAAAAAAAATAATTTGAATAATCCGGATTTCAATTATTGCCGAAATAAGTGTTATTATCCCCCCCATAATTGCGGAGCCCTAACTTCAGATCGAAAGATTCTTGATGTGGTTCAATGATCAACATTTGCATCATGTGTACAGTACCTCAGTCTGATCTGCATATATATGGAACGTCTTGGCTTCAAACTTCAACTTGGTCACCTCATCCCTGACACATGAAAACATACAAAGCTGTAAGTTTGTATTCACTATGAATCTCTCTATCCATTGTTGTGCGGTCGTGGCACTCAACCAGGTGAGAATATGAATCCTCCGGTTGCCTTGCAGCACAGTGAATCCAAATGGAGTGAAGGCCAGGAAAGCTGGATTGCCAGACACGTCCTGACACAAAAAACAACAAACAATTGATAATGGATCATAATAGATCAGCACTGTTGGGCCATAATCAAAATCAACTTAAGTTTGTTAAGTATCTGCACATAATGTATTTTAGTGTTCCTGATGAATACATAAGCTGATGCGCACTTTGCATGGATGCGGGTCCACGCCATAGGTCTCCAACATCTGAGCCTTCTGGAGAAAGTTGAGCTCCGACGTTTCAGGACTTTGGCCTCTGCAAAAACAACAAACACCCTCTCTCAGCTCACACTTTGTCGTATTTAACACAAAATAGGAAACGTTCTGTATTTTTCAGTCCTTCACAGGCCTCCTTGTGCACACGCAGCTGAACGAGTGTGCTGGTTCAGTGTGTGTCCATTTCAGCGAGCATGTTGTGTGTGTGTAACCTGATGCATCATCCATAAAGGTTGACAAGCGAATGCGCGGCGTGATGACAAGGTTAAAGTTGACATAAGGGGCACGGCTGCTGCTTTAACCTTCTCCGTATATCACGCCGCGTCTCTGAAAGTGCGACAGGCGGGACACCCACCGCAAAATATTCAGGGGTCAACTTACATCAGCTCTCTCTTGTGGATGTCGGCAATCCGCCTCTCCAACTTCTCAGAGTGTTTGGGGAAGAACTGAAACTTGGAGCTGTAGCCTTCGGGGTGTTTTCCGGGGTCGTAGTCACCGATTTCAGCTGGAGAATGGAGACAGATTAACAAAACATGGAAGCATGGATGATGAAAACTGTACAGTATCGCCATTTGATTAGGTATACAGTGTTGCTACGCATATCCTTGAGTCACTCAGTATAAGCAGTATATTATTTTTAGGGTGCTTATATGCCGTTATTTGCTGAAAATTCACCAATTTGCTGTTTTTATGGTCATGCCAAGCCCTGTCTAATATATAAGTATTGCTTTGGCACCATCTTATGGCTTCTTGGTGCCAAGGAACTATGTTGAAGTAGGAGGAGGAGCTTCATTTACTCTACTTGGAGAAAAGTAACCCGAACAGAGGGATAGCATGCAAATTCCACACAGAAAGTCTGGAACAGAAATTCGAATAACGAACTAGCCATCATTTCAGCTAACAGTTTATAATGCTCATCACTGCCTCCTACAGGACTGGAGTGGAACAGTAACAAACACAGTTGATAGTTTAATTAATGGCAGCGTTCACACGCAAAGCCATTCTCTTATTTTAGTGAGCAGATTGTTGACAAAATTATTTTTCCTTGATTTGTTTAGCGGCTAGCAAACAGCTTGTAATGCTCATTACTGCCTCCTAATGGACTGAAGTATGTAAGTATCAACTTCAGTTTACAACCATTTTTCTTTTGACAATTTGGTTTGTTTTCCAGTTCTAGTTAACTCTTCTAAAGCCAACATGCGTTACCTTGTAAGATATACGCCGCCAAGAGAGCGGCGTCCGAGGTCTTGCACAGCAGACGGCCATGGTAGAGGTCCCTCTTCACCTGCAGGAAGACCAGATATCTGCAGCATGGAAGAAGACAGGTAGGATCTGTTATTTCGCATGCCTCCCTTTTACTGACTAAGTGCACTGGATCCCCATCAAACCACTCACAGTAGAAACATTGTACAATTTGGCAAAAACTATGCCTCTGAAGTCATACAAAACTTGTGAGTTTGAAATTTGTATTTTGTTGTATTATACAGCAATTGAATTGTGCCTGTGCGTTTTATAAGCTTAAACTTTAACAAAAATAAGACCAGAGTACGGTAATTTGATCCCTGAATCTCTCCCCTTTAGGTTTGAGCCCATTGGCACCACTTTGTGAAGCCAACAGTCTCAAATCCGGGCTTTAAGTTGGACAGTGATTCTAAATTGGATCAGCAAATTGGCGTTCTAGTTAAGTCCAGCTTTTGTCACCTCGGGCGGCTGGCTGACAAAGGCAAAGCCTTTTCTCACGCAGTAGCACTTTGAGACGGAAATTCATTTCTTAAAGACTTCACATCTGGATTAGTATAATGCACTTTATTTTGGAGTCAACCAGTCATTCCTCCATTTGGTTCAAAATACTACAGCTCACCTCTTAATTATTTAAAGACCTTGTAATGTGAATTCAGACATTGTTTTCTAAATAAATTATGCATGCTTGAAGATATTTGCAAAGGTGCAAAGACTGAGAATTATGTACCCAATTGTGGGAATATAGCGATATAAGTCACCCCTCTCTCACTGCATAAAAGGTTGAACGTTGTATGTATGTTTGGTTAGTTGGCATAATTGTAAGCTACTTTAATTTGGCCTGCCACACACAGAATGACGTAGCTGACAATGACTAAAGTGGACCCTCACAAAAATATTATTGTCAGGACTCGGGAACTCTTCACTGCACACAAAACTCCTCAAAAAATTCACTGTACTATATATTTTTTTTTTATGGAACCACACAAATATGGTGTCATTTTCATGGAAGAAGATGGCCACAAAGAAGAGGAATCAAATAGAATAAGGAGAACGTGTAGATACTGTATAAGTAGCTTATTTGTCTGTCACATTCTGTTTAGTTCTGCCCTCTTCTTGTTTGTTAATCATTTTTCTTTTACGGTCCCCTTGGTGAGCATTGGTGGGCGGAGTCTCCTGTGTCGCATTTGCTGGCCATTATCGTCATCAGCGGGGTATTTACCCTTCCCATTGTTTACCGTTCTGCCAGTAGTTACTTCTCGTCTTACATTATCCCGAATTTTATGTTACCGTGTTTTGACTATAACAGTGTCGTCCTTTCCCGACTTTACAGCCACCTACCTTAGTTTGTTGTTGATAATTTGGATTTATTTGCATGTTGACTTTTTTCACAACGCATTTTTTTTTAATTATTTGTATTAATTCATGCTCACGTGCTCCCTTTGTTTAATGAACTTTGTAGAGTGTGCTCTGTTGTCTTTGCATTGGGATCCACTAACACTGTTTCTATGCATACCTGACATTGTTTTGTTCTTTAGATAATATTAAATTGAGACTAGAGTTGAGTATAACAGTTATACTTCCTGTCAGATGTTTTGAGGGAGTCAGATTTACTGTTAATTTGCACGAATTGTTCCAAAGCCAGAATTAACTTGACAATAATGCAAAATATGATGCAGCTTCACATGGGAGACCGTTCATTAAACCGCGCCTCTCCGAGCAGAGAGGTCATAAAAAGTGCATATATTAAGCCTTTTCACTTGACAGGGCGCTACTTTCCTTTAATTATTTTTGCAGGCTTTTATTGGTGTCAGTGAAGTCAGTCGAAGTGGGCGAGCTGCTCTCCCTTGTTGGCTCCGTCAAAGCAGAACCAAGCTGTGAGTATTGTGTGAGATTTATTTGTGAGCAGACGGCGGGGGTTGGGTATGGATTTGATTTAGAGAGGGACGGCGTGAGCTCAGAGGCTGTGTGCATCATTTGTTAAATTGTCAGGTAGGCCTCACACAGGGCACCAGTGGAACAGAGACGTCGGTTACTGTTATAGACACTACATAGATCAGAGGTGTCCAAACTACGGCCCGGGGGGCCATTTGCGGCCCGCCGTCCATTTTTCAGTGGCCCGCGACATATGCTAAAAAAAAATGTCATTTGACTCAGTTCAAATAAAATAAACAATACAAAAATGTTTGGAGATGGTCAAAGTAAGAAGGGAGGGTATAGAAAAAACAGGCACCATTAAAGGTTATTTTAGTTAACTAAAACTAAAAACAAAACTAAAAAAAAAAAAAAAAAAAACTAAAACTAAAATTCAAAAAACAATATTGTTACCAAAATAAAATTAAAATGAAAATGCTTTTTTAAAAATGAAAACTAACTAAAACTACATTTTATGTTTACAAAACTAACTAAAACTAACTCTAATTATAGAAAAAATGTCTTCCGTTTTAGTCTTTGCTAATTAATTTAATGCACGAGCCTTTGGGGATGTTTTGGAATGTGATTTTTAGTAGATATATTTTGATATAAACTGGAATAATGACATTTGAAAGTATGTTACACAGAAGTGACATCATCTTGCAGCAGCCAATAGAAAAGCACCAAAAGATGTCACTCCCATGCTGTTTTTTTTAAATATCATGCACAAGTAATAGGTTTTTTTTAAATGTGTAATACTAATACTGAAATTAACTTAATTTTTTTAAAGAACTAAACTAATAAAAACTAACAGAACCACCCTGAAAACTAATAAGGACTAACTAAAATGAAAAATTCCAAAATTATAATAACCCTACTGCCATATAAAAAATAAATTGGTTTATATACTGTAGCATTTTTCGAAATATGCAAAAGCACAAATAAATTATTTGTACAATTTTTAGGACTAAACACAATTTCTCTTCATAACAATATGTGGCCCTTGCGTCCTTCTGATTTTCTGTATGTGGCCCTCAAATGAAAACGTTTGGACACCCCTGACATGGACAAATGTATTGGGACATAATGTGACAATAAGAGCGCCACTGACTTCTACTGTAGTGGATGTGAAATTACAGTTTACAATTAAACTTATTTGGCATCCCCCCCATACGACGACCCCACCTCCCCAGTGGGGCCCGTCCCAGTACTTGAGAAGGACAGTGTTAACCTACCATGCATGTTTGCCACCGTGCCGCCTTCATTTAACTAAAGTCTCGCGTGTGGGGATCATTTAATGAAGTTAATTAGAAGTCTGAAAAGCACTGGCCTTTTATAATCATACAGGGTACAGTTAGCTGGACCTAAATGTGCTCGAGACAATGAAGCAGCCCAGCGTGAGGCACGTTCATAGTTTAATAGAAAGTTGAGGAACATCTGAGATCTACTGCACCCGCAGCAAGAAAACATCAAAATAATGAGTCGTTACTCACCCACACCGTATTATAGAGACTAAAAGTGGATTGGCGCAAAGCTCCACTGCAAGATAGAATCAGCGAGGCGTGAACATGTCGCATCGTTCCGGTTCAAATGTGCATCGGTGTGAGAAAAAGTGAGCTGGCATGCAAAGAAGACGTGTCATCTCGTCATGCCCTACCTGGTGATTTCCTCCCGGAGGGCGGCAGGGTCAGGCGGGTAGAACTTGACACGCAAGCACATGGTGAAAGGAGGCTGAGCTGGGAGGCAACATAGCACGTATACGTGAATTTTGACAGTCTAACCGGTTTAGACAATTTAGCAGCCATTAGTACTACGATTAGTATTAGGGTCACACTTAGGAATCAAGTCATTTTGAGTCATATTATTGTGACAATAGTAGGGAAGAAAAAACCTCATATAAAGAGACAAATTTTCAATTTAAAATATTTTTTAAAATTTATTTTAAACTTTATTTATTTGTCTAAGTCTATCCAGATAAGGCAATTGAGAACAGATTCTCTTTTGCTAATCTGTGACTGTCACGTATAGATTAAACTATTTTAAAGTTTAATGTTAAAAAGGAGGAGTGTGATTTCACAGTTAATAAACAAATAAATATTTTACTAAAAACATGAATGTATTGTGCAAAAAAAAAAAAAAAAAAACATGACAAAAGTAATACTGGAATTCTGTACGCTGTTTAGTGTTTTTTTTTTTATTTTTTTTTATTTTATTTTTTTTTTTAATATAAGGTTAATATTGTATCCAAATCTGTACATTTGCAACAAATAATAAAAAAAAGTCAAATACTGTAAGAAAAAGGGATAATTAATTAATTTTATTTAATTTTATTAATTTATTAATTCTGAAATAAAATAAAGTCAAAATATGGTGGGAAAATAAGCAATTTCATGACAAAAATAATACATAAAAATATACTTGAGATTCTAATTTTGTTCTTGAAAAATGTTAATATTGCAACAAAAATTACATTTACAACAAAAACAAATACTGTACATTGTTATTGTTAAAATCTAATACTAAATCATATACTGTCTAATATTACTAAAAAAAAGTAGTTTCTAATACACACTTCAAATGAGACTTTTAATACAGTAAAACAATATATTTGTTATTTTTCTGTGGCCCCAATTTTCTCCTTCATAATTTCTGAATGAATGAATGTGACACATTTGTGAAATACTCACATTTCATTTGTTTGGCAATGGACTTTGAAAACTCCAACCAGTGCTGCAATGTAGAAAGGAAAGTCAAATGGAGACTATTAGGCTGCTCTTCTTTCCTTCTGCAGTTTGATTGCTCAGCAAGTAAACATGCTGACATAGAATCAATAACCAGAATAGCACACTCGTACACCCCACACCCCACCTCAGTGAAGGGAGCCCCTGTGCCAGGAGGAGAGGAAGTCCGTCAAAGGATGACGGCCAATAGTTGATGGTGTGTCAAAATGAGAGCAACTTGAGGCAATGAGCTCAACCTCGATTGACTTGTCAAATTTAACACGTGAACTCATTCAGTGCCAATGACGGCTATACACGTCTAAGTAGGGCTGTGCAATTAATCGAAATTCAATTATAATTTCAATTATTACACTCCACAATTACAAAATCAGCATAATCATAAACTAAAAAGATTATTGTGTTGTTTAAATTTATACATTTGCACCTTTTTAAAATTTTAAAATAACTGATTTGATGTTTTTTTTCATCCAAAAGGAACTTACATAAATATAGTGTTTCAAATAATTTTATTTGTCTTAATATTTTTGTATTTGTTTTTTATGTTTAAAAATTTTCTTGTTTTGTACCAAAAAATAAAAAAAAAATAAAACAATATTGCCCTACTGCACAGTGCATATGCTGCACTCCAACTTTCACATTTGTGCCAACATAAAAAAATATATATTATTATAAATTATGTTTGGTCCAAAACTTAATTATAGTGTTTCTATTTTTTTTTTTATTTGGTCCTAATATTTTTAAACGCTTAAACATTTTCTTGTTTTGTGCCAAAACATAAATAACCGTTTGAATAATCGTGATTTCAACTATTGCCAAAATAGTCCTGATTATTATTTTTCCCCATAATCGAGCAGCCCTAGTCAAAGATCCATTTTTACTGGGCTGGCAGTGAATGAGTTAAATGACCTCCTTCCCCCTTTCAGGAACTTATTTTATCTTCAAAGCAATAACCTTGATAATTTGAACATGTGATCAATTTGCCTAAGAGAGCAAGGGTAGAAATACACTAGGCACCAAATGCTAGGAATAATGTCAGGATAGCCTGGAAATGCACGACTTAATTTGGCTTCTAAAATTTTAAAAGACACATGTCCAGCTGTTGAATGTTTTCAGTACTTTTTGCACGACTTGCTGTTTTCCATCTAGCACCTTAACAAAGGTCAACTTCAGGTCACCAGTTAACTTTTTACGACTTGTGTAAGTAACATGATCACTGCCATCATCAGATTTTCTATTCAATGCAAGAAAAATGTTGATTTTGAAGAGCAAAAGAAATTATATAAGTACGATATCATCTTTATTATTCACCCGCTGCTTGTCTGGGTCCACATATCTGATGCCGAAGTAGTCCTTCTCCAGCAGGTTAAGGTGGTGGCAGATGAGGTCAAACAGGTACTGACCTTTTGCATCCCGCTACAAGAAAGAGACACACATTATTACCGGTACTTCTATACCAGGGAACATCATATGGTAAATTGAATTAATTGCCTATTTCTGAAAATGACTTTTTGAAGAAGCCCTTCTGAATTTCGGAAAATTTTGATGTAATTTGGCTAGTTTACACATTAACCTCCCCAAAACAGTGTCTCTCCAAACATGTCTTCATAAGCTATGCTGGGTGAAGATCCAAAGCCACTTTCAAGGGATGACTGGACTACCCTGTCTGAACCACTATCATGCAAAGGTAAGCAAAATTAGTAGGTTTTGCTGAATGCACAGATTAGCGTTAGCTTCACATAAGTGGCACAGTGATGCATACATTATGAAGTGCCACCTACACGAGTGAAAATGTTTTTATTATCTTTCCACACTTTGGGCTCCACTTCCGCATGCAAGTCGAAGTTTCATATATTCATCAACATAAGCAATGGAAGAACATACAGCAGCATCATAATGTATATAAAACACATCGTCAGGTAATACATTTTGTTTTGATGCGGTCCAGGATTTATTTATTTATTTTATTTTAAGGGAGAAAACGGCCACCAGACACTGTTTAAATATTTCACCACCCTCCAGGGAGGATTATGAGGGCGATCAAATATTCATATTGAAGCAGCAGCCATCTGTGACGGCTCGGCTGCACCAAAAAGAAGAAGAAATAGTCTAGGTGCGGATAAATGAGGAGGAAGTGCCAGGGAAAGAGAAAAGGATGCTCTGCAATTACATTCTCTGCTTCATTTTTCTGTTGAGAAGTGCAAAACCCACATTTATTTATTACTTGAGTTTGAGAATGATACAGTTCAGAATGAAAGTACTGCAGATGCCCTGCCTGAAGTAATGCTTTGATTTTAATTTAAGGGACAGGGTGCCGATTAATGTGACAAATCTGGTTAAAGTAGCAGGTAGTTTGCCATTTGTTTGAAATGTCTATTAATTACTGAATAGAGAAAAGTTTCAAATTAATATCGTAAATTCCGGCTAAAATAATACAGTCAACCCTTGCCGCAATATAAGTTATTATTTGTGGTTCTCTGATCTACCCCAACTTTGACATTGCTAATGTCAACTTGCTAGTCAAATTTGGATTTTTGAAGTCTATTTCCCGCAACAATTTTATTTGAATACTGCACTATGTAGCCTCCAACCAAGGGGCATTGGACTTGAGATGTTTCAATCCATTCCCATGGACTTCGCAAGCAGTGGAATTCAAAACGTCTTCCCCGCTTTTATTCTTTCAAATTACATCATTGTCGAGCAGAGCTTTGCTGCAAACTACATGGAAGGACGAAGGCGACTCCGTCAGCGTTTCTCTTTGTCATTGTCACCGCATCCTTATTCACCGGGACAGACCTGCTGACTCGCCCAGCAGCAAGAATAGATGCACACACGCATACACGCGCACGCACACACATTCAGAGTTGTAATTTTTCTTGCTCTCACCAAAACTCCTGAGCCACAGTATTTCCACTGCATTAATCTCCTTCCCCATCTGCTGTTTACACTTGACACCAACACATTCCTTCTCAGTTTATCATCAGTGCTACCACGTTTCCTCCGGAGTGCGACAATTACACACCAATACCAATAACACTTTTTTTTTTTTTTTTCTGACTTGAGTACAAGTACTTACTAGGGATGCTCCCATACTGATACTGGTGCTCGGTACTCATAATAGTGTCTTGATATCAAACACCAATCCCGCTAGGTATATAATTTTCAGGTAGGACTGATGGCTGTGTGGAGATAGTCCACTGCAAATTATGTTGTACAAGATATATGATTAACTCCACTCGAGTGCATTCCCAGTGAAATGTGAATACTGTGTTATAGTGAAACATTTTGTAAACTGTTAAATATAATAATAAAAACAAACATCTTTTAAACTACGTTTGAATTTAGTTTTATTTTTGAAAACCGATCTTTTATTTTGAAAACCGGATGTCCTTCTCCGTGCCAGCGTCTCTTCGGAGCACACTACCGTAAATCTTCCAAAAGGGCGAACAGAAAAAATGAAGTGCGGCTGACTTGACCGCGTAAAAAGAAAAGGCGGCTAGCTTTACCTCAGTTTTATGATGACAATTACGGATTATCGTCAGCAGTAATCGTGCCAAAAAATAGCCAACTAGTATTTTTACACGGTAAAAACAGACAAACAAACAGAATAGGAACACCTCCAGAGCGTGAAAGAATTGCAACTCACCACTGTGCATACGGCATCGCAGTCTTACATGTAGCCTGGAGCACAAGGTATTTCATTTACGTTGTATCTCTTTCTGAACACTAGGGGGCACTATGTAAGAGGAGGAATGACACTACTGTAGATAAGAAACGAAGAAGAAATAAAAGATGGAGATGAACATAGTCTGGAATGTAGATGCCATGCTAGCTCTGTTAAAAATAAAATATTTTTATCTATTCAATTCTAATTAAGACAATAAAAGTAGGCAGCCATTCATACACATCAAACAAGTTCCCCCTTCCACTGGGAGCAATGACATATGTGCCATTTATCAAAAGATAACGCTGACCTGTGCATTTAACAAAACTTTCCCAACATAATGATTTTATCAACATGTGGTTAAATCAGCTTTAAAGAAATCTCGGGCCAGAGCTTGAAAATCCCCAAAACAGATTGTTGAATAAACAACGTGTATGTGCGTTTTTATCCACCAGAGACTTGTGGGTAAAAATATATTAAAGCAGAACAATCAGCGGGAGAAAAATGTCTTAAATAAATATAGGCCCATTTGCTACTCGTGCTGTGTTTTTATTACAGCCATAAATAAAAGTCATAAACCAGATGATGGAAAAAAAAACTAGAATCAGGCAAAATGCTTTATTTATTTATTTATTTATTTGCTTATTTATTTATTTTTTTGCATGTGCACGCCACCGCCACTTTATCCACCCAGCCAGGCCTTGTGCCAGATTAATTATTGAGAGGGGTTCAATAACAGCTTGGGAAACACCGCATCAATAAATGATGTATCATTTTTTTTAAGCTGCAAGATGGAAATTGCAGAAATAAAGCAAATGATATTTTCTTACTTGGCATCATTTGATAGGTATTTACTCTCCAGTATTCACTCTCCTCTTAGTTATTTCTGCTCTGTCTGTCGTTGCAGTTCCCTTGTGCCATTATGTCCCCGAATCACTTTTTACTTGGCTGACAATAAAATGCCATCTCTTCAATTGCTCCCTGCCAACATTTTTTTTTTGTTTTTGTTTTGGTATTTGTGTGAAGCTGCAGTTTGTTCAACACATTATAACACACTCACTTCTTTCCTCTTTTAGGAAGCAAATACAGCCATTGGAAGTCATATTTATCAGTGCCAAACTAATTACCAAGTACAATGGAGCTGGGCCAATGGTAAGATTTGGAGTTCAACCAATTATTTATTTATTTATTTTTTTGTGGGGGACTAGTAGCGACTCTAACAATACATCAACTTGAAGCTCAAACCATCATCATTGCATAAGAAGTATATATTTCATTAGTTCTTTTCAAAACGTGAAACCTCATATAGATTTCATGATGACAATATTATGAGTCTGGATGGAACAATTTAATAGAATTTAGTCTGTCATGCAAGCAAAAGCTATACTGGTGTCATATTTTCACTGAACTGCATTGACGTCATTTTCAGGTGAGATTATTAGTGACTTGATGAGTAATTAGACTTGCTCAGGAAAATGTTCGCTTCTCCAAAAGGAGCCTCATTAAGAAATGAGGATACCCTCGATTGGATCCGCCAATCTGGAACACCACATCACATCATGACTAGCTGACTACCAACGACGATCAATAATTATTAGTAAAATTCCAATGGATGGAATCCGATTTTTCATTTAGTAGCCACAGGCAAACGATATTCTTCTTGCCTTGAAAGATGAGTTAAAATGCTCGAAAGCAGCTGGCGCTGTGGATTTTTTTTTTGTATGTTTTTATAACGTGTGGCAGTCAAAGTTCTAGGGATGTCACGATAAGGGCAAGATCGTGATATCACGATATTAAAACTGCCACAATATCGTCGTCGTCATGTTCACAATATTCAAAAGGAACACATTTGTTTAAAAAAAAAAAAAGTCAGGTTGATTTCCATTTTTACACTTCTCGCACCCTCTAGTGGCTAGTTTATTAGCGCAATTTAATTTTCATTAGGGATGTTTTGGCCTTCTATGTTTAAAATCTATGCTAATTGTCAGATGAAGGGGAACCTAATTTGCTTGTGAAGCGATCAATGTGTGCTTGCATTAGCAAGTAAGTGCCTCAATATTGTTATTAGAGATTGTAGGTGGTTTATATGCATTGCTGTTATGTACAAAAGCACAATATTGTTTGTTTGTTTGTTTGTTTGTTTTTTACAAAAAAAAGTATGAGCTCTCTTTTTTACAATATTGTGATCGTTTAAATATCGCCAACGTCCCCACACTATCGTGATAATTATCGTATTGTGATGTTTGGATATCGTTACAGCCCTTAATCATGACAAACCTTCTACAATCGGAAAAGTAAAATTACCTCACGCTCACTTCTGAGCATGCATGCACATTTTGACTGAGAACTTTAGGAGAGATCTTTTCCCATCTCATTAAAAGTAACATCTTCATCTCCAAAGCTAATGAGATCGAGCGCCATAGAAAATGGATGGACGTTGAAGCACCTGCGTAGAAATGACCTGACGTATCAGACACAACCTTGTACGTCATGAACATATTTTCATAGACGGGCCTTGACTCCATCCCCCATTAGAGCAAGCATTTGTACCACAACGGCATTGATCTGTGACACCACAAACACGGCTTTGCGCAGTGAAAAGTGTCAGCGGACGAAACTGTCACCCTGACCGAGCACTCAAGCGGGTCAAACGTGTTACTGATCACAGCCCGTGATGGCACTCGGCGCCCCACGTTTGCTGCTTTCGGATCCCGACGACAACTATTTTCCGAAGGGCAGTGTGAAGTTTCAGTTTTGAAACGCTGCGCTCAGGTTGATCTTATTTCATCAGCCAGCGCCAATTGGTACGCACACTCCCACGGATGAAATCTCACACAATGCTTCCTCTTGGTGAAAGAGATATTTCATTATCAGTGCGCCTTTCTTTCGAGGACATTGTGGCTGCATAAATGGTTTTGTGAATGGAAGGCAGAGAAGCTGTTTCCTTTTTTTTTACCCTGACGTGTTAATATAGAGGACTAGAGAAAAGGACATCATTATAAGTTCAAATATGTCCAAATATAAGGTAACTTTTTGTCTTTGACGTTCTCACACGTGATCTTGATCTTCCACATCTTGGCTTTTGATTTGAAGCCATGTGGTGCCACTTCTTAGTGTGCTATTGTGACCATAAATGCCAGGAATGGTCTCCCGTGGATATAGCCAGTATAAGTGCACTTTTGCCCGTGAATTAAATTTTGAAAGAGTCTGAAAAAAAAAAAAAGTACATTATTACTGTATTGTCCAGTGCCTTTTCTATCCTACAGGCATGCACTTCAGTATTCACCTCACATAAGCAGTGATTAACCGCCCACTCACCTTTAACACCGCACATACTCGCACAACAAACACTTGTTCAATAGTGATTCCTTTGTCTGCTAACATAAGGAATTCATTTGGTCCAAGGACAACAATGTTTTTTCAGCATTAAAGGTTTAGACATTATGATCAGAGTACTGCTAATGCTAGTTCAACTATGCCGGTTTACCTTATTTATTGAAGAAAAGAAAATCATCCAAAATGTTAGTGCATCAAATAATGCAGCCATGTGTATTGACAATGCATGTTTTTTTGTTGTTTTTTTTTGCAAAAAATAGTAATCAAATCGAATCTAAGCATTATCTGTTTTTATACTGAAATTGCCAGAGATAATCTATACTTAAATGGCTTTTAACATTGTTTACAACAAACAGCTTACAACATTGAACCAAATTTTAGCTGTTGTTGTCCAAACTACGGCCTGGGGGCCATTTGCGGCCCACCATCCATTTTTCAGCAGCCTGCTGCATATTCTAAAAATGACATTTAAGACGACCTCTGCAAGGCTAGTTAAAAAAAAATACAACTGAAATAATAACACAATTTCTCATCAAAACACATAAAGATAATTCAATTTTAGCAACATTTGTTTCTTGCACTTTGTGCTCTGTGTCCAGGATGGCTTTATGAACATTAATGATCCTCAAGAAACTGTTTAAAAAAATGGTCAACTTTCAACAGTTTGCTCTATTTTTGGTTCTGAATGTGTAAATGGGTTTTATTTACTGTTTAGTGCGGGGGTGGATCTCGTTTAGTGTGCTACAGGGCCAAGGACACCCCAAAATATTGAAAATACTAAAGTAACCTTTAACAGAAAGCTGTTATGTATCATATTTAATGACTTGATTGGTTGATTTCAGTGTGTTTAATAAATCAAAGTCAAAGAATTTCAAAGCGACCCTTACATTCTTTCATTTTTCTGTATGCGGCCCTGAAATTAAAACGTTTGGACATCCATGACCTAGAATAATAAGTTGAAAAGTTATTTTTCATTGCCAAATCTGCAGTCCTCCAGTTTTGTCACGCTACTATCCCCAACATGAAGATCATCTATCGCTAGTGACAAGACTCAACTCATCTGACTGGATGAAAGTCTCATTTCATCACGTCAATATATTCAGCCTGCAGGATCCCATTAGTGGAACACTCCTTCAGCCTGCACTCACTCGGTGTCCGTCTTGTCAAAACGGAGAAATTCACGACGTCTCAAAAAAAAAATAAATCAATTTTATGTGGTCTGTTAAGCGTAATTCAACCTAGCATGCATTGTTCTATCCCACAAGGGGATACATTTCATTTATTGTCATTTATCCGCCAAGTCAGGTATATATCATGTGCAACACAAGTCAGTATTACTTGAAACACATTTTAAATTTTGTGATTTGATGTGATTGCTGCTAAGTAGGCAACTTTGACCGTGCAAATACAGCATCATTAACAAGTGGACGATGCTACATGATGATGATACATTGTGGTCTTTAAAACCACACATTGAAACTACTCATGTGGAACTAAAGAACTTAATTACCTATTGTTTATGTGGAATATTCGGATGTTATAATTGTTATGTGCCGGAGTTGGGTCCCAAAAACGCACAAATATATATAGACAGCGAATGGATCTGATTGGCTGCGGCCAACACGTGGGTAACCCTGATAGGTCGCTGAAACAGGACATGGATTTCTCTGATTGACTGACACGCGGGTAAAACTGATTGGCTTCTGACCAAATAAAGAGATTCAGGATTCCTGACATCACATAGCTTCTGACATCACGTAGCTTCTGACCAGTTGAAACTAGTTGTTAGTTACATGCTGATTGCATCAGATCAAATCAGACACTTGCCCCAAACAAAACACAGTCATGACAATAATCCAATGTAGCTAACATTTGTTCTTAATATCTTCATATATTTTTTGCTTGTTAAATTGTGCATGTTTTATTACCAAACAGTGCCATGTTTCCGAATTATCTCTTTTATTAAATTAAGTAAACTTAATTAAAAATCCATGCGTAAAACTATGAGTTTTCTTTCTTTTTTAAAGTCAAATTTAGCAATAAAAACAAAGTTACTGCTAGCTGTTAGCATGACAGCCCGATTCCCTCCTTCTAATTAAAGTCATTAAAGGCGCGATGATCCGGGGTCTCGAAGGCTCACCGCACACAAACTTACTTGGATATGAATATGGAAGTTTCTGCGAGTCTGATTACTTGGCCTTAGCAGAGTCCCGAGTGCACAAGTGTAGTGTGATTATAAAAACATGAAATGCAATTTTAATCTTCATAGGTGAGGTGGGCCCGTTCTCGTCCAGTAGCGCCAGAAGGCGAACAGCAGCAAGTGACATTAATAATGTCGCTGCAACATTCAAACACAGTGGCGGAGACAATTAAGTGCCGAGATTCACCGGGCCCCTGAGACCACGACCACGAGTTCTTTTCATTGCTGTCATACTCACGCACAACCCTCGCCAGTGGAAAGGTAGGACCTTTTATTCAGCGCAGGTTTTCCAGACTTCACAGTTTGTATTTTTGTTGGTTTTTGAATGACATTTTATTTTCGAACTTGGAACTTATTCAACTTGTAAACATTAGGTAAGCCGTGATTGGTTGTTGCCTCAGCCCTCAACACGTGATGTCATTTTTAGTCGACAGCAAGTGACAAAATGCGTTTTTAAAGGTGTTAATTTGTAGATGAAAAATAATGACATTATCAAATTCATGATAGACAAAATATTAACTTTTTACCTATGAAAATTGCGTATAAAATTGCAGGAGCAGAAAAATATGGTACTTTGTTATTGTTTAAAAAACAGAAGGGAGTTGTGCCATGGTGGAAGTCTGAGTAGGTGGAGCTCAACGTTGTATTTGATGTCATGTTGTGTCTCTTGTAAAGAAGTTGAAAGTGAATCAAGAGCCTCGCTAATGGTTGTGTTGCAAGAGAGTTCAGTTTGCCTCAATTGAAATTCCACACAATCTCCAGAATTCTCAGCTATCAGTTAATTAATTATTATGCCCGTCCCTAGTTTTGATTGTCAAATAAATGGTGCATAGCACAACATTGTATCAAATGATTTTAATGACTGAAGTGACTGCTTCAGTTTAACGAGAATATTTGAGACTAGACTGTCGTGAATGTTTTTTTGTTTTTGTCTGTCGGGCTTTGTGGTTTTGAAGTGTGACCCAGAAAATGCAGCAGCGCGTTATGATGAATTTCCGTAGCAGAGGACAGAGAACTGAGAAAAGGAGTCTGTTTATGCATTTGTGCAAAGTCAGATGAGATTCTAAAGCTACTGACTAATTAATGAGCTGACTCATGTACATACCGGGACGTGACTGGGGAGAGCACGACGTTGCATGAGCAAGTCGCTTCAGCGAGAAGCACCTTTTCAGACATTCTTGTTTCATTCCGGAGCTAATTGGAAATCCCTAATTTGACAAAAATGGCATCATTATCCCATTTTCCCACTTGTTGACGTTTCAGGGTTAGGATTGTTTTTGTTGTCAGGTGGGGCTGGTGAATGTCCCTCCTGCATAGCAAACAGTCATTCACTTGCCTGGTGGTAAAACGGCTCTTGTGAGCAGACAATAGCTGAAGGCGCAAACCTCCTTTTAGATATTGACTTCCTGACTTTGACAGAGATGGATTCTTTCACGTCTTTGAAACTAGCAGTCCTTCCGTTCCAGAACTTGGACAGTGTTGCCCCCAAAGGAATGTCACTTCTTTCAAGATGCAAATGAACTGCTGACTCTAACGTCGTAGCGACTGCTCTCCTATCTTGTGTTTGCGTAGAAGTTGCTTGGTTTCACTAATGTAGAGATCATTGCACTACTCACAACACTGCATAAAAAATAAATAAATACATAAATAAAAAACCTTTATTAGTTTGTTTGTTGGGATTTTGTCCTTGGGGTGAACCAGATTATGCCCGAGGGTGTTGGTGGGCTTGAAATGGATCGGGAGATGTAATACTAACCACTAAAACAATATACTGAATTCCCAGTTTCTTTCTTTCAGTAGGTACTAGGCAGTGAATCTATATCCAGTAATCTATCATTCACTTATCTAATTGAACAACTGAAATAAATTGAGTTTTCCAGCATATCATCACTGTCCTGTGAAAACACTTGTCCCCCCCCCCCTTTTTTTTGACATCTGCATTCAGTTTCATCCCATAAATGTAAAAATGTAATTTAAAAAAAGACAAAAATAGACATGTGTTTTTCACATGACAATATTTGAATTTATTAACTCATTTGCTCCCAATAACGTGTAAATAAGTTTTTTTTTAATGTTTTAAGTGTCCCAAAGACATATTTATACGTTTTTTTATTTATTTTATTTATTTTATGCTAGAGCATACAGAAGGTTTTGATGCAGCCTCTCAACTGCAAAGAACGGTTGCAGAAATGGTAGTTATTACACAAACGGCTAGCAGGTGGCAGCATAACAAAGATTTGTGAAAACTGATGAAACTCAGCTCTCTTCTAATGCTAATTGATGCAAAACGGAAACAGATTGAAACATTTTTTTTTCCTGATGAAAGAAGAGACTTTAATCTTTCTTTTGATAGGTTCCATGCTTTTATAGCAATTGAACACAATATTCTGTGGGCCTTGCAAAATCAGTCAAAATTCAGTAAAACAGCCGGGAGCGAGCGGGATTGCTTCTGTGAAAATGGCTGGGAGTGAATGAGTTTTGAGAGGCACTATTTCATAATTTATTTTCATAAATTCATACGGCCTTCACGAGACTTTATCAAAACCGAAATGTCCTCGCAAAATATTTGTTGCTATTAGATTAATGTAGTTAAATTCCAGTTAAGTGCGTTGCACCAAATCTACTTTCCATCAATCCACGCACACCTTTCCTCCACATCCTATCTTCCTTCCTCCCTTCTCCCAATGCGACCGTCATCCAACATGCACATTAAAGCTCGTCATCGGCTCAGTGAAGGCACTGGAAGCAGAATGAGGTTCAGCCAGGCAGCAAGGTCACCGTGACCTCTAGTGAAGCGGCAAGTGCATAATGCTTTGCGGGAGGAGACGCCCTTCGTGTCTGCGCGAGCGAATGATGCAATTCGGGAACTGTTGAAACACCATGTGCATTTGAATTTAAAAGATAGGTGAGTTTTTTCTGAGGTGAGCATCTTTCACGGGTGCCCCATCTCGCTTTCAAAAGGACCATTAACCCCAATTTAAAAAGTGCCAAACGCTTTTAAGAACCTACCATCCCAGAGGCAAACGCTAAACTGGGCCACAAGAAACCGACGGGGGACGGTCGCTCCCTCTAATAAGAGTTCAGAGTCAGGTTATTAACATGCGCACGTGTCTGCGTGGCTGCCGCAGAGCTTGGCCAAACAGCAGCCTGACGACAGCAGCTGTAGAGTAGTGATGCAATAATCTTGTTACCATGGAGACCCGAGGTTCCCAAAAAATCCAAGGGCGGTGGAAAGTCACTGTGCTTGGCTGGCTCGCTGGCTGGCTGGGACACTGCTGAGATGAGACGCAGCTATTCGCATAAAGATGCTTGACAAGCTGCTTTTACACTGCAATGTTACATCTGCCTAATGTATTTTTCATCAAATAAATCCCATGCACAGTACAAAATTAAACAGATTGTCCATGCTAGTCAGACACTTGAAATTAGCATTGAATGCCTTACATACATTATGTTATTTACTCGTTTGTGGGTGTCTGTTTGCACATTCACGCATCCTATTACCTCAAGTGATTGGTGATGATGATCTAATTCCACGAAGCAGCTCGCCCAGCATGAACGCATAAGACGGCATGAAAATAACCCTTAAATTAGGTTTCAAATCTATTTTTTTCCATCCACTTTGAAAGCTTTTAACACAGTACATGTAGCACTGAAAATACTCACTCAAATTCCCGAAATAGTGTACAACTTGAAAACAAAATGGTTTGTTAAAATCTTCCTAAGAAAAAAAAATAAAAAAATAAAAATCACAGGGTCACGATTTGAGCAGATGTTGAGAAAGTCTTATTTTATGCTATATTGCTGTGAATTGAGACTTTTAAATTGAAACGTTACAAAAAATTATCTTGTGAGACTCCACCAAATCCCGTGAAAACTTTCAAAAATATTGTGAAATTCCAGCAAATCTTCTTAGATTTAACCACACCTTGAAAACCAACAAATATCACAAGATTTGAGCAAATCTTTTTACGAGACTGCGTAAATCTGATGAGACTCCAACAAACTTTCTGAAACATTTGAAAATCTGAATTGTACAACTTCAACGGAACTCATGAGATTCCAGCAAATCCCACTAGCTCACGAGAGATGCGCCACAAATATGTGAGACTTCAGTAAATCTCTCGAGACAACACAACATCTTACCACACTTCAACAAATCGTGTCATTACCAAATCTAGTAAATTGTCTGCAAATCTTTTTGCGAGACAATTTTTTTTTTTAAACTGGAAAATTGTGTGTAATTTCAGCAAATCTTGTGAGACATCAGTGAGCTTATACAACTTTAGCAAAAAAAATTTAACTTCAACAAATCTCACAAATCTTTTTTGGAAGACTCCCTTGAATCTGATGAGACAACAACAAGCTTTTTGAGACATTAAAAAATCATGCAAACCTTGAACAAATCTTTCAATAGATCAGCAAATATTTTAAAACTATAACAACAAATTGTCGCCATCTTTAGCAAATCTGATGAGATTTCAGCAAATCTTACAAAACTTTAAGTCTCATAATACTCCAGCAAATCTAATCATATATATATATATATATATATATATATATATATATATATATATATATATATATATATATATATATATATATATATATATATATATATATATATATTAGGGGTGTTAAAAAAATCGATTCGGCGATATATCGCGATACTACATCGCGCGATTCTCGAATCGATTCAATAATCGGCAGAATCGATTTTTTTTTTGATTTTTTTTTTTAGGATTCACACCTTGAGCATGGAAGAATGTTATATGAACGGAACATTAAGCCTTAATATTTTATTTTAATGCTGTTCAAACATGAAACAGATTACAACCTCTATAAGACTGAAATTTCAGATAAATAAATAATACATTTTCATATAAATCTTACACTCTACAAGCTTACTGATTAGTATTTTCTAAATTTGAATGAAAAAAAATCGCAACAATCGACTTATAAATTCGTATCGGGATTAATCGGTATCGAATCGAATCGTGACCTGTGAATCGTGATACGAATCGAATCGTCAGGTACTAGGCAATTCACACCCCTAATATATATATATATATATATATGAATATATAAAAGTTTTAAGAAATCCTTACAAAACCAGTAAATCTTGTGATGCAACTTACTAACAAATTTAAGAAAATCTTGTGAAACTTTAAGGAGTCTTTTGAAACATTAGACAATAATGTAAACGGTCAACAAATCTTATGAGACTACCGGAAATCTCATAAATCTTCAGAAAAAGAAAAAAAATCCTGAGACTACCGGAAATCTCATAAATCTTCAAAAAAAAAACCAAAAAAATCCTGTGAGACTTCAGCAAGTCTTAGCAAGCCTGAGAAAAACCTATTGAAACTTTAGAAAATCTTTGACAAAGTTTTGGCAAACTTTGCCAAATTTCAGCAATCCTTACACGACTCCCATTGCATGTCCGTTGCACAGACATCATCAATGTTTAAGGTGAGTACACTATTTATTTATTTTATTTATTTATTTATTTTATTTTTTATTTTTTACAATAGAGGGGTTCACTGATTTTTACAAAGATATGAAAACTGTGAATGTCGAAATGTTATGATAAATTATTGCTAGAGCAAATACAGGTTTTATAATGACTGGAACATATTTAGTTTAATATCAGTTGCATATTACAGATTCTTTTTGAACAGTTATGATTCATTTCCTAGCTGCATTGCCCATCCCACGGCCCTCCGCGTACCGCGATAAGCACGCCTTTGACAGATGTAATTGAAATCCATCTAAATGAAATCTCAAAATCTCTCCTGGCTTCAGTGCCTTCTCTGCAGTGCGCTTGTTAAGACGTGAAGAATCTCCAGCAGCTTTTTGAAGTTGATTTCCTGCGAGTATATCAGCCATTAGCATGCAGTGCCCCTCCTCAGACATGTTTGAGAAAAAAAAAAACCCGTAATAATAAAAGAGGCAATAGGAACAAATAGTCCCCCCCGCTGGTTACCTCCTCTTCATCTTTTTATTTTACAGGCACTTCACACAGAGAAAAGTGTATGCGTATGAGATCTGCAAATGGAACAATGACGACCACATTTGGCCGCTGTTGGAAAGACGACGGACGGCTTATCGAGGAAGAGTGCTTGATATTCCATGCACATACGGTTGCTCCACTATAGCAAGAGTTTAAAAATAGCTCACGGTGCACTGAGCTAATGGGACGGGTGTTCTTGGACTGGAAAAAGGTTTTTTGAGCTTGGTTAGTTAATTGAAAGCAGCATTTGAAGCAAGGAGGAGTCAACCCATACGTTTCCCTCGCAACATGTGGTATGTGTGCCCACTAATCCAAACACATCATTCCGATTAAAGTTGTGTTCCTGGAATATGAGTTTAAACAGCAAAATATAACTGTTTTTATCTATCTCAGGAGGCGGCCCTTTTGCCACTTGCTGTCGACTGAAAATGACATCATAGTGGTTCGGAGGTCTAATAATAACCAATCATGACTCTGTTTCAGAAAACAGGTGAGCCAAACAGTTTGTCATTATCTTCATAACGGCACATATTTTTACAGCTATTGTATGGGATCTCATCCGAGAGTAGTTATGTCCCTAATGTTGGAATCCAGTTATGAGTTTCATCACTTGAATGACGTCTCATTGGGAAGCCATTACACAATTAGTAAATAAGATTACATGAGTACAGTATATTACCAGTCAATGTTTTGCTAAGATTGGGAAGAACAGCTAAAATGTCACACACTAATTTCTATTCATATTATCTACTTATATGTATTCTATATGTTGATATATAAAAGCAGCTAATTACAGTGAGTTCATGTTTATAGTTTCTATAGTGACAAAGCACTCCACTATCTTCTTATTTGATGTCTTGGAGGAAATTATGCATCAACTGACCTCGATAATACAACAGCGGCAATTTAGCTGGAATCAAGAAGTGCGGCAATAACCGCTGAATTGCAATTTTGTGTTTACTCTGTGTGTTATTTGACACACACATACACCCACACTGCATATAGAGTACAGCACTGCACTGGAAGGTCTCTGGTGACATCATTAGTGCATTTGCATTTTGTCACAACCGCAGTGTAATTAGCACTTTTACAGCATAATGCTCCCTTTTTTCCACTGACTAAAATGTTCCAGACTTTTATGTTGTATATGGCAATATACCATAACTCCAACATTGCATAAGGCTTCTTTATTTAACTATGAGGTGAGTTAGTGCTGATTATCTGCAGTCTCAGCTTGTTCTATTTGGGCCCGTGAACTGTTTTAAACCTCAAAGGAAAGGTGAATAAAAGGCCAGCTAGATACGTGATATCGCAATGTGTATTTTATAACTCTTATGTAGGCACAGGATTTTTTTTTTCTTTCTAAAATCTCACTATAAGTAAACATCTATAGCTGTTAGATTTGTGAATGTGAACCCAGTTTGTGTCTTTTTGGACTACGAAACACCCGCCTGTGCATGGCAACAATCCCTCATCAGAATACGAGGCACACAGTACACACCAGCGACTCGGCTCACCTCTGTGAAAACACCTAGTTGGTGATTAAATATCAGCTGCACGGCCCTGCAGGGATCATGAATAACACATGAGGGCTGTGTCTGAGCTACGCGTTCAACACGGCCTTCTTCCAAGTTCACGTCACAAGTGGCAGACAACCACCGGACATCTACTTCCTCTGATGCCTTCAGTGCACACAAAAAAAAAATGGCTTCCTCCTCTTCAAGCCTTATCACACTTTTCGAGAAGAGTCTCGCCTCTAAAGACCACTCGTCCCGTCGACCTCTGACCTCCACTGTCAGCCAAAATGTCGGTATTGCACGCTTGGACTGGAAATAGTCGGGAGACATTCATTATTTGAACACACGCAGAAGAAAACGGTAAGTGGCTACTCTGAAAACAATTTTCAAAGACTATACTAATAATGCACTTGTGTTAAACTTATATACTAATTAAGTTATTTACAGTTTTGTACGTTCTATAAGAGCAGTCTGCCGCTACTTGGCCGCATAGCATCCAAAGCGAAAGCTATTAAAGCTGTTTTTCTCAGCTATGTTTATTAACTATAAACGGTCATCTCAACATAACAAAATCGTTTGACTGAGGAGAAGTGTTATTTTTGTCTTTGGGGCCAGGTAACAGTTGGAAAAGTATGTCCCTTTATTGAAAATGTGAAGTAATTATATATTCACTGCATTTATATTTATATTTTAATTTTATTATTTATTTGTGGGAATGTTGACGTATTCCCACATATGTTATTGTGATTTTTATTCTCCACACTTTTTTGCCATGTAACAAGTCCCACATAATACTTCTGATTTACACTGTTCAAATTTCAACTTGCTTAAAAAATTCACGCCTCCCGGGGTATATATCGTCTGATTCCACTTTACGTACAGTTTTCGCACAATTTAACGTTAAATATAAACTTTTCCCCATTCATTTTCAATGGCGTCGACATTGAACTATTTGTAAGTGTCATTTTCCACGCCCACTTCCATACACATAACTTATCATCATTACCAGGTGTTTAATACTGCTCATTGACACAGTTGGTAAAGTGCATTGTCCAGTAACCATGAGGTTATCATTTCATAATTTTCTCTCAATTGACTTCATAAGCATTTCACATGCATTCAAATCTTAGCATTCAGCTATTAGCATTCAGCTTTCAGCATTCCCACACAATTTATCCAGAAATTGCACTAAGTCCATCCATCCATCCATCCATCCATTTTCTGAGCCACTTTTCCACACAAAGGTCGCAGGGGTGCTGGAGCCTATCCCAGCAGGCTTCAGGCAGTAGGCGTGGTACACACTGAACTGGTTGCCAGCCAATTGCAGGGCAATATTTATTTATATTCACTGCAATTATATTCAATGCAGTGATAAATGAGAATTGAGAAAATGGCTAAATTATTTCATCATTAATTCATGTCTGGATATTGTTGTAATTTCTTTGTGGCCTTATGTAGATGCGTCATCATTGGAGAAGATGCGCTGCAGGAAGAAGAAAAGCAGTTTGTCAAGGACTGGATCAGCGACGAAGATGAAAAGGAAGAAATCTTGCAGTTGTTCAAGTTTTTCTTTCATGATAGGGAAGACTTGTAAAAATACAGCTGCACTACATTAAAAATGTAAAAAGACACATTTACCACATTTCCAATTGTGTTATTGCTGTTTGAAATAAAGCATATTTTTTTTAATCACTTGGAGCAGACAGTGCAGAATTTGTGGTTATTTAGGAAATTGAAATGAAAAATCATCCCCCTCATTCATAATTTTAGGTTGCAAAAGGTAAAAAATGACCATACCATGTGTTTATTAAACTATATTTACATTTACAGAAGTTTTGACATAATTATCAAAGTATAGTAGACGTTATGACATTTCTGTTGCTAATGATTTTTTGGGGGAAATGTGACCCCTTATTTTGGCGTGTTTTATTAACACGCAGAAGCCAGCAAGAAATTTTATTTTGAAGTAATTATTTCCAGGCTGACGTCGAGGTCTGCAGCCAGACTCTCTCGGCCCTCTCAAGTCAAGCGAGTGCATACTGGAGGATACAATTTTCTTGTGAGGCGAATTCCCTTGCTGGGGAAAAAGCACCAGTGCATTTCCTAGAGGTGAAAGGTTGCATTTGGAATAGCAGCAACACATCAGCGGAAGGCAAATGAGCATCCATTTTCAGACTCGAACCATCATCACACAAATGGAACTGCTCCCGTATTGAACATTCAGCAGGGTGATTTAGTGCCACTTTAAAGCAGAATCTCATTATGCCTTCCCAAATATGACAGGAATATGACCTCATGTTTAACAAAGAAACCCTCCATGATTCAGTGCAAAGAAATGTGCCAGAGAAACAAGTTTCCAACAGGAAATCGTCGAAATAGAGATATGAGTTAACATGTTAAAAATCATTATGTGTACTTTGCGTAAAATGATGCATCAAGGAGCAGTAATATACTTCGGAACAAATCCAAACAGCATGACTGCGTTCATCCGAATGTGCTGTCGTCTCGCTGAGATTTGGATTGGACACTAGTCCTCGCCTGACTCTGGATGGATGGATTTAGAAGCAAGTTTATGCTAAATTTAGGCATTATCATTAATTTAGTGCCGAGGTGAAGGCAGCTCGGGCAAAAGGAGCAGACTCTTACATGTGTACTATGAACATCCCCAAAAAATATCCTACTATAATAGAAGGAGGATGTTGAAAAACATCAACAGTTCATCCAGATATTGCACACTACTATATAAGCTGCAAAAATTGAAATTTTAAAGACATGGGCTTCCGTTTTTACTCACGAAAATGCACTTTATAAATTTAGGATGTATAGCCACGAATTCCTTCTCAATCGACACCTCTGGGCTTCTTGTTAATGTGTGGTGGTGATTTTTTCCTAACCCTGGCCTGTATTTTTCCAGTTTGTGTTTGTTTTGTCAACAGCGGGACATTTCTGTGGACGGACAGTTGTTTAACCCTCCAGCCAATCGCAGAACGGGGGGGGGGGGGGGGGGGGGGGGTGTCACTCACTGTTACCAGACAGGGCCGGGCGAATTTGTCGGCTGCATTACGTCACTCCCGCGGCAACTTGACAGCACGCACGGATTTTTTTTTTTCCTTTCACTCAAGCTTGTGTGAGTGAGTGCGTGTGTCAAGTTGCCACGGGAGTGACGTCATGCAGCCGACAAATTCGCTCGGCCCCGTCTGGTGACAGTGAGTGACACGCCCCCCGCTCTGCGATTGGCTGGAGGGTTAAACAACTGTCTGTCCACAGAAATGTCCCGCTGTTGACAAAACAAACACAAAATGGCAAAATACAGGCTGGGAGGGTGGAGGTTTAGGAAAAAATCACCACCACACATTAACAGAAAGCCCAGAGTTGACGATTGAGAAGGAATTTGTGACTATACATCCTGTATTTATAAAGTGCATTTTCCTGAGTGAAAAAGGAAGACTGCCTTTAAAGTAATTTCCCTTCAACCTGTCTCCAATTTGTACTTGACAGTAGAAAATAAAGAAAATCTCTTTCTTGCCAGGCTTGATGCAGATCTGATGCAGTGCCAGGTGCCTCTTAAAACCAATGCGTAATTCATTTCCGCGTTAATGTTATTCTACCATCAGTTTAGCCATGCATGGCGAGAATAACAAATGACTGACATTCCATTAAACAAACACCCACAGTGGGGAAAAGAGCTGAGCTCGCTAGTTTTAACTATATATCTGCCCTTTTGAAAAAATGTTAACTTTAATGTGCATTTTTTTCACATCTAACAGTGCTGTTTGTATTAAACCTTTATTAAATCACATAAGCATTTTTTTTTATTTTTTTTTGTGGTCAAACCCAAATATCAACATGGGATGAGGCAAAATTGTGGAGTGATCGCATGCCAGAATCATAATTAAATAAATTGTCTCCATGTAACATAAGATCATATTTAATTCATTATTCATCTTTACTTCCCTCAGTAGGTGCTGCTGTTTTGTTTAACAACAAAGTTCGAATGGTCTCAGCAGTAAAAATGTGAGAGATTTTTTTTATTAAATTTTTTTATTTCATTCTTTAATAAAAAGAAATGAAAGGGGACAGAAAGAAGTGCAACTTATGGTATCTGCCTCTGATCAACACACACACAAAAAAAGATCAACACAAAATAAATGACAGCAAGCAGTCAAGATGCTTTCAATATAACAATTAAATTAAATAATACAACAATATTACTGGTATTACAATTACTTGATGTTTGTCATAGTGTTGGCTCCCTATAATGGTATGTAAAATATTCACTTTCTACTGCCTAAGTATAGTTCAGTTGCATTTAACGTTTAACTTCAATTAAAAAAAATAAAAAATAAAAATAAAAAATAGCTAACCTTTCAGAAGTGTTTGTTATTGAACTGTTGATTGTTAAACATCCATTGAGGACATTTTTTTTTAATTTAACGTTTATGTACAATAAACTCAGAACAGTTTTTGCATGTTCTTATATTCAAGCACAACATTAATGTTAAATTTGCATAACATTACATACTAAATGTATTTTTTTAGGAATATATAATATAATCTTGTTTTTGATAAACACTTAGACCTACTACGGTACGTGTAGAGAGAGAAGTATTTTTTTTTTTTTTAGGGGGCACAAGGTGTAAAATGTTGCATTTGGTGTCTTTTTGGCATTTCACCACATTATGCTCTTCCATCAGTGAAGGTTAAATTTGTCATAATTCCCCACTGAGAAGAAGCCTGCATATCCCATGTGTGCGCTAATTGAACTAATTGGGCCACAGTTGACACATTTCATTCAGGGCCGCATCTCCGAGGTGTGCAGCAGACGTCGCATTCAATCAGAAAGGCCAAAATGTGTTAACATTTCTTTAAACTGACCCATGCTATGAAATGTGACTAAATGCAGCCTTTGTAAACAACTGTTTGGTAACGTTATGAAGCCCACTGTGTAAAATGATGCCTTTTTCTATTATTTCCCACGATGGGAATAACTGAATATGCACAGAGAAATTAAATATTTCTTCCCTGCTGTGCTCTGTTGGTCAAAGTGTTGAATCAGCCAATTTTCATTTCCAAACTTAGCATCTTGATTGGGTGAAAGAGCCTCTAAGTGCTAGTTTTAATCCAAATGGTTCTTGTCAAGCGTTGTATACCAAAAGAAGCTATTATTGGAGACGTTTCATTGAAGGCAATCATTTCCCTCACACTTGTTGATAAATTGAGTACTGAGAAGAGCGAAAAAAAATAAAATAAATCAAGGTGATTTCAGCCTTCCACGAATCCCAATAGTAAAAAGCACTTGAAGTTGTAACTTGTCAGCGGTTGAAAGCCTTTGCCGTCACGTTAGATCGCCGCGGTCTTCGTGTGCTGTCATCATCTCGGATTCAGCACAGCAGCGGAATCCCTAAGCAAACGAGGAAGCTCCAAACACATCCACCAAGAGGGCGCACTTAAGTCACGTGACTTTCAATACACAGCAGCAGATAACAAACTCTAATAACTTCTCCTCACTGCTCTGCATCGTTGCCACACGTCTCGCATCCATTCACGTCAAAACGCTATTGATTTTCTCTTATGCGTCAAGCGCAAGGAGGATGCTTTAAACTAAGCCTGAGTAAGTGCGTAGGATTCAGTAAGCGCCGTTATTTGGTGCTAACAGAACGTAAAAGCCTCTTCAGAAACACTTTAAAGGAATATTTGACTCATTGAGACATTTTCACCAGTAAAAAGTTAACATTTTGTCTATAATTAATGTGGTAAAAATTATTATCTTTTAATGTACAATTAGTACCTTTAAAAAGTAATTTTTTAACTTGCTGTTGACTGATGATGACATCTGTGCTGAGGAAGTAACGGCCAATCATGGCTTACCTGTTTTCTGGGTTTGGTCACTAAACTGAGCCATGATTGGTCGTTACCTACTTCCTCAGCACAGGTGATGTCATCTTCAGTCGACGGCAAGTAGAAAAATTAGTTTTTAAAGGTAAAAATTGTCCATGAAAAAAATAATAATTAAGTTATCAAATTCATTCTGGGCAAAATATTCACTTTTTACTGCTGAAAATGTCTCAATGAGTCAAGTATTCCTTTAAGCAAGGGTCACAAACCTTTTTGAAATTGAGCACTTCTTGGATATGAAATCACGCCAAGGGCTACCAGTTTGATACACCCTTTACAAATAGCAACTTTGATCAAATTAACCTTTCATTACGTGTTATTATTAAATTTAAATAACACTCCAAGCATTGTTGATGTGACCATCGGCATCAATTGCCATCAATCACATTTTTTATGGGAATAGTTTTGGCCAACTGATTGATCATAAACTGTGTAAGTAAAAATAATGAACTAATTTACTATGGCCAACAGATGGCAACATTGGATGTATCTTGGATGATCTCATCGTGTGTCACAACAATGACTGTATTTACATTCAGTCAGTAGTCATGTTAAGGTTAAAATTCCAGTTTGTCACGTTAAATAGAGAAAATATGACATTTTGACGTGCAAATGATGCATGCACATTAAATACGACTGCTCTTGCTACTACTAAATAGTGTGCAATTAGTTTGTAAAGTTTGTCAAATATAAAATTGTTACACTGGTGACACATTATAAATAGCCTATACACTATTTTACCATCAATAGCACATTGTCATTGTTGTAATTAGCGTCACTGTTGCGCATGAAATATGACCTCTCGCAAAAGAGGGTTTAGCTTTTTATTTTTATTCATTTATTTATTTATTTATTTAATATTTATATCCAAATTTGTTGATTTGGGTGAAACCAACCCATATTTTACTACTGATTACTAATAAATAAATAAATAAATAAAGAGTAAAAAAAAAAAACTTTTTTGTGAGAGTTTAGTCTTTCAATGAGTAGTTTCTGTGTTTAGAAAATACAATAGGTTAGTCTGTGAGTCTTCGGAGATCAGTCATGCTCATTTGCAGTGCGGGACGTCATGTGACATGCCAAAATTAAAGTGACCAAATACATCTCACTGAGCCAGTGATGATCAACTGCAATCACATTGCATCAACAAAACTCATCTTTGGGGAGGGCGATTGTGTTACTCTCAAAATCGATTTATATAACCAACACACAAACACACGGAAAGGCAATACCCATGCATGATAATCCCATTCATAAAAAAATAACAGCCTGCATGTTTTATCCCCGTGAGCTGCACTGACATGCTACTGAAATTTTATTGCATGTGATTTTCAGCTTTGCCCGTGGCCAACATTGCTGCAGAATTGGTGATGGGATGTCCAACACCAGTGATGTCATTGCCCACCATCCTTGGACCCCGATCATCCTCTGACTGACTGTCTGACAAACCACCTCACCCCCCAAAAATAAAACCACATTCAAGTCAATAAAATGCGTCAAGTGGTGGCCATGCCTTGTTGACATAAAGGACGTGTTGCTGCGTGCGCTGACCTGGATGGTGCAAGTGTACTCGGAGTCGTCCAGCAGCCTCACGGTGCAGTTGCACTCCCGATCCAGACTCCGGATGCTGCTGCTCATCAGTCTGCTCAGCATCTTCCCAGCGGTCTGCGAACCGGACCGGGGAGGACGACGCGAGGCGCATGCATGCGAGTTAACGAGGCGCCCGACACCTGCTCGTCGGCGGAGGCGGCCGTGAGCTACGCCGCAGATGGAGCATCTCCGACTGGCTGAGGAGCACCGGAGATTGGAGGTATACTGGCTGGCTGCTCAGTGGTCCACGTTCAAGTGTCAGTCACCCCCTCCCTCCTTCTTTCTCTCTCTTTTTTTTTTTTTTTTTTAACCACACCTTCCCCCTCCACACCGCGGCGCGATTGAATGGTGCCTTTGCAGCCGCCAATCACGGAGTTTCTCTCACAGTCGTGACTGAAAGCCACAAGTATGCCACTAATAGCAGTAACTCTAATAATGCCATTACATTACGTCTTGCAATTGTGCTGGAATGCACAAATCAATCACGCACTTTTGTTGAACATGGCACGTTTCATTCAAATAGAATACTTTTGTCACTCCCGACATTTCACATGCACACATTTGTATTCATCATTTTTTGCCACACATTTCACTTAATGCCGCTTGTAACGCAAGCCATTTCAGGTTTGTGGTGTCTCCGTTTGAACACTAGGGGGCAGTAAAAGGCGCAACTAAACATAAAACTGGTCCAATACCTTAAATCTATAGTACGCTACAGTTCTTGTTCGTTGGAATATTGTGTAAAGGGGAATAAAGATTTCTAGTTAATAGTGTGCTATTTTATGTCTGTTTATAGGTCTATTTTGGTTTTGCAGTAATTGGAGCACCTTATATTAAAACAAAAACGAAAAAAAAATGTCTGGAATTGGAAACTATCACTCTAAAAATAATTTATTTACGGATGCCCCTTTTTCAAGGTTTCTTAATTTTCACCTGATGTCCCCCCCCCCCCCTTTCTCTCTTGTAATTAAGAATAATATCAGGGATTTCGTTCATATTTGTGGGTGTTTGTGAAGCCCTTTGAGACTCATTTGTGATTAAAGGATATAAGTTTGACGTGACTGTACCGTGTAGGTCAGGTCGAGGGTAATTTCACGTGTGTTACCTGGACTGTGGCGACATCTAGTGGCCGTTGGGTGCATCGCAATTGTTACGCGTGCGGCCTGCTGACTCAGAAACTTTTAAAAGATTCTCAAAAATACCACTAGATGACACTGTAACTCTACTGTGTTAACTCAAATCTCGGGAGGATAATTTACACTAACCCAACTATCCATCAAGAAAACAACAACAACTGGAAATAACATACTAATAAGTTGATACATCTTTCCAACCATACGGCCATATTACGTACAATTTATTACGCCTTGATCTGCCTGACTGTAGAGTTATCAAATTCTACTCGCAAAACAATAAATGCAAGTGTGGTTTTTAAATACTAAATGTTAAGAGGACATTTTATAAAGTATCCATTTCACGTGACTTGCTGTAGGCCTATAAATTACATCACAGTTACTCAGGGGCTCAGGTGACCCATCACGACTCACCTGTTTTCTGAAGCTGAGCTGTGATTGGTTGAACGTGATTGGTCGAACTTAAATGCATAAAAAGAGGAACATTGTTTGGTGTCTCTGCCTCACAGTCACAGATTTTTTTTTGACTATTGGCTTACTCACGTTGGGGCAAGTGAAGCCTCCAGCGGCCATCTTATGTTGCCACTCACTCCGGCCACCTAGCTTGTGTACATTGATTCCTCCATGGCATTTTCACACCATTTTCTGCCTCTACTGCGAAAATGCTACCATGTATGACAGGTATATTGTATTGCTCATTGGTAAAAAAAAAAAAAAAAAAAAAAAAAAAATGCTCATATTATCCAGAGTTTAATGAGTCTAGAGATCAGGAAAGCACAGTGGTGACTTTCATTGATTTTTTGGAAAGGGCTTATTGGCTGTAAAATGAGGTACAAGCCTATAACAAGTTGTACTAGTGTCAGAAAGGTAGGCGCAATGGTGTAGAACCTTACTGCTTTATTTAACTCCAATGACGCAATCACTGAGTGTGCCTACATCCCCCGTGTGTGTGTGTGTGTGTGGGGGGGGGGGGGGGGGGGGGGGGGGGGGGGGGGTCTGTGTTTGCCAGCTGTCCCAGCAAGTCAAGTGTTCTCCCGTTGCCGCTTCCTTGGACCTGACACTGGTGTGAATATCCAGCAGATGATGTCACAGCCTTGACGGATGCACAAAGCTGAGCTCGGTTTCCATAGAGACGCATCAAACAACCAAACAGTGTGTGTGCATGTGAGTGCTCCCCCTTCCTCTTTTTTCCTTTTCCCGTTTATCTGCGTCGACACCTCACAATTTCAAACATTCGGGAGCGTGGCTCAGAAACAGGCCGCTTCAGTGGGACAGCGTGTCCACGACCAGCTGTTGTTTCAGAGAATAGTGGACCCCACTGCTTGCTCATCACCGTCGCTCACTGGGGGGGATGTAAGACACCATTATTTTAAAGCAGGAGCTTATTGACTCTCCTTCAAGTGTACGAATGCATTTGCAGACATGCACTGTCTCAGTTTAAGTTGCACGAGCAGAGTGAGTCAGTCCAACAACAGAGATAAATTTGGTCGTTTCATTGTACAGAAAAATGAAGCCACGCTGACGTCCATTCTGTCCGATGCGTTAAGGTCAAAAGAGTTTAGTTTGCTGGAGGCTGTCATTTGATATGTCCTGTTAGCGTGCCGTTGCTTTTTGCTTCATTGTGTTGTTGACGTACGTCATGTGAATAAAATTAATACAGATCTGGAAAACACTCCTCAAGGCCTTTAATATGAGGTATGACTTGATGTGGTTTATTCTGAATGGATTTTCAACCTTTTTACAAGTGACATATTTGAGCAGTTCTGGTGAGCAGCTACCTCCAAGACTGAATGTCCACCTTGTTTGGATTTAATCGAATTAAAACTGTGGCAAAGTTTAGGTTTAGTATGACTGATATTGCTGTGAACTTTGTGACTTCTGAGTCTGATGATATCTTTCATTAACTCATTTGCTCCCCAAAACGTATAAATATGTTCTATTTTAAATATTACCAAGGTCCCAAAGACGTATTTATACGTTTTTTTAATGCTAGAGCATACAGAAGGCTTTGATGTACCTCTGAACTGAAGATGACGCTTGAAGCAATTGTAGTTATTACTAACATGGCCAGCAGGTGGCAGCAGAGTATAAGAGATCAAGCAGGGCCATGTTGCAAACAAGCTCTTTTCCCCATTGTTTTAAACAGATTTGTGAATAATCATGAAACTTAGCTATTTTCTAATGCTAATTGCTGCAAAACGGGAACATATAGAAATACACTTTTTTTCCTGATGAAAGAAGAGACTCTAATCTTTCTTTTGGTGGATTCCATGTTTTTATAGCAATATAACACAATATTCTGTGGGCCTTACAAAATGAGTCAAAATCCAGTAATACAGAGAGCGAAGGAGGTTGCTTCAGTGAATATGGCTGGCAGTGACTGAGTTAATTAAGAACGCATTTTTTGTGTAATTCTATCGTCATACTGTATAAGAGTGTATTGAAAATATAATAGCAGCTCTCGAAAGCTCATCAAGGCCTTTAATATGACGTATGACTCGATCTGATTTGTTGAAAGTTCATTTTTGACTTTGTTACTAGTGACGAGTTGACAAAAGAAAAACACACCCCTCTGTAATTTTCTAATCCTATTAGAATTTATTGACAATATAATAGCAGATCTGAAAAGGCTCATCAAGGGGTTTAATATGAGATATGACTCCATGATGTTTGTTTGAAGTATTATTATTATTATTTTTTTTACCTTAGTAAACCATGAGGGCCATCCAAAAAGCAACTTTTCGATACATTTTGGGTGACATTATATTGTGCAGGTGCCTTTACCTCCTGAAGTGCACGATTGGCATCGAATTTGTCGAGATATTTTGACCTTTGTGCACATCCCAAACAACAGTCCCTGGAAACGTGGTCTTGTCTGTCATCCCCCAGCTATAAATCTGCTCCACTAATCCACAGTAGGATTTGGTGGAGGCTATACATAGTTCATCATGAGGCAACAACCGTGTAATATAGGAATTGTGACTTCATACAATTTCTGTTTTGACAGATAGGACTGTATTAAGAGAACCATTGAAAAAATATATTTACCTGGAGAGTCGCTATTAACTGTGACATTAAAACACGCTGTAGCCAGTTTACTCATTTATTCCTTTGCATTTGAAAATTTCTTTCACAATGATGTCAACACAGCATCCAATCAGATTGCTTAGATTGCTCATGTCATTCCTTTGTTGCTCACAGCCACAAGGGGGCCTATTTGTATAGGCACCTTAACCCTAACCCTTAAGATCATGTATCATATGGTATAATAACCAGTTTTAACTTCTTTTTTTTTATGAGTAAACATCAGCAAATGTCTGGTTGGTGGGGTAGATTGTGGTCCTCTCTGGTTGTTTATAAAGGGGGGGGTGTCACATTACATCTGTAATGTTTCCACACTCTGGGGCTTTGATCCATCAGTACACACCCTGTCCGAAATATCCCGACCATGATGAGGTAACTGCGTTCACAAAATAAAGTGGCAGCTGTTTGCTGCAGTGCAGACTACTCTTATTAGTCATTATTATAATATCACTTATTATATTTTGGTAGGAAGGTTTTGTCCAGAAAAATACTTCTAATTTGTGTTAATTCAGCATAAGTGAATTCCCATAAGCGCACTGGCTATACGTGTTGCAATTATTATTTTAGAATAGTCATATTTATATGCATGTCAAATCTTGTGAGCAGTTCAATGAATAATTGTTGGCCCACAAGAAATGTGACCGTGGTAACAAGAGAGACGTTTACATGGATATCGTCCGACATCATTTAGTGTGCGTGTGTGTGTGTCAAGATGAGAAGCATGCAGTCATTAGTGAGTTGTGTCCTTGTAGGGCCGTTCTATTTCGACTGGTTTTCCTTCGGGAGCCAAAATGATTGTCAGTGGACAATGAAGCCTTCTCGACGTCCCTGCTCACCATCATCAAAATCCATACCATCCAAACCAATAACTAACAGAAAGTTCAGTTCATGTTGTGTAAAATCTGGTCCAGTCAAATAGCAATTACATAAAAATAAAAATAAAAATCTTTATAAACTATTTTTTTATTTGTTATTTACCTTTTTAATAAGAAACAAATGTTAAAGGGGAATACAAGTTTAAAAAA
The DNA here is from genome assembly GCF_051991245.1 of Festucalex cinctus. NCBI lineage: Eukaryota > Metazoa > Chordata > Actinopteri > Syngnathiformes > Syngnathidae > Festucalex > Festucalex cinctus. Next base: position 24,524,141 of record NC_135414.1, read on the forward strand.
AAAAAAAAAAGCCTTTACAATAATATGCCATCACTAATCTAAGTAGGGCATTCTGATTAATATTACACTCGTGAAATATAAATGAAGCAGCAAAATCCAGCTGTTTTTATCCATCTCAGGTGGCAGCCATTTTGCCACTTGCTGTCGACTGAAAATGACATCACAGTGCCTAAGGGCTCAATTGACAAGCGTCACATGACCAAACTCAGCAAACAGGTTAGCCATGATTGGTTGTTATTTGACGTATTTTAATCTATAAACAATAAAAATTGAAAATACATATTTTTGATATGTTTTAATGACAACGGAAAAATAAATACATTTGTGTACAAATAAACTTTTATTCTTATATATTTCTAATTCTGAGTTGCCTCTGTATAATATAATAGATATAATAATGTTTGTATTGTAATTAATAATAGGGCAAAATTGTACCCCTTGAATTCAATTAAACTTTTTACCGTTTCACTACATTCACAATAATGATGTAACAGTAAAATACAGTAACAGTAAAATAGGCTATTTGCAGAACTGGCCACAACAGATCAACTGGCACCATTCATTTTAAGCTACCAAATAAACAAAAATTGTTCTGTTTTAGGAGCTAGCAAATATGACTTGGAATGACTTTGACTTGACTTGCAACCTTCAATCAATATTTCCTCTTCTGCAGTGTATCTTTAGTGTCGACATGCTGTTTGGCTGCCCGATGCATCCTATTGTATACAATGGTGTGCAGGCAGGTTGGGTGGGGGGGGGGGGGCAGTGTGATGCACTCGAGTGCCTATTTGAGGGCCCACTAAAAATAGTGCAGCAGCAGCCAACGTGTACGCATGCTCTTGTTTGATTGGAAATCACAGAGCCTCAAGTCAGAGCTGCGGGGCATCTGTCAAAGCGGGACGTGACCTCTTCCACGGTCAGTGTACTGCATTAAGGATACGGAACATATCATTGATTTTATCTTGAGATCATGTTTGACCTCAGCATGTTTGTTATTCCTTTGCAGCTGCCATCGATAGGAGCTTGAAGGAATTTAAGAAAGTTTTTTTTTTTGGAGGGGAGAACTTTTGTGCACATTCAAATGGGTTCACGGCGGACAATGTCACGCTCCCAATCGGCCAATGGAAGATCCGGCAACGGGATCACTGGCAATAGCCGGCCTGGAGGCTGCAGCTACATCTCCAACGTCAGGCCAGAGAACAGGTACAGTGATCATGTGACACTTTAGAGTGACTGTTTCGCATATTAGAGCCCACGTCGTACACCAGTGTTACATCCGGTTCAGATTCGGAACATTTATCCCCGCGGGGACATCAAGACATTTCACATGATAGGGACCGGACGCAGTACTCAAGTGATTAACTAAGAACATGAAAACTATATTGAAGCAAAAAACAGTTGTGCTTGTAAGATTATATACCCTAAGTGTATATAAACCTATGAGCACAACTGTACATGTACAAAAGCTAAACGAAAGCTATTATTATTTATTATATTTTATTTTTTTTCAATATTTTCAAATACAACTGTGTTTTTCATTTGACCTTATCATTCTTCACTAAGAGAGAAAATAAAATGTAGAGACAATGTGGATATAATTTGATCCCTCCCTGAATTTGTAATTTGGCTCATTCAAGGAAAAATGCTTGCTAAACAATCCCCTACATTAAAGTTCTAAAAGGTTTTGAGTGTTATTGAGTGAAATAAATATTTGATATCCCCAAGAAAAAGCATAGGATTATTATTTAGCGCAGAAATTCTTATTGTATAGTTTTTGCGCTGAATATAAATATGAAGAGACCACGTCGTTCATTTATGACAATTAGCGGTAGTATTTCCTGTGCAATGACTCATTGCTTAATCAAACAGCAACATCAAGTGGTGCCGAGAGGCCAAAGGATATGCGCACATTATATCCTTTAAAAGTTGCGTGTGATGGGCTGTGAACGACATTGACCCCAACATTATGGAGGATAACACCAGACACATCACATTTATTTGCATGCGTGAGTGCACAGCTAATAACTTTAGCATTTGCTTTCAACTGTATTTTATTTCATTGTGTTGAATGTTTCCTCTGTGCCCAGGAGCACACTGTGCAGCGTGATAGCACAACTGACACAGGAAACGCAGCCCGCCTTCGTGACCACTCTCAAGTCCAAAGCTGTTTCAGAGAGCTGCAACGTCAAGTTCTTCTGTGTGGTGACTGGTAAGCATCGCCGTTTATTCGCCACGATTTGACATGATATCCCAACTAAGTTGGGAGAACAACACGTGCATGGGTAGCATATTGAATCAGTAAATAATAACTGTAAAGGTTGTGTTATAAATCTTTGACAAATTGTAGAGCAATTCAATACAATATACTCTTGTAAAAACCTTTTTGAGGGTAACAGTTTTGATATTATACTAACGGTACCGTTCATGTACTGTTTGTAGCTGCATCGTACCTGAACAATTTTCTTTGCTGTGTTAACATCGTTGCCCTAAATGTCAATAATTTATATTTTAGTTGTTCTAACTTAGATGACAGTTTAAACCCCCCAAAATAAAAGCTAGTTCTTTAGTGTGCATTATGTTAAAAATACAATATTTTATAAAGAAATTATTATTGTCTCTATATTTTAATCGCCTGAAAAGTATTTGTACGCGTATTAGAATGACTGAAAGTTAAACTATGTGGGTTTTTTTTGTTTGTTTGTTTGTTTTTAAATTTCAGAGACATTCTAAATAAAGTTGATGTAGCATAAAGAAAGAGTGAATAGCAAAAATCGAATGCTGGAACATTATTTTTGATTTGTTATAATTAATGAGAAAAAATTATTAAACATTATGACTCAATGTGTTATCATTAGTAGCGTAGTATTTCAAATGTTTGATTTTTTTTTTTTTTTACTCTTGTGTGTTTCAGGTTATCCTATTCCTCAACTTACTTGGTATAAAGATGATAAACAGTTGGACAGATTCTGTGGACTTCCTAAATATGAAATATTTCGCAACGGGCAAACTCATTCCCTGCACATCTACAAGTATGTATACTGAATGCTATGGCATATACATTGAAGTATTTAAGGAGAAGTAAAATTAAAAAAAAATAATAATAACCTTTACAATACTATGTTTTATGAGTCTGAGTCTAGTCTGAAATTGATAAAAACGGGTAGATTTTGCTGCTTAATGCATATTCCACAAACACAATATTAATCAGAATAGTGGAGCCACATAAACGTATTATTTTTGCTTGACTTCCATTTTGAAAAATACATGAACAACAATGACATCAGTAATATGTTTAGTTTATCTGAATTAAGCCCCGTGTCCGACTTAAATATCGTCAAAAAGTTGATTGGTCTTCTCCTCGCAGCTGTACTGTGGAGGACGCCGCCATCTACCAGGTATCGGCCAGCAACAACAAAGGCATCGTGTCGTGCTCCGGAGTTCTGGAGGTGGGCGGAATGAACGAGTTCAAGATCCACCAGCGCTACTTTGCCATGCTGAAGCAGAAACGGGAGGGCCGAGGCAAAGAGACCGACGGCAAGGAGAACCAGGAGCCCATTCGCACCATCAGCCCCGAACGCTCACAGAGGAAACGGCGCTCCACCATGGAGACCTTCCCGAGCACGCCCAACTCCATGGAGGATGAGGTCACTGAGGAGTTAAATCGATCTGTTTGTGAGGTTTCAAAGGTGGAACCAGCAGAGGAACCGGTGGAGGAGAATCCGGCTCACTTGACTAAAACTTGTGTGAAAACAAATAACGAAAATGGAATCATGTCTGGCGTTGACAAGACTCCCTTTGTCAAGAAAAAGATCAAAATTTGCCCCAAGGGTGAGAGGACGCCTGAGGAGATGAGAGAGGCCAACTCAGAGGAGCTCATGGAAGTTGAGAGCTGCAGAAACATAGCAGAACGTCAAAACAGAGCGCCTTATGGAAAACTGTTAAGGAGCAAAAGTTCCGAGGCGCTTCGCTCTCCAGAAGGTGCGAGGAAAGACAAGGAAAGTGTTTTTAAACGTGAGGAGAAAGTGTCAGAGAAGAATCCTCGCACGCCCTCCAGACTTCAAAATGCACCCCAACAGCTCTCAGGCCGACACGTGCCGCACGCGGCTGACCCTGGATCAGTGGATGTGATCCACCAGAACAGGAACGCTTTACCCGAGAAGACCTCAAATCAGCCGCCACAAAAGGAAACAAAAGCAAAGCAAAGGAATCCATCCACGCAGAGTGAGGTGAGCTTTTTTTTTCTTTTCTTTCCCCTCCCATGAGCTCATGGGGGCATCGTGCCAGCCAACACAAGCAACCTGCTCCTATTTATGGCAGCAACAATGTCAGTGCATTGCAGTGCCAGTGGAGCTGCGTGATGCATTCTTGTGGGCTGCAAAACTTGAAATAAACACAGGACAAAAAGAAACATTACTAGACCAATGTGACTAACAACAGCAACACAGAAAGAAACCAAGGAATTAATGCTGCATTTGTGGAAAGTGGGAAGTTGGACTTTTCCGACTACGTACCAGGAAGTGTGTACGGTAACGCCTACTTGAACTCGGAACAACAGAACCCGAACAACAAACAATGTATTAGAATCAGCTATTTTTGTTGTTTACATATGCCTCAAACACTTTGAGGTCAGAACTGAAACGTTCTGTCTGGGATAAATCAGACTTCCTACCTTCCTCGAATGCAGCATAAATAAATACAAGCAACCTCAGAGGCAACAAGGTACAGCTGGACAAGACGAGTGGCTGGAGGGAGGGAGCTGATTGGTTGACACAACACACATGGTTGATGAGAACGGGTGGAAACAAACGTCATGACTAAACGAGACACTGACAAAACATAAATATTAAATCTAATCCAAACCAAGTAAACAAAAACATACATCATGACAATAACAACCTTGATTATAATTAAACTAAAAGTCAAAGGTTATAACTTAGGAGTTACTCTTACAACTGTTTTTTTAATTTGAGGCCATACGGTATATAATACATTGCAATTATCTGTCAAATGTCTTTGCCTCTTTATGAACACTTATGAGAGATTATGAACACTTATTAGAGAGAAGGGCTATTTGCAATTGTGTGCACGGTTACTGACATCAGTGAGACAAGACGCAGCTCAACTGAAGTGCCTCTCCAAATGATTGACATTCCATTGTAACCACACGTCAACGACTCAAAGCAAAATGTGAATAGGCTTGAACTTTTCAAGATTAGATAGAGGGGAAGGAGATAAAACATGCACATAATATTATGGATCATTTAAAACAAATACTTGTTTCATAATACAGTTGAGCAATCAAACGAAATGTTTTTAAATGCTTTTGAAGTCAGTTTTTGCAGCATTAAATGAGCAAAGTGAACATTATTAGCCTTGCTTATCTCATCTATTGTGGAATGTCATGTGACTCAGGGAACCTCTCTTGCTAATTATAAAGGGGGTACAGCTCATACTCAGACGTGATATGGATTTGACACTGTCTCGACCACAAATCAGAGAGCTGATACACTGAACTTATCACCCTTTGCAGGAACATGTTTGAAATGTTGCACGTGCAATATGTTTTGTAACAATGGATCTGAATATTTACTCGGTCAATGCTATGACACAAAACTTCTGGTCTTTTGCCACTAACACCAAAACCAAGCTAATAGATACCGAAGTTACATTTGTGGACCATCTTCACTTTCTCCTCTTACTTTGGCAGCAATAGAATCCAACTGTTGAGCCTATTCTAAATCAGACTGTATTTCCATTTCAGTGTTTACATAAGGTGCTCCTGTCACTAGGTCATATGTGGCCTCTAGAAACACGGTTGGGTGCAAAAGATTACAAGTGTAATGATAGTCTTGGTACAATAGTTGAAATCTGAGAATTGTGATTCAAAAAATGAGATTATATTCTTCATAAATATATATTAATCACTACAGACAAACACAAAATACACGTAATGACCATTGTCTTACAGCACATCTGAATAGACATCACAGAACGGCTTGCATCTTGAAATCCTAGAAATAAATACATTGTGATTTGCAATTGAGCGAAACAAACAGCACCAGGCACTCATGACAACACACGTCACATGAGTGTCTGAGAGCTTATAGTATCTATAGTTGGTTCCACTGTTGCTGTTGTTGGAATTAAATTTTATGGTTTACCATGTTTGCACAGCCAGGGATAAAGTATCATTAGTATCATTTACAGTTGGAAACATTTGCTTGAATTGTCTCCCAAGGTTACACAGGCTCCCACATGGATGAGTGGGAATAATGCACCTGTCAACCCGGAGCCTCCACCTGACCGACGTTTGGCAGCAGCAGATGCACGACCACAGCGGAAAACCCCACCAAATGGCGCTGCTACAACAGAGGATGCCCGGCGCCATTTGGTCACACCTGGTGTCAAATCACCACAACACAGACAGCATCATTCCAAGGGATTCAGAGAAAGCCACACTGTCCCGCAAAAATCGCAACCTCTTACATTTGCGAACCAACAAAGCCAAGCTGATTTAGTGGTAAAATGTGTTGCAGGGATAGAAGGACAAGGTTATAAGAAGGTAGATGCTAATGATGTTAACAGGCTGGTGGCGCCAAAAGAAAAAAATGTTAAAGTTGTGACTGACACCACTGCTTCACCAAAGATTCAACAACCAAACAACAAAGTAGCTAAAGTCACTAATTCCATGCTTGTGTCTAATAAGGATAATAAAGTGTCTACTTTAAAATCCAACTCGGAATTACAGTCTGATAAACAGACTAAAGTTGAAACTGCTGGGGCAGACAAAAAAACTCCCAGTTTACATGAGCAGCAATCCAAAGACGTTCAAGAAATCACCAAACCTGTGACCAGAGTCGTATCTGTTGCAGAACTTATGAGAGCCCAAATAAGGGCTCTTGACTCAGCAGTAACCAGTCCTGCTAAAGACATCACTTCAGACTTAGTAACACATCCCACTGCTGCAGACAAATATCAAAACCTTAGAATTGATAAAGGTAAATATATAGATCATGGGATAAAGACAGAACCTCATATCATACCAAATTATAGCGTCAATAGCACCACTCCAAAGCAACATGCACAAAAAAGCCATCTGGGAAAGGATAAGATTTCTCCAAAGGATCCTAATGTGTGTCCTTCATCTGCAGTTAATTCCCTCAGCATACAATGCCATCAAGATGGTACAGCCTTTTCTAATGCAGGTTCTTCAAATAACTCCTGTTCTGATCCAGTGAATCCTAAGGCGATTGTAACTCAAGGGAGAAAGGCAGTACCTGATAGCATACCTAAAAATAGAGTTGATCGAACCTCTCCAAAAGAAAATCTTGTGAAGGAACGTAATGAAGATCCTAGCCTTTGTCCTTCATCTGTCATTGATCCCCTTAGCATAGAAGTCAATCAAGATGTCACAGACATTCCCAATGCTGGTTCTTTAAAGAACTACTCTTCTGCTCCAGTGAAGCCTAAAGCGGTAGAAACTCAGCCGAGGAAGTCAGCACCTGATAGCATGCCTAAGACACGTGTCGATCGAACCTCTCCAAAGAAAAATCTAGTGAAGGAACCTAATCACGATCCTAACCTTCAGCCTTCATCTGCCATTGATCCCCTTAGCATAGAAGTCAATCAAGATGTCACAGACATTCCCAATGCTGGTTCTTTAAAGAACTACTCTTCTGCTCCAGTGAAGCCTAAAGCGGTAGAAACTCAGCCGAGGAAGTCAGTACCTGATAGCATGCCTAAGACACGTGTCGATCGAACCTCTCCAAAGAAAAATCTAGTGAAGGAACCTAATCACGATCCTAACCTTCAGCCTTCATCTGTCATTGATCCCCTTAGCATAGAAATTAATCAAGATGTCACAGACATTCCCAATGCTGGTTCTTTAGAGAACATCTCTTCTGTTACAGTGAAGCCTAAAGAGGTAGAAACTCAACCGAGGAAGTCAGCAGCTGATAGCATGCCTAAGACACGTGTCGATCGAGCCTCTCCAAAGAAAAATCTACTGAAGGAACCTAATCACGATCCTAACCTTCAGCCTTCATCTGTCATTGATCCCCTTAGCATAGAAGTTACTCAAGATGTCACAGACATTCCCAATGCTGGTCCTTTAAAGAATTGCTCTTCTGTTCCAGTGAAGCCTAAAGAGGTAGAAACTCAGCAGAGGAAGTCAGTGCCTGACAGCATACCTAATAATTCTGTTGATCAAACCTCTCCAAAGGAACATCTTGTAAAACAAATTCATTCAGGAAAGAGTCGTACTTTTCAGGAAGATCCTAGTCCCCGTCCTTCATCTGCTGTTGATCTCCTCAGCATAGAATGCAATCAAGATGTTGCTGCCATTCCCCATGCAAATTCTTCAAAAACCTACCCTTCTATTCCCATAAACCCTAAGGAGGAAGCAACTCAAAGACCCACATCAAGAATCAAAAGTGGTCAGATTCAAGGCAAAAACATGGGACTTGTGGAGAACTTCATCCCAGATATTAAATTTGACACTGAAATTCAACAGGGAACTACGGGAAATCCTTCCCAAACACTGTTCACAGAGCAGAGTCCAGCTAGTGCAGATACACTGGAAAACTGCCTTCATATCCAAGGGATGATTGAAGACATTCAAGGGAGCGATTTCTTCCCTAATCCAAATACTGAAGCCAGTCCATTATTGCAGACAGGAGATTGTGATTCTTTACCTACTCCTGCTACTCCACAAGAATTAGCCTCAGGGGCCCGTCGTAAGATCCTTTCTTCCAAGGACAAGCCAGAGGAAACCAATTTACTACCTGAACACCAACCTGTGAAGCGAGAGGTTTCTCCACCTGACAGCATGCTTAACTCCAGTCCGGTGTCAATCATATCATCTCCAGACTCTTCTCAACATTCACCTCATCTTCTCCAGCCCAGCGATGATAGATCTTCTCTTGTAGAAAAGAGATCGCCGACCCTGGAGAGAAAAAAGCCCGCTGTGACAAAAGCATCGAGCCAACTGCCCAATGAGGACAGCCAAAGTGAGAAAACTGAGGACAGATGGGACCCATGTAAAGGTAAGGGTAATCCAAGGTATAGTAGCTTCTTAGTCTACTATCCGTGTTGAACTGTAGTCACTAAAAAGATTGTGTCCGTTCTTTCGGGCTGGAGTGATTCTGACAATAAGCAAACTGAAGGGTGGCCAATGTGTCTGGTACTGCCTTCTTTATGTGTCATGACTCGTTTTTGAGAGACAATGGGGTGGTAGTCGTTTAGACAGATTTTTGTGTTTTTCTGATGGTGGTGAACTACAGTGGTAGATTTGAAACAGGATGACAATCAGGCTAAAGATGTCTATAAACACCTTCGCCATCTCTGATGAGCAGACTTTCACAACTCAGCCAGGGATGCTTTCAGCTTTTCGGGGGTTAGTCCTCAGAACTTTGCAGACCTCAGATGATGATAAAAATTAAAACCACAGGATATCATCACTCTGTTCTTCTCCCTCTTCAGTTATTTTGGTGCTGTTTTCCAGCAAATTATCAACTGGCAAAATTTTGCGATAGTATCATAAGTTACTCTGTGATTAGATTATCACCCCAACTACAGATGCAAACGTGATCCTCATGGTCACGTCTCTTCATTTTAGCTCCTCAAGTCATCCGTAAGATCCGCAGTGAACGCTTCTCAGATTCCTCGGGACACCTTAAACTGTGGTGCCAGTTCTTCAACGTTCTCACCGACTCGACCATCACTTGGTACAGAAATCAATTGGAGATTGCCCGGATTCCAAAAAGGTATATTCTTAGAATGTAAAATTATTTAAAAAAATTTACATATATATAAATGAATATTGATTCTCTGTATTTCTACTTGTCTCTCAGTGCGGCCGATGAAAGCCAGGTTAATTTGGCTGTCGTTCAAGCATCAAGCAAAGACTCTGGTGTTTACAAATGTACTATCACAAATGACTACGGGAGTGACTCAACTGACTTCCTGCTAGGTCCAGAGAGTATGTAGTTAGTGGCACATCACTATTTTATGTGAGCTTTTAGCTGTGACAATACTAAATTTGTTCCCTCTCCCAATATGTTTCAGTCTTGGCTGGGATTTCTCTCCGTGAAGACCATGGTGGTAAGATCAGATGTTAACATTTAATACAGCCAACGTTGGAAGCATTTCCAAGTATTTTGTTCTGTCATCAAGTTGGGGAGGAGATCGAAATGGCGCCCCTAGTGTTCAGTAAAGGCGTGGCTGACAGTGGCATCTGGGGCAGCAAGTTGTTTGGTCGTGTGATGGTGCACAAATCCTGTATCGGCGAAGGTTGTACCCACAAAGTCTGGAGAGCGAAAGTCATCTATGGCCTGGAGCCTGTTTTTGAATCTGGTCATACGTGCATCATCAAAGCACAACGCCACATCGCTTATGGCGGCAAGGAGGAACACTGCCTCACAGACAGGAACATGGATTTAGTCAAGCAGGTATATCTCTCTTCTGAATGGATAGTTTGATGTAATTAATTCCAACCTTATATTTTCCATTGTTTTGAATGCAGGACTGTAAGATTCAGAATCTGGCTCGTGAGTACTGCAAAATCTTCTCTGCAGAGACAAGAGTTATCGAGAACTTCGGGACTCCTCTCGAGTGAGTTTGACTAGAGGCTCTCCATAAATGCTTAAGTTTTGGCACTGTGAGCTAGTGGTTTGCACGTCTGCCCCATAGTTTTAATATCGCTGCATTGGCTCACCGTATGTTTCAGGGTTTATTTAAAGGTGCTTTTAATAAACGTCTTAACGGCCTTGGGCCAACTTATTTACCTGACCTGCTTTTACCGTGGGGCGACATGGCTCAGTGGTTGCCTCCCATCCATGAGGTTGTGGGTTCGATCCTCACCCCTGGTGACCATGTCAAAGTGTTTCCTGGGTGTCTTTCCTCACTTGGTTTCTCTGTGCCCCACCATGTTTTTTTTTTAATTATTATTATGAATGTCTCATTGTTTAGCACCTTGATTTGCATTCTAATGTATGAAAGGTGCTATGTAAATCATGATTGATTGATTGATTGATTGATTGACTTGATTGATTGATTGATTGATTGATTGATTGATTGATTGATTGATTGATTGATTGATTGATTGATTGATTGAGAAGAAGGGTAAAAAATAAGTGCCATATCCGAACGAAGAGAGCCACACAGCTTGGTGGAAATGCTCGTTATAGTTTGCTTATTACCTATGCTTTGCTGTGCCATTGAATTAACATGAATCCTTAACAAACCAGGTTCATCCCTGTCTACTTGATGTACCGGCCAGCAAACACCATCCCCTATGCCACGGTGGAGGCTGACCTGGCTGGAGTCTATCAGAAATATGTCGTGATGGACAATACGGGGAGGATCGAGATGAGAAGCTCCTCCGAGGTGGGGCTCAAGTGTTGCGCTCTGCAGCACTGGATCTTTCAATGGACCAACGGAAATCTGCTCATCACACGGCTCGAAGGTAAACTTTGATTTTTCACTCCCCAAATACATTTGACCTCAAACAGTTGCACAATTGTGAATTGTAGAAAAATAAACTACTGTGCTGTTTTTAGGGGTTGATACAAAGATCACCAACATTGGAATTACAGTCAAATATACAGGGTTAGTATATTAGTGTGTTTAAATGATTTTACAGCTAATTTATCTCAGACTCATCATATTTTGCTGTTGTTGCTTCAGACATCAAGGTCTCCAAATGGAAGGCAAGACTCAAATCTTAGAGGCATTTGTCTCGCAGCACCAGTGTAACTACTTCTGCGGTCTGCTAGGCCTGAGGTCCCTCAAGCTTTTGGACTCTCTGATGGCACCAGCAAAGCCCAAAGGCTCCAGGAGCCCGTTACTGCAGCGCAAGAGTCAGGCTGCTGGCTCCTGCAGCCCACAGGCTGGCCGGAGAGCCGGCGGCAGCCCCCGAACGCCCAGGAAGGCTGAGCAAGACGCCATAAAGAGCCTGAAGGCAGCTGTTGAAGTCTCATTGTGAAGCCGTACAACTCATTAATTGACTAGACACCATTCCGTGTCTGAAGACTTTATTGATGGATGTTATAATGATGAACAATTAGTAGTACTAGCAGTAGCACCTTCTCTCGTAACTTCACTGCAGTGAAAATGTCTCACCAACTCTTCTTGTCATTTCTACAATGACAGGATATATTTTAAAAATACTTAGCCAGTTGGCGCAAATTGCTTGTTATACTGGCTTCCGTTTTATTGAGTCAGTTACTGATTGGCTTTCATTTTTTTCCACGTGATAACCACGGCTCGTCTTCTGTGGATGAAAAGAACATGTATAAATATTGATGATGTTAAGAATATTTAACATAAAGTCAACTTTTGTACAGCGAGAGGCCAACTAAGCGCAAATGGAAACATTGTGTGGTCATGTGACGCAGATGTACAGTGACAAATACTCATTGTATATTAAACACATCATCGTAAATGTGATGTAAAATAAAACAAAGCTGTGAGAGGTTTTGAGAGTGCGTGTCATGTGTTTTAAGTAAAGACATTAGCATATTGTGGATTCATTCATTATCATCTTGTCAGAAAATTTAGGGAAAGAAAGTGAATCTTCCGGTCCTTAAGTTTGTCTTAACACATCTTGGCCTAGTTTTTTACTTAGTAATCATTGTTCCTCATGATTTGTGGGAGAGCTAACTTGAAAATAATATTGCTGTAGCCTATCCCAGCTGATTTCAGATAAAAGGTGGGCTACACCAGTGCAGTGTCTGGTCACCAGCCAGTCAGAAGGTAACCATTGACTAGTAAACAAAGTCCAACTGCTGAATAAAGTAGAGTTGAATTTGCAACAAACTACATTAATGTCATACCTAATGCAGAAATACTAAGTAAATATGTACACATACATTCAATTTTCTCAAGTGCTGGCAAGATGACACAAAAAAAAGTACATAAAATACAATTGTATACTATTTGTCAAGAATTTCTGACGGAATCCAACAATCATATGCCCGAGGTAGAGCTTTATTTCAATCACAAATTTGGTGCTAATCCAAATAGAGTTAAATATATATATACATCAATTAATGTGAAGAAAAAGTGTGATGTCATGTTAAGTGGAAGAGCTGAGACATATGCAGATCAGGAATATAGTAGTGAGTCCGAATGAGATAGTTTGCACATTGGGATCTAGACGATAAAACTGCACCAACATTATGCCAGTAAAGCGCCCTGGCTAAATTTGGAAATTGGCGTGTTGGGCCCAATGTGTGTGTTTGTTTACCAAGCAAAAGGCTAACCTCATCATGATAATCACTTGTGATTTGTTGGTCATTAGTGAGTCAACCTTTATGTAAGAGACCACTGAATGTTATGTTGACCAAAAAAAAAAGTTAACTTGTTATTTTTGATGATGTCCAGCCGTACGAGAGTCACATCCTTTAACGTTAAACACAATAAAGACTTATATTTGGCACGTCAACAAGTTTTTCTTAGGTCTTTTATTCATACTTTAACTGTTATCTTGTGTCTAACTGTCTAGTATAACTGGACTTGTGTATGAATGGATATGTGACTGATACCGGATAAGACACTCCTGCCACCTACTGTTTAGTCATCTGACAAGTATTTTTTTTAAAAAGAAAAAGCTATCTTATTTTTATTTATTGTTTTTTGTAGGGGGCAATTTTTTTTATGTTTGTATTAATGAACAAATAAAAAATAATAAAGAAATAATGCAACAAAATTGTAGGACTCTAGATAATGTAAATATGTAGTACTGTAGCCTATATATTACATATATTGTTAAATGAATAACCTTACGATTCTCAATGAAAACTAAGCCAAACGTGTAATGTTCTGCATGTTTTATCCACAAGTGTTTTCCATTCACTCCATTCACAAGACGTATTCATATTGTCAGTGTCTGTTTAAACAAGTCCCATTATAGTCTGAGTGGAATGTCGTCAAACAATGAGACATAGGGAATAATTTTCACGCATGCCATTACACAGGAAGCTGTTAGCAAAGCGGGGGAAATTAAAGGGAGAAAAGTTGCTGCGGCACGAGCAGCTCTGTCGGAATGCAATAAAGACATCACTTGGGACAATCTGAACATTTAGTCTCTATTATAAGAGCAGCAAATGAGTGAATTGCCAGTCGGCAACTGAAGACGTTCTATGTTTAACGAGGCCTAATGTGGACTTGGCCAATCCGAGCACAGCATTAAACGCATTTGTGACACACCAACTTATGAGGTGGTGAAAATACCCTGATCTTATTTGCATGTCATTTGGCTCCTCTTTTTTTCTTCTTTTTTTTTTGAACAGATAAGACCAGCAATAGAAGCAGGAAGCTGATGTTCCGTCCACAAGATAGAGCTGACCAGTGTTCTATATCGAGAGTCCTCTCACAAGGCCTCGCCTCACATTTTTGCTGTCTCACTGACCTTAATTAGCATCTGCGCTAGGTGTTAGCATTTACGCGGGCGATATGAAAAGCATCACAGGCGCCTAAATGCCACAGACGAGCTGGCATTTCAGCAATGTTTTATCTATAAAAAGTCGCTTTTGTCCACAATGAATACAAGACAACCTTGATGCGTAATCGTACACATCGCCTGAAATAGGAGCGGGCGGCTAATCCCTCACTGTACAAGCACGTGCTTGTGCGTGATGCATCTCATTCTCTTTTACTAAATGAATGCCATGCATTCATACATCCATTATCTTGACCGCTTATTCCTCACAAGGGTGCTGGAGCCTATCTCAGCTGGCTCTGGGCAGTAGGCGGGGTACACCCTGGACTGGTTGTCAGCCAATCACAGGCATTCATACAATTAGGAATTATTACTGAGATGTACTCCCTGTCAAAAGTATTTGAACAGTTAGATAATGTTTGTGCAATGGCTACTGCTTCTCAATGACTTGTTTTTATAGTGAAATACCCCCCCAAAAAAATATAGTAAACATTATGATAAATTATAGGCATGTTTTTCGCTAGATAGTAAACACTTAATAACTTTGCTAAGTGCTCAGCGGAGTCTGGTGATTGGATGCTGGAAGAGCAGCTAACATGACGTAGACGTGTTTATTATGTGTATGAAACATGAGAGTAATTTTAATGGAGTGCATTAACAAACTGTGAAATTCTGTTCAAGCGTTGTGGCGTTCACACATTCACATGCGGCGGCCATTTGCCAGACTTAAAAGGGTTACGTCGTAAACAGACATGAAATTAGCAGCAATTAAAATGTATGGATGCATGAATGAGACATAAATGGAGATGTGGGATTTTAACTATTTACATGAAAGCTGAATAGTCCTAATTTGGAGCAAAAAGGTATATACCTTAAATGGTGCAAAGCTCCTGCTTCTTAACATGTCTAAAATCTTTCATTTTTCAATCATACAGTTAATGGGTGCGGCGTCGCTCAGTGGTAGAGTGGTTGTCTCCCAAACCAGAGGTTGTGGGTTTGATCCCGTACCATCGTGACCACATCGACATCCTTGAGCAAGATACTGAACCCCCTGATGCTGCGTCATCAGTAGATGAATGAGTAGTCAAATGTAAAGCGCTTTGAGGTCCTTGCAAGGTGTAAAAGCGTTATATAAATGAAGTACCATTTAATGGCTGTTGACAAGCAAACAGTTACCAGTATTGTACATGTTTTCATAATTTTCCTTAAGAGCAATGAGCGAAAAACAAAAAACAAAACACACAACGTCCATTGAAGTAATGTTATTACATTGTAATAACACAATAATAAAGCTTTTAAAGCCAAATTCTTGCAATTTCAATACATAGTGAGTCATGTTAGAGTACCACTGGGTGTATTAATAAAAATGGGAGTACGTGTGACATAGCACACTTGACAAACAATGAAAAAGAGAAGCAACTTGATTATGATATTATGATTGTAGTCACCTTCAGGAAATTGCACCATGTCAACAATAGAACACAAACGTGACCAACTGCATTTGTTTTTCTTCTGTCAGATCAAATTTGTATTAAGGAACATTTATTTTCTGTTCTGTATTTCATTACCCACTTTATTAAAATGACATCATTTATCATTTCGCTACCATAAACAGGGGGTGTTTGCTTTATGATACAAGATGGCTTATTATAAGCAAACACTACCTTTTGTTATTTTATCAGCTTTGCATTGGGAATGGTTGGGAGTAATATAAATCATTAACTTGTCAATAATAATTCTTCTCACAAGTTTGAATGTTTTTTGAACAGTTATTATATTATTATTACTTAGAACACGAACAATGCATTGTGAATACACTGGTGAGAAAAGAAAAAAAAAATTAAACAGTTGAAAGCAACAAGAAATAAAGTAAGATAGTAGTCAGCCCAGTCACTGGTCGTGATTTGGTAGCATATACTATCATTTTGTGAAGTTGTCACAGTGAATGTTTAAAAGACTGCAAATCAAAGTGTTTAGTATCAGTCAGCTAACAATTGAGTTAGAAAAACGGTCATATTAATTCTTTGTTAGCATTTTTTTTTTTTTTGTATTTTTTATTTTTAGAGCGGGGATGGCAAACTCATATTTATCCATCGACCCATTTTCCGAGCCACTTATGTATAATAAATTTGACATAATATAATACGCAAAAGCACACACATGTAATCGAAACAACATAGAAGGAACAAATCTTTTTTCTTTTTCTTTTTTTTATCGTTTTAGTTGACTTTGAGCTTTTGATGTCCTCTCTCCCCTCCTCTCTCCTTCTCGCTCTCAAATCCTGAAGTGACAAGTCAACACAGTAGGCGGAACTTCCGGTCGTCGCGCGCACCCGGAAGACGAAGACAGGATGCGAGTTCTTGCACCGACTGACACCGCATGCATATGCTCGTTCCCCAAATACGTTTTCATGTGAATTTCGGTGTTTTTTACGCTCTTCTCATTTCCCACCATGATATCGTTTGATTTCCTTGACGACGTGCGTCGCATGAACAAGCGGCAGGTGAGTGGAACGGCGTCACTTTGACTCTTTGTTTTGGGAAGAGACCCCTCTGGGCTAGCGGTCGCTAGCCGCCGACAGAAAAGAAAGACTACAAACACATCAGTGCATTTTTATTTTTTATATTTGTCAAATTAACTATATAAGTGTGAAGCTAATATCAAGTTGCCAAGCAGGTTTGAGCAACAGTTAGAGATCCTACAGCACTGTTAATGAAGTTTTCATTGATCAATGAAACGTTTGTTGGACCAAAATCTGAAACATAACGACCCTTATGCAAACTTAAATGCCGTTAGCCTCAACATTTTAGACTAAAAAGGCATGAACTGCTTCATAAATAAGCATTTAGTACGTGAGGAAAAATAGATTTTCACAGCAGCAATATTCACAAACATACGTTTTGGTTAAGAAAAAAAAACGGGGAAAAAATGCAAGCGTGACATTTAGGAGAAATGTAAAGAACATTTACACCAATGTAATTTAGGAGAAATTAAAAAAAAACTTTACATCAATTTAAGCAAGAAAAAAATATTATTGCGTGTTTGTCTTTTGAAATACATTTCCAATTATACCACATCATTATTGTACAATTTGTGCACAAAAGTAAAGTATATTGACATCAATGGTGTTTGAAAATTTGTAGCTATACCTAAGTTGTAATACTGAGAAGCTTAAATGTGGATAATAGTGCAAACTGCTATTATGGCTGAACGATTTGAAAACACTGAATTGCAATTTTCTTTCAGATATTGTAATTTTGATAAACTTCGCAATTTAATTCAAATCAAGCTTCAGTGCAGCATTCACTATGTACGGTAAGGTAACATTTTCAAACATGACAGAAAGTTACATCATACCATAAAAACAAAAGCTATCATGCAAACAGAAAAGAGGCTTTGTGAGGGAGGCAGTCGCTTTTCAGTAAAGCAGGACCTGTACATGTTTTTTTCCCCACAGTTTTTTTTTTTAAACTAATGTACATGTTCTTTTTCCAAAATATAATGTTAGATAAAATATGATGAGGTTTGAGAGTGAAGCTTTCAACCTCTCAACAATGGTGAATATTATTTCTATAGTCCTCCATGAAAGCAGACTCATGTGTTTTGAATCGAAATAAGGCGTTTAAAAACATCTGATTTTACTTCGGAAAACAATGATCAACATTTTTTTCATTTTCTGAAATGTTACTGACCAATTACCAGTAAGTGAATCATAATTATGTGCCACCTGACTATTCTAATGTGAAGAGATTTTGAAGGACCAGTATAGGAACAAAACAGAAAAAAAAATACAAATATAATTCAATGATATCTCATATGCTGCATTCTTATTTTGACTGCATTACTAAGCAGAGAAAGCCTAACTAAGCTAACACAAGACCAGTCAATGTTGACAACTTAGCAATTTTAGTGCTTTTAGTCACTTCGACTACTCTAGTGACGTTAAAAAAAATATATACTGAATTGTGCAGGGTTCTATGTTGTGCATTGTTGAATAATAAATGAAAAACTACGTGTGTTCCAGCTTTATTACCAAGTGCTGAACTTTGGCATGATAGTTTCCTCAGCTTTGATGATCTGGAAGGGTCTGATGGTGGTCACCGGCAGCGAAAGTCCCATCGTTGTCGTTCTCAGGTATGTCCGGAAAAGCACCCTCTCAGCTTTTCCCAAGAAAAACAAGGACCAATAATTAAAAAAAAAAAAAAAAAAAAAGATTGTCTGCGACTGTACACGTTGACTTTGTCTTTCAAAAGGAAAAATTTTATAATAATCCCCATCAGGTATTCTTCCAAGTCAAGATTTAGGAAAGGAAAAATAGGAAGGGGATTATTATGAATTTGCAATACTACTGACTCATAGTTAATTAAAAACCCAATTATTGACCATGTTTTAGTGTTCTTTAGCCTTCTTCTGGTATTTCTAGTATTCCATAGTGGCTCACAAAAGCAGCAAGAATAAGCAGTGGCATTGTCGCAACTGTTCATGCTAATGTGTTTCCAGTTTTGTTAAACACGTGAAATCAGCAGAATTTTGACGATGAGCCAACAGGTGTATCATAGAAGACGGTTTAAAAGGAAAACACTTTTGCAATACTATATCAATAATAATGTGAAACACTTTTTTTTTTCTTGCTGCTAATTTCAGTGGCAGTATGGAGCCAGCTTTCCACAGAGGAGACCTCCTCTTCCTCACTAACCGCGTGCAGGACCCCATCCGGGTGGGCGAGATCGTGGTCTTCAGGATAGAAGGCCGAGAGATTCCAATAGTACACAGAGTGCTAAAAATTCATGAAAAGTACGACTGAATTATGTTTGAGGATGAGTCCAATGTGGAAGTTGGAAACTAAATCATGCGTATGCTTTGAACTTCCAGGGAAAATGGAGACATTAAGTTCTTGACAAAAGGGGACAATAACGCTGTGGATGACCGAGGTCTATACAAGCAGGGACAACACTGGCTGGAGAAAAAGGACGTGGTGGGACGAGCACGGGGGTAACTAAAGCGTACATGCACACACACACACACACACACACACACACACACCCACACACACACAAACACACTTGATGTTATCATAAAAGGTCTCTGTTTAAGTCAAAATAACAAATGATAAAAAATAAATACATTACTATTATGGTTCACATTATTTGAGGCAGCTCTATCTAATTTGGTTACCATGGCAACAATGACAAAAACGTACATTTTGGTCATATTCCAACTTGTCACTGTACATTTCATAGCAGCACTTAACTGCAAGGTCAACGACACAAAATGTCAATTTGAGTCCTTCACTAGATTTGCGGATTACGTGCCTGTGATCCTCAGTAGTTGATTTCCATTGAACTAGTTTTGGATTAAGGGTAGATTGAACCTCTTCACGGGTGTTTTCCATCATGCCCAAGGGGCAAATCAAGGACGTTTCATTCGCGTCATATGTTCACATCTTGACCAGCCCGACCTTGCTTGCTCATTTTATTTACCATCTTAACTCATTCACTCCCAGCTAGTTTCACTGAAGCAACTTTATTTTGACTGATTTTGTAAGCCCACAGAATTTTGTGTTCAGTTGCTATAAAAACATGGAACCTACCAAAAGAAAGATTAGTCTCTTCTTTTATAAGTAAAAAAAAAAAAAAAGTATGTTTCCGTTTTGCAACAACTAGCATTAGAATATTAGAAGTTTCATCATTATTCACAAACCTGTTGAAAACACTGGGAAAATGAGCTTGTTTTCACATGGCCCTGGTTGATCTCTTATACTCTGCTGCCACCTACTGGCCTTTTTTTTCTTCTTTTTTTGTCATAACTACCATTGCTTTAAGCAACCTCTTCAGATCAGAAGCTGCGTCAAAGCCTGCTATGTGCTCTAGCATAGAAAACAAAAAAACGTACAAATACGTTTTTGGTAGGGAAGAACTAAGTATTAAAAAACGTATTTGTACGTTTTTGGGTTTGAATGAATTAAGAGGCATGTCCCCAAGCATAGTGCTCGATACAAGACTATAAGGCTTGCATCTTCAGTGATCTCGACTGATTCAAGCAAGTATTACCAATTATTCATCAAGGGAAACTCCTCATTGAGCTTAACCCCCCCCCCCCCCCCCCCAAAAACAAAAAACAAAAAAAAACTTTCATACATTACAAATAAATCAACGTGCTACTATTGAACCGACTCAGCCATTATCTTTTGTCCAGGTTTGTGCCATATATTGGAATCGTCACCATCCTCATGAACGACTACCCCAAGTTCAAAGTAAGTTTGACCATTTAGTCGCCGACTCAGCGTAAGCCTGATTGTAACCTTGTAACGTGTCTGCCATGTCCCTGCACAGTATGCCGTTCTCTTCATGTTGGGTCTCTTCGTCTTGGTCCACCGGGAGTGAAATCTACGTCCAGTCAAGAGAAGTCAAAACACAACTCCAGTCATGACGCCTTCAACACAGGAATTAAGTTCCACTCTGTCCAACTTTTCGTTTTGTACCATTTGTTAGAGCATTTTCTAGAACTGGGAATAGCTTTAAAATATTTTTGTGAGGGAACAAAGCTATTATTATTTTCAAGTGGAGAATTCTTAAAACATGGTTTAAGCAGTGTTTATTTCTTGTCTGCTTATTGTCTTTGAAAACAACAGATGTGAAGTATTTTATGACAATATGAGCATTATTAAATATGGAATCTGGTTACCATCCAATATGAATCTTTTTTTTTTTTTTTTTTTTTCCCTATTCTTACATTATCTGGTAGAGTAGGACAGATTTTCCTATTCTCTGCTTTCTTGAAAATATTTTTGATGTATTTTATGTTGCCCTTACTCTATTATTTTGTGGCAAAATGTGGCATTTTCCTTTATCCTGTTTTGTTTTTTGCAAGTTTGAGGGACAAAATATAATTTCCATTCAATTTAGTAAATCCATACTGAAACAATTTTTTTTTTAATAATAATTTTGCCCACATTCCCCAGGGATAATTTGGGTGCGGATGTCTCAAGTGACCTTTACACCTGCATCTGATAATTTCCCATCAACCGCCCCCCATCACACATTAACAACTAAATGACGATAAACAGTTCATTGAAACTGAACTTGTCGCCAAATATGACCCGATGCTTCTCACCGTCTTCTAATTGGGCTGACATTAAAGCAGTGTGTGCGTGAGAATGGCAAAGGTTATTGAAAGAGCAAGCTACACCGCTGAAACATAGCCAGTTTATTACCTCCAAAGCGTCTGTGTGTCTCAACAGCTTCTTGTGTCCTCAGAAACCCGGCGTGCTGATGAGAGCAACATTTTGCAACCACTCCAATGTCATGTGGCTCATTGTCATGGCAGGCCAGGGACCCTGGCGACATGGCCATGGTGGGGGGCGTGGGCGGTTTGGCGTGATACGAATCAGCCCGTTTATGGACTCGACTGGGCGATTTCCAATCTGTTTTGCTCTGAATGTAGCAATGTGTTGATTATGGTTTCAAAACTGTGATTAGTGGTTAGAACGTCTGTCTTGCCATTCTCAGGTTAGTGTTCTGTATGTTTGCATAGGTTTTGTCCAGGTACTGGATGATTATTTTTTATTTTATTTTTTTTAATTCATGTTGGCAGTATGGTGACAGTTAGCTTAGCACTTTTGCCCGACAGTCGAAAGGTTCTGTGTTCAAATCTTGGCTCAAATGTGACTTTCCACCTGGACCTCCGCTTTCTCCCTTGCATCCCAAAACCACTTCATGTTACTGTATGTTCAATGACGGCTGTCCAAATTGTCCTTAGGTTTGAAAATGTCAATATTTGTATACCATTCCTCTTGCGCAACGCCAGCTGGGATAGAGTACTGCTCACCTTCACCAAATGCTACTACGCTCCCAGCCTCAACAAGTCAACACTTCACCAAGTAATCATATAAATGCCATTTATCAAAAAATTGTGTTTCTCCAACAAAACTCAATGCAGTTCTGCTTACCTAGTGCAAAGCCACCATTGTTGCTCGTGAGGTGGAAGTTCCGAATGGCGCACTCGGACACATTTTAATTTCCGCTTGATGCGTGGATACCAACCCAAGACCCAACTATTTGAATACAATCAAATGCCAACGTTCCATAATTTGTCCCTAATAAGTATGCCTCTAATTATATACGCAAGATTTTTATGAAAGTGGGGGCTAAAAAGTAATGACATTGCGTGTACAATGATTCATGATGTGCACACTGGCTAAAAGACATCATGAGCGGAGTGGGTGGGGCCAGGCCAGGGGTGCCTATAAAAGCGGGAATGATGCTCCATAGAGACGCATACACTCAACACACACACACACACACCATGAATGGTCTGATGGTGAACCGCGTGTGCTGGTGCTGCTTCCTGACTTACCTCGTCTTCTTTTCTCTCGCGTCCGTCAGCACAGCAGTCAGCTTCGACCTCACCGAGCTGAGGGATAAAGTGGCCAAAATTAAAGTGAATCCTCCAGGGAACCTTTGGGCAAGAGGTAAGAGCAAGGTTTTATTAGTTATGCAATGATAATAGTAAATCACGAAAAATAATAATGTCATTAAAATAATGAAGTTGGTTTTGTGTAGGAGCCAAAGTTTATGTAATGTACGCGACCAATAAGAAATGTGTTGTCACAATATTAAGCCAATTCTTTTTGAACCACTTGTTTCTTTTTTTTTTTTAACTTGTGTTCTGTTAACTGGCAAATTTGAGGGGGAAAAAAATCCCATTGAACTTTTTTTTTTCCCTTTAATTGACTGCTTTCCTACAGTTATGAGCATATTCGGTCGACAAAAATCAATTCCCCTGTACTGTTCTTTAATGTTTACTATATTTCTTGTTCAGTACATTAAGTCATTGAGAATGTATTGTTCCACTATTTAAAAAATTCTTCACACACAATGCAACAATATTTTCACAATTCAAATTTTTTACAATAATTGAATTATTTTTTAAATATTTTTTATTCAATTGTGCAATAGCTTATAGTAATGCAAAAAAAAGTTACTGAAAAAAAATATTTCACATTTACTACTACCATAATGTCAAATGAAAAATAATAGCCTTAAAGTTTTCTGATTGTAAAAGAGCAATGTGGTATGCATCTTTTTTAAACTCATATTCCCCCAAAAAATGCACATTAGTTTCATTAAAAAATGTAAAATGTAAAAATCTATAGTCTGAATAGTAAATATGTATGCCGTGCGATTGACTTGTGAGCAGTCCAGGATGTACCGCACCTCTTACTCAAAGTCAACCATTCGAGCTCTCGAATAATTACATTTTTTTAATCAGATTAATCACATTTTAGAATTTTGATTAATCACGATTAATTGCCCAATTAAAACTCATTCACTGCCAGTCATTATAGAAAATTTTTACATTTCCAATACTCACGTGATATTACATTCAATAATTATATATAAACCGAATCTACCAAATAACAGAATCGACTCCCTACTTTTTGTCCCGTCCCGTTCTTTTATAATTGACAGCAGAAAAATGTAGGTTTGCCAAAATACAGCCATTTCTCCCATGGACTCTGAAACTGTGTTTATTTCCTATAAAATGGGGCAATGATGTCATCTACCGGTGGTTGGGCATCAGTAAAGTTGTTTCCAAGTTTGATATTTACAGTGGAGCATGCTCAGATTCGCCCCCATTTAGCACCGCTCTAAAAAATACAATTGACAAGTATACTTGTCAAAGGCAGTGAATGAGTTAAAAAGGCTGTTTTTTTAATCAACATTTTTTGCCCTCTAAATTTAAAGAGCACCTGTAGTGTTAATTTTTTCGACGTTTAATGTTATGAGGACATCTGCGAAAATAATTTTTGCCACTGCACACATTCATCCTCCTCTTTTTCTAATCAGTTAATTACTTGTATAATTAAAAAAAAAAATGACCCCAGTGGTTTGACATGAACAAATGTTGTGAATGTCATACGCAAACATTTATGAAATATTTTTCTTTAATGCATATAGTTATTTTCATTGTTCAAACACAACCTGTGCTACCTTTACCATAACCATCCTCTTGTCAGCTAAAGGATCATCTGCGGTCAAAATGAATAGTGTGACTAATCTGCGATTAATTAGTTAACGCTTTAACTTTTGCAGCACTAATATATTTATTGATTTCTATATGTTAAGGGCATTTGATGGGCAAAAAGAGTGTGATGGAAAGCCCACTGCTGTCCTCCACTGAGGCCGAGGGGGTGGGAGACTTGGAGGTCTCCCGACCTCAGGGGCGCAGCGACCTCAGCGAGCTTTTCCAGGAGTTTCTGCGCATGCAAGCGCAAGCGCACGTGGACTCGCAAGAAAGCCGCTTAAAATCTCAGGTGAGGTCTGTTGCTTGAAGTTTTGAGATGAACGGGTGCTGCATTTGAAGATCGTTTTTTTTTTTTTTTGTCTTTGTATTTTTTTATGTATTTATTATTTTTCCAATGTTGTGGTATTTGCTCCTAGAATTTATGTAGTTTTTCTTTTCTCATTTCCTAGTATTTAATATTTATTTATTTTATTTGAACATTTCGCCTACTATTCATGTATTTTCCGAGTATTTTATTTTAGCTTTTTTCTTAATTTTTTGTGGTTTTGCTTCTCTTATCCTAATTTTTTTTTGTGTGTGTTTCATTTATATATTTCTTTTCACCATATTTGTAAGTAATTTTAGTATATTTATTCTGTTGATTTTTAACTTCCTTATTATTTTGTTCTTAAGTCCTAATATTTAATTATATTTCCCGAATATTATTGTGTATTTTTCATCAAATAGTAAGGTATATTTTTTTCTGAATATTGGTTTTTTTTTGTATTTCAAAACAATATTTGTGTGTGTGCTTGTGTGTGCTACAGGAGGCAGAGATGCTGTTGAGGATTTTGGAGATCTACACACAGAGAAAGTGATGAACGGCGCTCGCCATTTATAGGACAGTCCACTGCTCACAATGATTGTAATCTCATTTTTGTGCTAATCACAGTACTCATTTTTTTTTTCCAGATTCTACAATATATTTGGTCCTGTTTGCTTATTTATAGTCAATACATTTTGAGGTACTGCTGCCCCTCTTGACGTGCAGTAAAAACAAGACCCCTGACCATTGTGACATCACGACTGCGTGAGCGACAAAGCTTCTAACATTTTTCTGCAAATCCAAAATAGCACCTGTATAAATAAATATGAGGCAGATATATGAATCATGGTTCTACTTGCCTGAATATGTTGTATGAAATCAATATGGACTTTCAAATGCTTGGTAAAAAAAAAAAAAAAAAAAAAAAAAAAGTGATGATTTACCATCTCGAGCAATAATGGTGAACTGGCTTATCTTCTAGTTTTAGGCTTTATGCTTGAGTGGTAGAACTTTGGTTAGGATTATAATCTGGCTGCCTGCAGTATAGTCACTACGTTCTAAAGTATTTATATATTCATTGTATGTTTATTTTGGAGACTTCTCACAGCATTATTGGCTACTGTATCCACTATGCTCATCTTATATATTCACTGTGTGAGGATATTGTGATAAAATAGAAACATAGCCTATGCCAATAAAAACACATGAATGGATGAAAAAGACTAGTACTTTTGGGTCTCTTTCCTCCATATATATATAAACTTGCTTATTTTGCAATATTGCTGTTACCGTAATGTGTTGACAGAGCACTTGTATTAATTAAGTGACTGCATGAAGTTACTATACTGTCCTCCAATGACATGTACGAAAATGCAGATCCTAATATGTTACGTCCTGTTTACTGTTCCTCTTCAACTCACATTCACTTCCTTAGCCAACACAACACTGCATAGAATACTAACTGTGGTGCAAATATGAAAGTTATCTTCTTAACGAGTTTTACTGCTAATAATAGTGTGACACATTAACGACAGTGCGCCAAAAGGGTACTAATGTCCACTTAGATTGATGATATTCTACCAGGGTACTGTGTAAGTGAATATTTCAAGTCATTCTGAGCATCTGAATAAAAGATTTCAGATGATGATGATGATTGTTACATATGTATTAGCGATTATAACTTTGGGGGTTTCTTTAAAAACTGAATATTCAGACAAGTGCTTGTGGTGATACTGTACTACCACCTTCTGTACAGATATATACAGATATTTATGATGAAGTGAAGTTAACTTATATATAGATTTGTAGGCTTTATGTAGCTGGAGTGAGTTTATTTTATATTGCCAGTAGTCATTTTTCCAAGCAACTGGCATATTTTGTCAACGAATAATTGAACACATTTTATGAAACTAGGAAAAAAAAACAACATAAAAGGATATATTGAGAAAATAAAATAATTATTAGCAATATCTTAATGAATGACTAAATGAATATTTGCGAGATCACCAGATACGTCAACAAAATTATCCATCAATTTGTTATTCCTTCAATTTGAAACCAAGGCGATAGGGCCATTTGGCGTGACATCACATAGCACGTGACCGTTGGGTCCCCCTCTGCCGCGTTTTCATTGGTCCATCCCTTGAGAATCCGCACAGTGGGGCGGGGCCGCCGAAGCCATTTCATTATCAAAACAGTAGAATAAAAAGAGTGTAGCAGGTACATCGCTTTCTCACCTTCGCACACAGACAAAAGTGATTTCTATTTTATCTATTTGTATCGAGCGAATGATGGGCCAGTGTGGTATTACGTCATCCAAAACCGTCCTGGTTTTCCTCAATCTCATATTTTGGGTAAGTAAATGTGCTCACTTTTTGAGCGATGCGCGGCAGGCATCCTTGAGGACGGAATGATGTTATTAGCAAGCTAGCGCACTGCGACAGGAGATGTGCGCGTTTTAAATTTTGCTTCGTGGACGAGCCTCATTTGAGGCTGTTAATACGTAAAAGAGTTCAGAATTTAATGCATAATATGCTCACCTATGTGCGGCGCTATGCATTACTTGCGTTGGGAGCCACGACCATGACGTAAGGTGGCAGCTGTTGACCTGCTGTGCTACTTAAGCTAGGATGATGCTTTATGCTAGCAGATCAGCGTCCCATAATAGTCAATGGCCACTTGCACTAACATCCTACCTCTAGTGTTAATGCTCATTTTAATTGTAACCGTGGTAATAATTTAACATTGTGACGAACACTGTTGGCGGTGATGCATTGTTATGCGTAAATCGGAACGTGTCGTTTTAAAGTGCATTTGTGCGGAAAATCACTTCCAAGCCTGAAATATAAAACAGTCAAACGCAAAACAGTGAGTGCGGTGTTACTGTAGTGGTGTAGTACAGTACAGTAAGAATATAATGGAATAAATCTCGGTCTCTTTTGTTGTCTTGTTTCAATCAGGAACTGTCATTATCGTATAAAATTATCCTTTCGATTATTTCATCTGATATAATTTGATTTTGCATTAAAATGTATTACTATATATATATATATATATATATATATATATATATATATATATATATATATATATATATATATATATATATATATATATATATATATATATATAAACTCTGTATTAATCATCTATTTATGTCACTGAGTATAAAATTAAGCAATCACACTATGGGTCTTACTTGACTGTATATCATCAGATCACTCACTCATCTTGTGCTATCAAACTGCTTGGTCAAAGCAAACAAAATGTATACAGTAATACTAAATAATTCATAGAAAAAAAAATAAAGCCCATTTATTGAAATCATTTGAGCAATTTCATGCTTTGTTTACTGGCATTGCAGAAGTAAAACACTGACTATACAGTAAAGGCTTGAAATAACTTTTTATTTGCAGAACAGTTTTTCGAATTAGTGACTTCATTTGAGGAGCAGCTTCGTAATTTTGAGGTGAAATTTTTTGCAGCAATGAACAATTTTCTTTTTTATTTATTAAACAACCGATACCACAAGTACTTTTGATGCATAAAATTCCCTCCACTCCACAAAAAACAACAACATATAATTTTCAAAAGACCTATGCTGGATACGCCGATGCAGCATTTTTAAATTTCTTGTTCCTGATTGCAAATGTCCATCGGTTGCCATGGCGAGTACGTGATACCTTGAAATAAGGCGCTGTGAGAATATGAGAACTAAACATCCCCTGTATGTGTATTTTTGTGCAGGCAGCGGCTGGCATTTTGTGCTACATCGGCGCCTACGTGTTCATCACCTATGACGACTATGACCACTTCTTTGAGGACGTGTACACTCTGATCCCGGCCATCGTCATCATCGCCGTGGGCACGCTTCTCTTCGTCATCGGTCTGATTGGCTGCTGTGCCACCATACGCGAGAGCTCCTGCGGCCTGGCCACCGTGAGTGCGCACCTGCCACTTGTATTAGGGCGGACAACATGATCAATTATCAACTTTGTTTTTCCCTCTTCTCAGTTTGCTGCCATCTTGTTGCTGGTGTTTGTAACAGAATGTGTGGTGGTGGTGCTGGGTTACATCTACAGAGCAAAAGTAAGCTTCATAACCTAATTGGTGTTGTTGACCCCTGTTTTTTTGTGGATGTTAAGTCCAAAAACTACTTTCAAAAGTGAAATCCGCAAATATCCAAAAATATTTCCAAAAAAAATAAAAAATGATGAGATGATTAAGTATGTGTGTGCCAGGTGGAAGATGAGGTGAACCACTCCATCCAGAAGGTATACAACGAATATAACGGCACCAACACGGACGCTCCCAGCCGCGCTATCGACTATGTGCAGAGACAGGTGAGGTGGGGGAAATTATACAAAGTACTCTACATTGTTTCTTTTCAATATCAATTCTAAACTCAGAGCTACAGCAGGGTGGCCTTTACAAATATTGACAACCAGCAAAAATATTTTGATTTTTTATTTTTATTTTTTTTATCATTTAAACTTTAACTGAAGCCAGAAACTAAAATACCAAAATACTTTAGAATTTCATATATCAATACAGTATAAAGTTTTTCCATTGTTTCCTTGACGCAGCTACTATTTTCAGGGCTTTGGCGCCATCGAATGGCTTCTCACAGTATTACAGGAAGAGCACAAATACAGTAAAATGGTGAATTTGCTAACTGCTAAGACACCAGGGATTTTTGTAATATTCAGTATTATCTACTGCCCGAAGCCCGCTGGGATAGGCTCCAGCACCCCCCGCGACCATTGTGAGGAGCAAGCGGTTAAGAAAATGGATGGAAGGATGGAGTATTTGTTATATTATGTTAATTGTAACTGGAATTTGAAAAACAATAATGAAGAAAGCACAAAGGCAGACTGGGTCTATAGCTGGTATGTCTTACTTTCCTGGAAGATTAACAGATCCATGAACCAAATTCATGGCCCAGATTTAGGTAATTCCTTAATGCGGGTGGGGGTTTTCTCCAATTTAATTAGAATCAACATGCTATTTAGTATTTGTTCAGTTTCCTGCTAAATTCACAGGAGTGCACATTTGCCCAACACATTTCCAACCGTGGCTTCACATATACTGGGTAAAAGCGCCTATTAGATTATTTTATATTTCTGCCATTCTGACTGAATAAGATTTATTTTTAAACAAAACAATGGTGCTAGCCTAGCTACGTATACTCTGGCTTTTAAAAAAAACATGTCAATGTCTTCTGAGAGACTGACATGTGCCTTTGTAGGTAACTGCTGGTTTGGTTAGCAACAGAGCTGAAGTGTGTTCCGCAGTTTACTTTCGAAAGATCAGGTGTTATCAGTGGCATCTACGGTGACTACGGTACGCTGACTACTCTGCTGATGTGTGAAAACGTGTCCTGCGTTCCGTTTTAGCTTCACTGCTGCGGTATCCACAACTACTCGGACTGGAGGAACACTCGCTGGTTCAAAGAGTCCAAAAACAACAGCGTCCCTGTCAGCTGCTGTCAGCCCAACATCAGCAACTGCACCGGCACCCTTGCTCGACCGGCTGACCTCTACCAAGAGGTGCATGCACACGCAACAACTCCAGTGTTGTTTTTCTTTAATAAATACATGGTTGCTGACCTATTTTGTTTGTGTTTCTTTTAGGGTTGTGAAGCTCTGGTTGTGAAGAAGTTAAAGGAGATCATGATGTATGTCATTTGGGCTGCGCTAACTTTTGCATCTATACAGGTGAGGAAACAAGTCACAAATGGCAATGATTAATTTGAAGTATGAATCCTAAAGCGCAAAGTTGTACAACGCCCTCTCGTGTGTGCCTCCAGATGCTGGGCATGCTGTGCGCTTGCGTGGTGCTCTGTCGGCGTAGTCACGATCCGGCGTACGAGCTGCTGGTCACCACCAACAGCTACGCTTGAGGACTCGCGTGGCCAGTATGGGAAGGAGGCAAGCGTCACCACATCATGGTAGATTTCAACTGTAGTTCTATATTTAAGCTTATGTATTATAAGCTCAAGCACACCTTGCACAATCCAATAAAGTAGCAAACACTGGCGACGTGGTCCCAACACGAAGGACCAATTATTTATTCTTATTATTACGTGCTTTGTAAGCTCTTTTTATGTTCTTTTCCCGACACTGACATGCTTTAAAAAGCCTGCATATAAATGGCTATCAGCATTATTTAGTCTTTTAAAAATAACAATGAGCTCATTCAATCAGAATGGTGGGGGGAAAAAAATAAAAAATAAATGGCTGCTTATATGTGAAATTATGGTTGGAAGTGTGTAGTAGGGCAAATGTGCACTTGTGAGAATTTAGTAGGAAATTTAACAAAAAAAGAAAAAAAAAGATGTGTATAAATTGCACCAGTGTGGACAGAGTACAATTTGCATTTTGAGGGGAATTTATTTTACAAAAACCGAGACCAAGAACAGTCGAGCTTGGACTGGCACCCAAAATTGACGTTCCCTAATTGTGGGTATGTTTGAAAATATGCTCCAAGTGTGCACTGCTTCACTCTGACCTTTTGGAAACTGAGAGCATTGTTCATATGTGCCGTTCTTCTTTTTCTTCAATTTCTTCTTCTACTTTCTTATGACGGTTGGCAAATACTTTTGGTGCATGACCGAAGGTGGCCACCAGTGGTAATGCACCAAAAGTATTTGCCAACCCGCAAAAGAAAATCAACACAATTAAGCAACGGGGTTTTTGGGTACCAGTCTGAGATCTAATTTTAGTATATAAAAGTCTCCGGACCAGCCAAACTGTGAATAAAGTGTGATGTGCAGTCCAAATAATACAGTAATATGTTTATTGTAGTTGAACTGGAGCAAACCCTCACATTAGTGCACTCTATAAATCAGTCAAATCAATTTGGTATCTAAAATACAATAACAATACACATTAGTGTGGGCCAGTTAGTTGGAACTGTGAAGTGACTTTGAAATCATAGGTCCAAGAAATGATGACTTAATTACAATGACAAGCACTTACTGATCATGAAGGCCCTGCGCAGATTAAATTGACATGGCAGCGTATAAAGGCTGAAATCTTTATTGGACAGAAATCTAAGGTCTACATAACACGTCCTGGAAACTGTGCAGCTAAGAGAAATGCTACGAAATGAAAGAAAGTAGCGGGGGAAATTCATATGAGCTTAAGCGGGAAATGCAGTTAAGAGCTTCTAAGTACTGTTTAGGCCAGCAGAGAAGAAAATAAAAACAAAACACTACCTTGAAAAAAAATGCATACAGTTGCTAGCCAGTCAACATGTTCTTGTTATTGCAGCTTGTGACTTTTGTACAAAATCCGACTAAATTTGTGTGAGAACCGGCTGTGCATGGTTGGTTTTTCCTTATGTGCTACTTTGTACTGTGATTGGAGCTTTGAAGACATTTTGTGATTGTTTTGATGTAAAACAAATATAAAAACAGTACAATTTGTTTTTTTGTTTTTTTTTGCCCGTAACAAAAAGTTTCATTTAGCAGTGAAGCAGATACTTTATATTTTCCCGTTTTGTTTTCATGCTATGAATTTAGTTCTGAATCCGCTTCACTGTTGAAGCACTGTGAATATATATAAAGTGTGAGCCAGTGTTGTGAGTGTATAATCAGTATTAAGCGCCCCCCCTTGTGTTTCATTTTTGTAGTTTGTTAGTCATACACCCAATAGTAGGAATGACTTATTTTATATATAGTTATTTTTCTGTGCAAGTTTTGAACTACTTGGAGCTGTACATCAAACCCAAAATATTTTGCTGGAGCTGTGGGGGGGAAAAAAGAAAAAGAAAAAAAAGAGCAACAACAAAATTGTGTATAGCTTTGAAGAGGAAAGAAATAAAGTCATACATTTCCATTTGACTGCTCCTCATTTATTCTTTTTCATTCATGAGTTGAAAGAGTGATGGAAATGCTACATTTTTAACATGCAAAAAATAAAATAAAATACGTTAAAAGACTTAAAAAAAAAAAAAAAAAAGCTGGAGCAAATTTTTAACATGCAAAAAAACTTAATTAAAAGACTTTATACATAAAAAAAAAAAAAAAAAAAAGCTGGTGAAAATGTCCAGGCTTAACATATATAATATATAGAAATAAGTTTGTTTTTTTTTCATCATGCTGCACTCTTTTCCTTCAAGCAGACATTACATTGTTGTTGTTTTTTTTTAACTGTTTAACCATTTTTTGCTAAGAACATCAGCCTTCCAGATGCCTGTCAACACGATAGGTGTCCAATATGAAAAGTAGGAGGATACAATATTGCCATGGCAACTGCTGACAATGTTGCCTTTTAGAAGCCAGTGTGGGATTGTTTTAGTCATAAATTTGGTACGGTATGATGCTGTCACACAGTGAAGAGGAAAACATTTTGCACCACACCCCCAAAATAAGTGCCTAGAAGTTTTAGCATTTATCCAGCCAGCTGGGATAGGCTCCATCAAGGGTCACATGAACCCCTTTCCCCAACTCCTTTGAGAAGTTTAATGTCCTTTAACAAAGATCATTGTAACAGGTAATTGAACGTTAACCATAACGTTTAGAGTACATTTGGTCTTGCCTGTGTTGGCATATAGCTCCCTCTATTTTAATTCCACCCCCCATTTCCTGTGAGCCAATTCAGAGTTTGCCTAGATAGTTCCCAGGCACAATTCCCTCCTGCCCGTTTCTCTCCACGGTCCACCAGCCGTCCTCACTGCGCTCCAAGA
The DNA here is from genome assembly GCF_051991245.1 of Festucalex cinctus. Lineage (NCBI taxonomy): Eukaryota > Metazoa > Chordata > Actinopteri > Syngnathiformes > Syngnathidae > Festucalex > Festucalex cinctus. The sequence continues at coordinate 24,557,602 of NC_135414.1, forward strand.
CCTGAACCACATCGCCTCTTTGGACCGTCAGCTCATCTTCCACCTGAATAGATCATAGAACAACTACAAGTTGGCATTTTGGTGCTACGAGTAATGTTGAGGATGATACATGACTACTTGTTGGGCCTAATAATGGCATGAGTGCAACAGTGTAGGTTTACTACTCTGCCAAAAGTGGAGCTATAGTGCCACCCAAATTGGATAAAAAAAGGAACCAACTCAACTTTTTGAGTTATTCAATTAACCCAAATAGCTGGGTCAAATGAATAATCTATATAATTTTGCGCCGAACGTGCAAGCTTATCTTCATCATCATCTTCATCAGTCTGCAGCCGGCTCACTTCATAGACAGATGTCCTCTTGCGGCTTTCAGCCATTTTCAAAATATGCGGTGTGGTAGGGGGAGCTACAACGATGAATGGCTGAATCCGAAGCTTAGCGGCTACATGCTACAAACACTCGAAGTGCGCATGCGCAGCTAGGGACGAGCACGCACGACGTCGTTACGGCAGATTGATTGACGGGATCGAGAACCAAACGTTAAGATGATCCACCCGGAAGACGCAGCGACTAAAGATCCTTGAATACATCTTTAAGATATTATATACCTATTCGTGTGCTGGATTATTAGTTATCTTGTATTAACTAGTGAGGACAAAGAGCATACTAGCACATAAAGTGTGATCTGAAGTATTTGGAATAAATGCTTTCCATAGACCTGTGCAGTGTAGTTATAAAGTGCAATGTAGGCGTCTTCGTCCACCACTGGCTGCTGGAGGCCCAGCAGGGATGCATACGACCCATCTGAAGACATCACATGAAGCGGATGATGAGGAAGTATCCTTCCAATACATCAATGCTGTAAACGGCACAGGACGTACCTTCCTCACTAGAGGGCAGTATTGAAGGGTGACCGACAGCACTGTTCTCCACAGACGCTTCCAGAAGAGGATCCGAGGTCCTCCTCATGTGGTCTTCCCTGCCCCCTGTGAAGTGCGCTAGGCCATTTCCATCGGATGTGGTCTCCCTCTGGTAATAACTTTCAAACACGATGGGCTCTGTGAATTGTCCATAGGCGTGAACGTGAGTGTAAACATTTTTTGCCTATGCACAATAATAGGGATGGAAAAGTGTGAGAAATCACCTGGTGGGTGCCAACCCGTCCTTTTCTTCTCAATGAAACAGTTGTTGTCGGTGGTGATGTCACAGTGCTCCAGGTGCTTCCTTACCTCCTCAAAGAACTGATATGAGACGATAAACACCATTTGTTGGAAATCAAAGGTTACACGAATGTAATGCAATCAGAGGAGGGCCAAGGGTAGGAAATCATAACAGAAAATGGGTGGAGTTAAATTGTTTCAGGCTATTTTTTTTTCACTACTGGATAAGGATGTAATGATATCCAAACATCACGATCTGGTATCATGATATGAAGGTCACAATACGATAATCATGAAGATATTGTGGGGCGGTTGGCGATACAAAAAAAAAAAAAGTCACAATATTGTGTAAAAAACAAAACAAAAAACATCATACTAAGAAAAAGATTGTAATTTTGTGAAAAATATAAAAATAAATATTATATATATATAAAAATGTATATAAATCTATGTATATATTGAGGCACTTACTTGCTAATGCAAGCACACATTGAGTTCATACACATATTAACTCAAGTATAACAAGTATATTACGTTCCCCTTCATCTCACCATTAGTGTGGTTTTTAAACATAGAAGGGCCAAAACATGCTTTGTGAAAATTAAACTGCACTAAAAAAAAAAAACTAGCCACCAGAGGGTGCTAGAACTGCACAAATGGAAATCAACCCGACTTTTTTTTCTTTTCTTTTTTTTAAACAGATGTGCTGCTTTTAATATCGTGAAATAATGATGACGTATATAGTGGCAGTTTTAATATTACAATATCCCGATATTCCTGTTAGCGTTACATCCCTACTAATGAAGCTTCCGGCTAGCTACCTAGCACATACAAGACACCAAAATAGAGTGTGTGCTTGCCTCGTCATCTTTGACACACTGCATGGAAATGTGATTGCAATGGTCCCATAGGGTGCACCTGAGCAAGCTGATGCGATCGGCCTCCATTTGCTGGAACACCTACAAGAGCACGTCCACAGTTTCAGCATAGGGATTTGTTCCACTTTTAGCTGATTCACTGCACATGACTCGCATTTCCCCATATGAGGCAAAGTGGTGTCGATTAAAGAGGAAGCGGGTGAACTTCCTGCTTGTGACGGCGTGTAAAACTTGTCGAGTTACCTCGCACGTGCTTCTGTGTGTTTCCTCCCAGTCCTGGCGAACACTTTCCAGCTGGTCGATGTTGGTCAAGTACAACTTCTCTGTCAAAAAGTTGGGATATGATTCAATCTTGCAAACGCCTGTTTGAATTCATCATTGCTCAGCAACAATTGCTTTCAACATGACAGGCCAGGAGAAGTGTTTCATTACAGGCAGTGAAAATAAAAATAAAAATAAAGGACTCAGTATTGTACCTGCTTCACATGCTGCCTGCCTGCATTGCTTGGCCCTGTGGCGTGCCTGTCAGACATATTCAATACAAACAGAACACATTTTACTGTACTGTGCATATACAGGTGCATCTCAAGAAATGAAAACATCATTGAAAAGTTTATTTCAAAATTCAATTTCAAAAGTGAAATTATTATTTTTATAATATCACTTAATAAGCAAATTCTTTCAGAATGCATAAAATACATTAAGATTAATTCATTATCACAACATACAAATGGCAAGGCCGGAAACCAACACTGAATGCCCCTTGACCTTTCATCCCGTCCATCACTATCAAAATGAGCGGATAGAAAAGCACAATAAATACCTTTTCACCATTTTTGACTGCAATAGCAGCCTTCTCTGATGTCTGTTCAGCCTCGTCCGCCTCCTTACATTTTGCCTCATAGTTTTTCTTTGACTGTGGATTGAGAGAGACAAAGTGCAATCATTCACTATGGATAGGAAAAACTCGAGGTCACATATAACATATTGCCAAGAAATGTTTCAGGTTGGCTTTCCTTTAAGCTAAGATTAATATTTAAATATGATACATACACATACTGTGTTATCGGAACCATCGAGGCAAAGTAAAGCGCATCAGGAAAATCATCACTACGAAATGTAAACCTGGTCGATGCAAACATTGAAGTCATGCAGCTCTTTGAGAGGCTCACATTACTTCAGACAGGGATCCTACCGTAAAACACGCACTGATAAGTGTTTTCAGTGAAAAAAAATAAAATAAAATAAAAAAAAAAAAAAAACAGAAGTTGTAAGTAACAGTGGCAACGTAAGATGGCTGCCTTTGGTGAGGGGTGTGGCTTTGGTCAGGAAGGGAGGGCAGGAGAGAGCAATAAGCAGGCTAGCTTAGCAGGCTAAACATTCAAATCGTGCTCGCAGCTCCAACCTCATTCTATCATCGTCACAAAAAGGCAAGCATTTTTTTGTTGAAAAAATTCGAGTTTGTGCTCTTCAAATTGACTGTAAATATAAATAAATCGATTTTATTTACAATCCAGCACTTTAGACCTGTTGTTTTTAATTCAAGTTGAGTACAGGTATTCTTGTACAGGTGCAGCAACAGATATGAATGTGCGTCTCTTCATCTGCATTCAACAGGTTATTTCCATCGTGACATTACCTCCATGGTTTTCCTAAACAAAGACACCTTTCTCTTCTGCACTTTTTCCATGATGCTTTCAAACTGTGAGAAAAACATTGATGAGAACTACGACCTTGCATGTGAAATTGGGAAATTTTCCTCGCAGCAACGTACCTTCTTTCTCTGCTCTTTCTGCCGCTCTCTGAACGCCTCCACCTTTTTCACCTCCTCTTTCATTACTTCCGATAGTTGGATGTGAAAGTTTCCCACGTTCTCCATCTCTGCAACCAAACGTAACACATAATAATTGTGGCTCTTTACACAAGACTGTTTTTTTTTTTATTATTCAACTGCAATTTAAAGAGTGTCAATCCTTTATTTGAAGTAAGGCCTTTATTGTGCAATGGCAGAGTTGGACATGTAGGACTTACGTGTTTTTAGCTGCTCGAAGGAGTCTTTCAGAGTGCTGAATTGGAGTATTGCACGAAGAGATAATTACGCACTTTCTTGTGTGGCAAAATGTCCATATGTGTACCTGATCTCTGCATGTCCTCCAGCTTTGCGGGCTATCGTCACCAATTCACGTCCATACTTTTCCTCTGCTGACGCCCTGTGCATGAAACACTACGAAAGTAAACACTTGTGACACTTAATCATTTTTGGTACATTCACAACATGATGGACAAAACAAGAGCTGTCCTAAAAATGCTGCCGTTTTAATTGATACTTGTGCTAATTTTCAAACTGGCTTAGACGTTGAGATCTAAATGACGATGAAAAGGCGAAGCAAAGTGAGTTTCTGTCACAGTGAATTGGACAGCCTCTCAAATATTCACATCTGCTTTTTATTTCTTGCATGTTTCCTCTCTTTGTATCATTACTAGAGGACATTTTTTTTGGTTAATAATACAATACAAAATATTAGTCAAACAAATTTATGCTGTTTATACGTTAAAAATAATTTTATTATGAATAAAAACTAAAAATTGTGAATTGATCTTTTTTTTTTTGTGACTGTAGTGTAGAATAAAACAATCATTGTTTTTTGTTTTTTACATATGTATATATGTATATACATATATACTTTGATTGTTAACTGTCTAGTAGACAATGTGGCACATCTATGCCTTTATTTTTATTTTTTTATTTTTTTTTAATTAAAGCTCACTGAGCTGAAGTCTCACGTGTTGTCATGCATGATTCCGAACTGCACAACTTCAGTGACGTTCGACTGGAGAGGATTCACTGTTACATTTATTCCTATGAATATTACTGCGCACGTGCGTACTAATGCACTTTCAGCAACAATAAGCCGTACCTCATCCTTAACAGCTCTTCCACATCTTTGCACATCTGTCTTCCATCTCGCAGGTGTTGCATCAGAGCTTCATAGCCAGCATGGGAGGTAAAGTCGGACCCCTGTGAGGAGCAGAGACCACGTGCGGTTGCGTAAAAACAGCGGTTGCACTGACGAGCATTGCTCAGCAGCCATTGCCACATGTCCTTAAGGTAATTCTGCATTCGTTGTTGGGTAAAAAAAAAAAAAAAAGCAGAACTTGCCTTTTTGAGTATCTCTGAGGGACAGTGCCATACAATGCAAATTTAGCAATTGATTTTAACTGCTACGAGCAACAAGGTTAATTTAAATCAGAGAAGGGCAAAGTATGACCTGCAGTCCACAAACAACCTATTCCATTCTTTCATCTGACCTATTGAGCAGTTACGTGCAGTAGGCATCACCAACTTTTTTTTTTTTTTTTTTACTGAAAGTTACTTTTTGTGCTGATCAAGGTGAAGGCTTAAAAGTCTTTTACACACTTCTGAAATGCCAAATTTGCTAAATTTACCTTTGCATTTTGTTACGATGAATAATCAATGAAATTCATCTATTAACACTGATCATGTAAAGCTGACGAAAATGATCAATTATCGGATTGGCAGCATAGGCAGCTGAGCAGATAAATATCTATATGCAATACAACTCTTCATGAATATCTACAAGTGTTTACATTTTCAAATAATGACAACATTCTGAGTAAATCACAATGTCCAATCGCTCATGAGCTATTTTTAGAACAGGCTCATGGGCACCATGTTGATGACCTTTGCTCTACTAAGACTACAAATTCTGTAATATTTGTTGTATTAATGTACCCCTCCTCCCCCCCTGAATTTGTTCATAAAAATGTAGGGCATTTTATGTATTCATCTCAATACATGGATAACTACTTCATTTTATTTTAAAAATATATTACTAGAATTAAAATCTTAATATTAAATTAAACGCATCTTGTTCCATGTTTCGGTACTCAAATGGCAATGGAAAAATGTACAAAATTTGTCACATTTGGCCATTTTACTACATTTTTAAGATATTGTCAAAAAAAAAAGGTCAAATTTAAAAAACACATTTTTGTCCACCCCTGCTTGAAATAATGTCATTATTAATAACAACATTTAGCTTCAGCATGTGAAGTGGCCAACCACAACAAGAGTGACTTACCCAGAAAGCATCTCTGAACATTAAACGTGTCATCGTCAAGTTCTTCAACAAGTATGAAATCTTCTCCGTTGAAGCTCCTTTCACAAAATGTGACAACTATTTTAAAAAGTATAGCCACGAGTTTGATGATTTAAAGTCACTGGGCACTTTGTCAACTCAAGTCCCCGACTAGCAGTGAGTCATTTTGAATGAGGAAGAGCTTCTATCCCATGATGTCACTGATCACGTGTTCAGCATGCTTGGCCTCTTTCAGTACACTCTGGGAGGACTGTTTGCAGTTTGTGCAAATATTAACGTCTATTATCAACCGTCTACTTGGATAATGTTGACACTGAAAAAGGTTTGCTGACCAGTGTAAATCACAATATTGGTCAGTGTGCTGAAAACTTAAGTATGCACGATGCAGTAATTTTAGCAGTAAATAACAGCATCGTAACAGCTGGTGTGTTGTAGCCGTTAACTTGGCTGGCTCACAGTCTGAGGTTCTGGGTTTGAATCTTGAGTCAGGCGCACCTGTATGGCGTTTGCATGTTCTCTGGGGGTACTCTGGCTTTCTCCCATGTTTCCAAGCAAGCCAACTGTCCAATGGTGTGCAGGGTTGGTGTGAACGGTAGTTTGGTTATAATATTGAGGGTGCTCTGATCAGTCGGCCATTTTTTTTTATTTTTTTTTTATTTTTTTTATTTCTTTTCTTTTTTTTTTGTGAAGTGAAAAAGTCCGCGCTGATCAAAGCCTACCATTTAGCAGCTGCAAAACAATGAACAATGATGTCACATTCTATTACAGCAAAAAATTCATAAATTTGTTCCTTTTTAGTAACATGACACAGTCAATATGCAATACGTACATTTTTTTTTATTTTTTATATATATATCTATAATTTAGCTTTCACCAGCAATGCCTGGAGCATTTCAAAATAAAACAAGGAATTGGGCTCAGTTGTTCAGTTCGCCGTTATTTTAACCGCTGGTTAACCTTTCTCATTTAAATTCTTAATCCGACATTAGTTAACCGGCCCTTGTGTGTTATTCAAAACCTGGTTAGTCGCATGGTTGGTAAACAGCACTGTCAAAGTTAACCCATTTTATTTTCTACGAGTCTTCCGATTTTGTGGAAAAATGGATAGCCAAATGACTCCAAGTACTCCTAGGGGGGGAAAAAACAGGAAAAAAAAGAATTTTATTTTTTTTGTGGTATTTTTTTTGTATTCTTTACATATATTTTACGTGTGCTTCACATGGCTGTAATATGGAGATTTCTGGAGACACAGACTCCCTACAGAGCAGGATATTTTTACACCTTAATATCGCAATTGCAAATGATTGATGCTTGTTTAAAGTCACCACAAGCTAGTTTAAGTATAGACCGTCACATAGCAGTGTGGAAATTGGTTTTCAGACACTTTTTGAGACATAAAAAAGATTAAATAAGATTTGACACTGCAGAGACCCAACTATTTGTATCTTCCATTTTTAAAATGTGCAAAAATATGCACCTGGAAAAAAACAAACACTTTAGCCTTTTGTCATGGTTGATAAGATAGACCCCCCCCCCCCCCATGTGCCACTGGTTTCTGTAATGGCCACAAGAGGGAGACACAGACCTGACTATGAACTCTACCCAGGAACGCTAAAGTCAGAAGTAGTTGTTTGGAAGGAAAAAGCCCAAATCAGTGCATCAATTGGGATGAGCAGCACCTTGTGCCTGGGGCGCCTCTGTGGGAGGACATGTTGACACATCACACAGAAAACTGTAATTTTCTATTGATTTTTCAAATGGAGGAGAGGCTGCAACAGCTGCTTGATGAAAATCTGAGCGAGAGAAAATGTGAGACTTTAGAGACTTACCTCTTGCGAGTTGTTGGAATGGCAAGTTGTATCCGGGATATTGTGTCTGACATTGGAGGTTCCACTATTTCCAGCTACTGTTAAACACTGTTTCAAGCCCACATCCCCCATTTTGGGTGAAACCTGTCCTCACAGGCCCGACTAGTCGTCTTGTCAGTTTTCCTTGTGGAAAGTTGTGCTGTGACTCGTTGGCCCGGCCGTCGCCGTGACCCCATTTGAGGCCTCTAATGGAAGGACAAGCTTTGGGAATCAGCTGTGCACCCAAGCAGGGCCTGAGTGCGCAAACACACACACGTGCACACGCGCACTTCACAGTTGTATCCCCCCCTCACACTCTCTGGAGTGGCAGTTATTGAACTGTGACAAACGAGCCGTGTCAGAGCAGACCCCGCCAACCCCACCCGGAGAATTGGCGAAATGACCTTTCCATTACCCAACCAGGAGTGCTGCCATTCTTTGACGACTGCTGTTGGTTGTGAATATAATCGGGATCGGCAGAAATCGGGATCGACAGGTCACACTTGTTAAAGATCGCGAGCGACACATTCCCATAATATTTTCCTTTTTAGTGAAAGTGAATATCGGCTCCAAGTATTGGTCGTTGGCCTCCTTGACCACAAATAATTGTCATCGGCCGCGAAAAAAAAGAAAAAGATATTAGTCTATCTGTAATCTTTGTTTGTGTACATGTGCGCTTTTGTGA